>NC_135875.1:9607769-9954435 GCF_031162955.1 Sander vitreus
CCGTGTCAGCCATGGCGAAATGGTAGCCTCCAAGCGCATGCGCGCAAAGCTAAACACGCTTGTGATTCAACTCATATCGTACATATTAATTTAAACGTACTTATAATACCAGAGTGAGCATTTTTGAAAATCAATAAAGTCAGAGTGAGTCACTGAAATGGTGCAGTGTTAATGAGCTCGCTTTTATAAATACTAGCGATGGCATCAACTGACAGAACAGTGTGTACGACACTTGGTCGCAGTTTCAAGTCGTGATGATTGTGATCAGTAAACCTTTTTTTAAGGCTGATTTTGATTGAATAATCGATGCAATCATTGGGAAAAGTTGCGACATGGAGGCGTGTCCTCTGACGCAGCCACGCATGAAAGCGCCACGCGCTGTGCTCAGCCCCCACCAGAGAGACTAGATAGTCACACAAGCCGCAGCGGAACCTTCTGCTTCAACCATCGGACAGGCAGGACAAGAAGCATCACTCGCGATTCAAGAGGATAATATCTTCGCTTCACTTTTTTGTGGTACTGTCTCACTTCCTTTCAAGTCTCCCCTGTCCTGTTCGTAAACACGTGCTTGATAATTTAGTGATGGTTTAAAGAAACTGGCAGCAGGAAGATGCTAATTTTAGCTAGCTAGCCAGTAGGCTACTAACCAAAGGAAGCGAACCACCTGTATTTTGTTCGCATTGATTGTACACTCTTTGGGCGAGAAGAAACCACATTCATTTATGTCGAAAGTGTCCTATTTTACTTCAGAGTTTTAAATAGTTTTAAGCTATGCTCTATGTTACAGTGTTTAATACAAATAGTTTTGTAGAGCTGCTTAAATACTATTTGAAAGGAATTCATACTTGTATTCTTTATTTAGCTCTCGCTGTACTGTAATATGGTGGGTGTGTCGTGGAGGCAGCTCCCCATCAACCTATCATGTCTCGAGCAGGTTTAATGGGTCACTGTGACATATCAGTGTCACGGGTCCTCTGTCCTCGTTGATGTGGCCCAGTCCAGGTGCTGTCTGTTTGCTGTGTGTATCAGGTTATTGATTATCCAGAGCCATATAAGTTACTGGATATTTCATCACTTTTTCCATTCAGCATGTTTCCACATTTAACAATCAATTTAGCAAATGGTGAATTGGGACTTTTGTAGACTAAAATGCCAAGGGTTGGGTCAAGGGTGTCGAATTTATTTTAGTTCATGGGCCACATACCCCTAATTTGATCTCAAGTGGGCCAGACCAATAAACCACTCCAGAAACTTGGGTGTTTCTCAATCTGTGTTCTTCTATTGACTTGTGTCCCTGTGAAACGTCATCTCGTGTTGCCAAAGTACTGTCCCAATACACAAGTACGCATTTCACCAAGAACAGTTAAGATTCCCGAAAATGTTCTTGACACGCCTATTTTTACCGAGGATGCATTGGTTGTTAGCAAAGCCCGTCTACGGAAAGCTGTTCCACTCCCTATTCAGCCCCATTGTACCGAATTTGGTTGCAGTTCCACCAGCGTTCCACTGGGGGGTCATCGCGGTCCAGTGCTAAATGAATGGGACTCTATGGCGCTAGACGGCTAAATGTCTCTTTCGCCTGATTGTCGTTGAGAAATCTCAGATTTGATTGTAGTTTTTGCAAGTTCAACATGGATTATAGGTCAAAAGTTGAATGAACGAGTACTTGTGTCCTTTCGATTTCTTACAGGTTGAGTCGTTGTTGCCCATAACACGCTAGCATTCTGCTAATGACTGCTGATTGGTCAGTGAAGGACTGATTACGATCGGAGATCCCGCTTGACGGCATCCAAAGCAGAACCAGAATGTCAGAGTGAATATTTCGGCGTGGTCTTTAAAACATTAGCAAACCTCTTTCTAGCACGTGTATTAACAGGGAGAGGCTAACCTGTCAGCTGTGTTGTCGATGCTTCGAGAGAACAAAGGAAGCGACTCAGAGCTTGCCGTAAAGCAGTATCTCTGGCTGTATATGTGTATGACGTCATTGACATTTTAAAAGGCTTTTTAGAACAAAAAGCCACTTTAAAAAATATCTAACACCCAGCAGTGTGTATTTTCTTAGCCTCCCCTTTCAAATGCAACATTCAAATTACTAGACAAAAAATGATATCCTGAGAAAAGTGGATTTTGAGGGGTATAGCTCTATAGAGTCCCATTCATTCTGCACTGGCCTGTGAGCGCCCACTATATGGAACTCTGGTGGAACTGCAACTAGTTCAGAAGCCGGAAGTAACGAGAGAGTGGAACTTCTTGTTAGCTAACTTGTATGAACTTCGCAGCACCCGTATCCCAACATTCATTTCGGCATTCAATGATGGTCTGGTTTCCGGTACATAGACAGCCCAAAAACGTCATCTCATCACAAAATTCACTTCTGAGAACATTTTAGGCGAGAAATGAATGGTTTAGATTTCGAATATAGGCAGTCTTGGGCAAATCTTTGCCGAATTGACAATTTACTCCCAAGTTTTCGGAGCTCCATGAAGTGTGGCGGCCGCCGGCTTGCGCCTGCCGGGGCTGCTAGCTCGTCGCTCAGATAGTCACGCTCAGAGACCCTGCTGGAAGCCGGAGGTCTTTTTAGACCGGTCCCGTAAATAAGAGGTTTTTATTTCGGCGTTGACGGATCGTTTGTTTAAATATCACAACACATGTCCATCATAAGATTAACGGGAACCTGTGGTTAACTGTCTTTTCGGAGTTAAACTCCGCAAGCACACACACACACACACACACACGGACAGACACACAGCGCAGCTTCCCAATTTAGTATTTAGTTCATATTTTTTTGGTGTATTTGTTTTCTGATTTATTAGAAGTTGAGTTTCAGTCGGTATGATACATGAGCAGTTGTACATAAAGTGGTAACATGTTATGTAGACTAAAGGGGAGACACCAAGCTTTATAATTTGAATTGCTAATTTCCATCTCCCTGGGCATATACAGTGCACTACAATATAGAAATGATCACTATCATGACCATGAACACATAGGACACACTAGTGCATAGGCATACTTATTTTTTTAATTTAAACTGACTTAAACTAATACACTAATAATAGTAGGGATCGCGTTCCACTCTTTTGAATAAGTAAGGGGTGTTTGATCTAAACCATAAACAATAAAATTAAAGCTCAAGAAGTTTTATTTTTCAATATTATTGCAATAGTTGTAGCATTATGAGGTTTTCTTGTCCGGAGATTGTTTTAATACAAAGTGGTTATATTGTTGTGGTTTTTATTTCTAGCTGTTATTTTGGAGCCCTGCAGGTAGCTTCTGTGCTGGGGGTGTTGAGCAATAACAGGAAGAAGGCATCGTCTCAAACTCTTAACAGTGTTTTCTGTGCTTGTGAACTTGCGAGTTCATTCTTCCAGGTACAACTAGCAAGAACGTTCTCCCCAAGAACACAAGTCTGTTCTTTGCATTCTTGGTATTGGGGAAACGCCCTTTATCTGCCACAGAGTTTCTTGTCAGCTTGACGTTGGCAAACGCAAGTTGCTTCTGCTAGTTTTTTCCTACAATGGCCTTAGAACGACAGCGTTCTAAGGTAATTGTAGGGAAAAATAATACTGTTACGGACCCTGGAGAGAGGGGTAATATTCCAAGAAAAAACTCAGAATTTCAGAAATTAAAGTCGTAAATTTACGAAAAAATAACTTGGATATTCTCTGAGATTAAAGTCGTAAATTTGGAATTAATTACTTCTCTGCAATTTTCACACTTTGCAGTGTCATCCATCGGGCCTGATTGGACCCTTTGGCGGTACGGTTCTGGCCCACGGGCCGTATGTTTGACACCCCTGCCTTTGGTAATATTTAGTATCCTTGTTGTAGTTGTGGGTTTGTCTTAAGAATTAAACCTAACTCCACCCTTAAGACAATTTTACAACCTAGCCTAACCTAAATCCCAAAAGCACTAGTAAAATGGTGTCATCATCTCAAAACCATTCAGTGCCCTGACATAATTATGGCCACCTTCTGAGTCATAAATATTTAGAAAGTAGCAAATGTATTCTATAAATGGTCAGCAGTGAGAAAAGTAGTGCATGTTACAGTACTCAAATACAACCAAATAGTAAAGTCTGGAACATCACAGTTGAGCTGCCATGCTGCTGTGGGATTAGCTTTGTTAACCCCACCCATCAAAAGCTCCTCTATTGTGTTGAATGTGAAAGAGAAGCGTTGTTCAGCAGACCTGCAAAAAAAATGCAATATTTGCTGGTTTCAGCTTCCCAAAACACGCGCACACACACACGCAAACTCCCTATTTTATTTTTTTGCAGCACTAGTACCTATACAGAAAAGTATAATTAACTCAACTCTTAAAGCTTATTTGCCTTGTTAGATTCTTTGTATTAAGAAGTTATTAACTACTTCTAACAGTTATGTCAATATTTCTTACTACTTGGAAGAAAGGAACCCTATCTATCATAATTTCAGCACTAATACAAACTGAATTGTGTTTGTTTTTTTGTGTGCTATCATGTAGACATAGCAGCATACAACAAAGAAGGGAATGATTCTCCAGCTCAGCCGCAACCTAAGCCGTGCTGCCCCTGTTCTTAGTCGCAGTGTCCACTCTGGCACACGTCCCGCCTCCACCGCCACATCCAAACTGAAGTCTGATTGTCGGCTCACCTCAGAGGAAATCTATGTGCGTGAGGACAAGTATGGAGCGCATAACTATCACCCTCTGCCTGTGGCCTTGGAGAGGGGGGCGGGTGAGTTCACAGTGTCATATCACTGCTACAAATAATAAACTTAGCACAAAAAGTAAGGAAATTTGTGTTTGGTAGATCATTTCTCTGTGGTAACGATGCTTTTTGGCAATAAATCTTATTTAGTTCCCTTTCAAATGGTGCCCCATTTGTAAGGAACATGCATTTGTGGGATGAGCAGCAGCAGCGCTGAGTATGTGGGTTGTAGTAAGCTGTTCGACATTGGCAGAGAAGATTTGGCAAATTTTTCATGGGCGCCACCCACATACTCAGCACTGCTGCTCATCCCACAAATGCATGTTCCTTACAAATGGGGCACCATTTGAAAGGGAACTAAACAGGCTTTCCAACGGTATAAGATTTAGTGCCAAAAAGCATTGTTACCACAGAGAAATAACCTACCAAACACAAATGTCCTTACTTTTTGTGCTAAGTTTAGTTTGATTAACAGATTGCACAGCAGCACTGTTTTGCCTGTAATCTCTGGTGATTTTCCTCAACATGTTACATCACTTGAATCGTCAGACACATGCTAACAACTCTTCTTTACTCCAGGCGTCAACGTGTGGGATGTGGATGGCAACCGGTATTATGACTTCCTGAGTGCTTACAGTGCTGTAAACCAGGGCCACTGCCACCCAAAGATCGTAGCTGCGCTCAACGCCCAGGCCTCCAAACTTGCCCTGACTTCCAGAGCATTCTACAACAATGTGCTGGGAGTCTATGCGGAGTACATCACCAGCTTGTTTGGCTATGACAAAGTCCTACCCATGAATACAGGTACTTTTAAGGAAACGCCCAACGCTAATTGTATGAATTACCTTCAGAGGTTCTTTTGAGTACATTTGTTGACATGTCTTTCTTTTGGTACAAATAAGGTGTTGAAGGTTGTGAGACAGCCTGCAAGCTTGCCCGCAAGTGGGCTTACAATGTAAAGGGAGTACCCAAAAACCAGGCCAAAATCATTTTTGCCGGTAAGTCACAATCTTATGTCTGAAAAGACTGTCACAGTTATGGAGTTTGTCACCATTTTTCACCTTAACTAGTGCCTTTTTGTAAAAAACATTTGCACCAAAATACATTATGATACATAATGGCAACTCATTCTTGTTGATTAGATGGAAACTTCTGGGGTCGCACCATGGCAGCCATCTCCAGCTCAAATGACCCCAGTAGTTATGAAGGTTTCGGTCCCTACATGCCAGGCTTTGAGCTTGTCCCATACAACAACATTCCTTCACTGGAGGTACATATTTTGATTCTATCTTCAAGATCTACAGTACAGTATCTACTGTGTTTGATTTGTTTCAGTCTTGAGCGACGATGCAATGTACTGACCTGTGTGAGTGTTACGCTGTTACAAGCGGATGCTTTGTGGAAAGGTTTCTTATGTGGTCCAACACAGCTGTCAAAGGGCCTTGTAAAATGTCCAAATTATAGGGGGAAGTCTAGGTTTCAGTCACTGCACACCAGACTCTGGGCTTTTTATGCAACAACCTAACTTATTAACACACTTACATGCACTGAAGGCACCATTTGATTGAATCATCAAGCATGTGATTTAATCACCAATCATGGAGGCTACTGCTTTGGAATTTGTCTTTCCAATGAAGGCAAATGTTTGCACCTTGTTTTGCCTTGTAGCTTAAGATTGATCTTATTTTGACATTTTCTTTTAAGAGTACTCCACCAATTTAACATTTCACTCACATTGAACGGTTTAAAATTCTAAACGTTTTCTAAATAGATGCCGGAGAAACGTAGAGAATTTTTTAATTAAATTTTTTTTTTATTGCATGCATTCTTCTTCCTCATCAAAAACCTGCCGCCTACATCACCCACAATAAGACTTGGCTTGCAGTTTTGGTATCAAGATTTGTGTGTTATGCTAGTAGCTGCTAATCTAGCCTCGAGTCTCAAGCAGAGATGAGGAGTGGGCTACAGCTCTTTGTAACTCCACACATTCTCCAAAACTAGCTGACTTGACACCCATATGGTCTATGTAAACATGAGGACTGAATTGCTGACTGCAGTTGCATGTGTCTGCTGATAATGTTATCTTGGCAACTGCTGCAGTTCTGTGTAAACAAAAGAACCTAATGATTGACTCAAGTGGCATGTATTTGACAGGGTTGTCTAATCTATTTTTATTCCCCCCCCCCTCTCCAGAAAGCTCTTCAAGACCCAAATGTTGCTGCTTTCATGGTGGAGCCCATCCAGGGAGAGGCTGGGGTGGTGGTGCCAGACCAAGGCTACCTGACCACGGTCAGACAACTTTGCACCAAATACAACGTGAGTCTCGACAAACACACAGACGAGCACGACTGAGATTTAACTTACTGTAGGTGTGGATGTTTGGACTGCGTGAAAACGCAGGTATTGGCCGTCAAACTGAACTACGGTCTAATTTGTTAGTAATAAAAACACACAAATATATTTCCCATTGTTTCCTCTAAATTGCTTCAATGACTATGCCTGAAGCTTGTCTGTTGCCGTTAAAGAGAGAGAGCTTATTGAAGTGCTTATAAATGTTGACATCAAATAGCCAGCAGGCATTTGGGTGTGGAGAGAAACTACATTGGATTTAAAACTGACATCCCTTAACACCACAGTGCGTTGTGGTAACTCTCCTGGTATGTGGATGAGCGGCTTTAAGTGCCGTTTTGCCGAAATAGAACATGTTATGATGTTTCTATTAAGCAGTGCAAAACATTACACACACACACAGTAGCTTTTACAGTGTCTCCTCCTGATGCCAAATTAATTGAGGACAAACTGCAGTCTGGGCTTCATTTTTAGCCATTTTATACAGGTTTTCTTATCTGGTATAAAGAGTAGAAAAGCATTTCAGATGCTCTATTCTTCACAAGGAGAAATGGGGTTTAATACAAGTGGAGAGCAGCAATGTTAATTTATGCACAAGAAGACAGACAGGTATATTCTGTTTAGCTAATGTTACGTATAGCTGCTGTAAATCTTAATTGTAAGTCATTTAATCCAACATGTGGCCAGGTATTTTTGTGTAGTAGATTTTTTTTTTTTTTTTTTTTTTTTTTTTTTTTTTTTCAACCATTTACTTACCCAGGCTATTTTCACTGAGAGCAGTACACATTATCAAATAGTAGAATGATTGTACTTTTTGGAAATTCAATGAACCTATTCCCCTGTTGATCTTGAGAATTCCTATGTTTACATCGAACACACACTGTAACTTTGTACAGCATAACGCATTCGGGGATTGTGCAATGCTGTACAAAGACTCGCCTAAAATGGCTCAGGAAATAATGTGGCTACATCACTTGTATCATATTTTAAATGAGTCTACAGGTCACACACAGACCCCTAGGGCTGTGGTGACGACTGCAGCGGGGCTTTGAGAATACTACTACTACTACTACTACTAAAGTCCTGTGTTTGGTCCAGGTGTTGTGGATTGCCGATGAGGTACAGACAGGCTTGGCAAGGACCGGCCGGCGCCTGGCTGTTGACCACGAGGGGGTCCGTCCAGATCTCGTGGTTCTGGGTAAAGCGCTTTCTGGGGGAGTTTACCCTGTAAGCATTTTTGTTGTTCAGTCACACTTCATATCACATTATAGCTCTTACTAGGAGTACAGGTCCTAGTAGTTGTGTAACGTTTACCTTTTGCTTTAATTGATCTGCGTTTGTGTGCCTCAGGTTTCTGCTGTGCTGTGTGATGATGAGATAATGCTTACTATCAAGCCGGGAGAACACGGGTCCACATATGGAGGTAACCCCTTGGCCTGTCAGGTCGCTATTGCTGCACTTCAGGTCAGTGTTAAAATACACTTTACTTCTAGTTTCCTTGTCTACTAGGGCTGAACGATTTTGGGAGGGGGGGAGAGAACTAATCACGTTTTTTTTCCTGCCAGATGTTGTGATTCGATTTGCGATTTTTCTTTTACCTACATATTGCACCTTCTACGATCATGTTAAATAAAGTCATAAAAAATAAATGAGATCCACTGATAATAGGACATTTCTTTAAACAATCTGTTCCTGCATTTATCTTATGAAAAAAACCGTAAATATATAATGAAAAGGGGAATAAAAGAATGTTAAATATAAACATTCAACTAAATATTTCACATTCCAGTAATCGCGGTCTTCACGATTAGCTAATCGCATTATTTACAATTTTTGATTTGAAAACGATTAATCGCTCTGCCCTACCGTCTACCCTTAACAACTCCTTACTACTTGTTTTGATTAAGAAAACTTCCATTGTGAAATACACCATACCATCAAGTTTTCTACGGTTACCTTGGAATGACAGTTTAGCATCCGTAGCAAAATATGCATGTCACTTTGATTTGCAGGTGCTTGAGGAGGAGAAGCTGGCAGAGAATGCTCAAAGGATGGGAGAGCTGCTGCGGAGCGAGCTGAGAAAACTTCCCAAAGACATTGTGACAACAGTCAGGGGGAAAGGCCTCCTCAACGCAGTCGTCATCAAAGAGACCAAAGGTACTGAACTATTTCAAAAACAGCAGCCCTGTTGGTCATCGCTATTTGGTAACTAAAGTAGAAACGATCCTAGCTAATAGTTTTTTGTTTTGTCTATGTAAGATCTGGTCAACCTTTTTTATTTTTCTTAAGTGCATTCTCCTCAGGGTACAAAATAAATCCAAGTTCACATTAAATAAGCTAATCCACTCTTAAATACATAATATAAATTTGTCGTCTTAAAATGACTTCAGACCATTAAAGGAGCAGTGTGTAGGATTTAGTGGCGTCTAGCGATGCAGTTGCAGATTGCAACCAACTGAATACCCCTCCCCTGACACCTCCCTTTTCAAACATGTAGTAGAACCTACGGGTGTCCTTCAGGTAACGTAAAAACCCTTAAAAGGCCCTCTCTAGAGCCAATGTTTGGTTTGTCTGTTCTGGACTGCAAAAACACAATGATTAAACTAATGAAAATATAATTGAGTATTTCTGCCAATAAATCTTACACACTGGTCCTTAATTCAGTATCAAATGGTGTTTTTGGAAGCAGAATTGGTTAATTTACATTGAAATAGTGACTGGACATTTTCCAGGAGCCTAGTCTAACGTAAGTATTTGTGCTATTCATCTTTAGGATGGACTGGTTCTAATCAACAAAAGTGAAATGTCAAAAGTATTGAAAAACGATTAATTGTACTTTTTCGAGTGGAATTTTCCTTTTTTTTTTAGGCAGCTTCACACTTAGCTTTTCGACATCAAGGACAAGATTCTTTGTAAGACAAGTGAGAGACTGTATTTGCACCTTGCAGTCACTTAATCTGAACTATACCAATCCCTACAGACTATAACGCCTGGAAGGTGTGTTTACGCCTTCGTGACAACGGACTGCTGGCCAAGCCCACCCATGGTGACATCATCCGCCTGGCCCCTCCCCTCATCATTAAAGAGCATGAGCTGCACGAATGTATCGACATCATCCAGAGAACCATCTTGTCCTTCTAAACTACAACCAACACTTTCACAATACACAGACAACCATCAAACTGATAATCCAAATGACTATCATCATATCAAAAAGTCACTCGAAACTTTTTTTTTATTTTTTTTTTTTTTTATTGTTTTTGAAGGGATTTACTGTAGAAATACAGTATACAGATATTGTGTGTAGTAGGCTTCTATGAGGCTTCACTGACATGTTTGTACAGAAACTGCTGTATGGGAGACGGTTCCATTAGACTGCCTCAGGAAAGACTGCAACACAGGCGGAAAACGTGAGTGGTTTATTTTAAGTGTTCCGCTGGTAATAAGTGAGTGTAAATAATCAATGTGCGTCTTCAATGAACCCTTTTTTAATTTTTAAAAAGGATATGTGGTGTTACCAATGACGCATGATGTCTATAGTTACAAAGACTGTAAGTTCCTCTTCGGAGGCATACAATTTTAAGTCTGAACGACTGCCGACTGTTGTGCAGGAGTTACTGAAGTTACAAAAACACTGAAGGAAATACTTGATGAAATGAAGTCTGGTCTGCAGTTCTCAATCTGACAAATTTAGTTTACTATAGTAAATGTTTCAGTTGTTCTACTCAACCACAGCTGTCTGCTAACATAAACCTTGGGGAAACCAGTGTTACATAGAGAGCCAGTTAGTCTTGGAATTTATAATCTCGAGCAGGGTTTCTCTACTTAAAAAAAAAAAAAAGAAAAAAAAAGCCTTGAAATGTTTATGGAATTTTCAGATTCCAGGTCTTGAAGAATTTTAGTGCAATTGTTTCTTTCCTAAAATCTTTCAAGTAGTTTTAATTATCAATACAATTGTGAGCTGTATCTGTACATTTTCATTGAACCTTCCGATGAATGTTTTATCAGTTACAAAAGTGTAAATATTGTCTTTTCAAAGGCAATATTACCCTGTATAATCCACTGATCTTTAAATAAATTATTGCAGTCTTATTTCCTGTCTTACTGTCTTGAACTTTTCAACATACTGTAGGTGGTTTAACCTGCATTTTGAAGGACAAACAGGTTGCAGGACCAGATGCACAAACATGCCTGTGGTCTGCTTTGATGTCATTATTTACCCAGCAGAAAAAACACAAGAATTTCCTGTTACACAATTGAAGTTAGGTATTTATTCCATTGTTTTTGCAATGATTTTAGATGTAACACTAGATGGTGCTGTGCCTTTACTGAAATAAGACTAAGGATTGGTGGGTACTCAAACAAGAAGTAGCGTGTACAAACGGGTGTCAAATACAAAGCTTAAAAAGCTTTAAAAAAAATAAATAAATATATATACACACACAAAAGCTATACTGCAGATACAAATCAAGCCATATTGCCAAAAAATATATAATAGTCCCCAGCATAACACTGTTAAACCTACAAGCCACAACCTTGATGATCCATCTTTCAACTTGTCACACAATCCTTTAGACCTTCACTGGGACCTCCACTGAGATTTGACACGTTATTCCCAGAAGAAGAGCTGTTCTGACCTGGATGTTGTGGCAACAACCTCAAGCTAGCTGACTGAACAGTTAAAGCCCAAGCCAACACCCCCCCCACCCCCAGCATAAATCCTGCTGGACAGACTGCATCCACTTATCATTTCTCTACACAACACAAACAGCAGCTGTAGTAAAATGAATACAGATGTCATTTTCAAACAGATTTACAAGATTCAAGAAATCGATAATCAAGAAAATCCACTCTAATTAGTTAATGTTTGAACGTTTAATGGCACACTCCTGATCAATCCTCTTCATAGGCTTTCTATTGAGTCATTTTTTTCCTTGCACTTATTTATCCAGGGACGCTTCAAATGAGTTACACTTGCTAGCTTTTTCCTGGAGCTTTCAACTACATCTCATGGTCTTCCTCAGTGGGTAGGCTTCATCTGTTATCACGTGAACTTAATCCGCTGAGGTAGATCGTAAGATGCAAAGCTTAAAGCGCCTTAAAAAGCAAAATGCATTCAAATGTTTAGTTTTTTCCCCTTCTGAACTGTACTGAAGTAGAATTACAAAGTAACATGTAGATGAATAAATATACAGGTGCTGGTCATATAATTAGAATATCATGAAAAAGTTGATTTATTTCAGTAATTCCATTCAAAAAGTGAAACTTGTATAATGTATACATTCATTCCACACAGACTGTTATATTTCAAGTGTTTATTTCTTTTACTTTTGATGATTAGAACTGACAACTAATGAAAACCCCAAATTCAGTATTTCAGAAAATTAGAATATTGTGACAAGGTTCAATATTGAATATTGACCTGGTGTCACACTCTAATCAGCTAATTAACTCAAAACACCTGCAAAGGCCTTTAAATGGTCTCTCAGTCTAGTTCTGTAGGCTACACAATCACGGGGAAGACTGCTGACTGGACAGCTGTCCAAAAGACGACCATTGACACCTTGCACAAGGAGGGCAAGACACAACAGGTCATTGCTAAAGAGGCTGGCTGTTCACAGAGCTCTGTGTCCAAGCACATTAATAGAGAGGTGAAGGGAAGGAAAAGATGTGGTAGAAAAAAAGTGTACAAGCAATAGGGATAACCGCACCCTGGAGAGGATTGTGAAACAAAACCCATTCAAAAATGTGGGGGAGATTCACAAAGAGTGGACTGCAGCTGGAGTCAGTGCTTCAAGAACCACCACGCACAGACGTAAGCAAGACATGGCTTTCAGCTGTCACATTCCTTGTGTCAAGCCACTCTTGAACAAGACAAGCGTCAGAAGCGTCTCACCTGGGCTAAAGACGAAAAGGACTGGACTGCTGCTGAGTGGTCCAAAGTTATGTTCTCTGATGAAAGTAAATTTTGCATTTCCTTTGGAAATCAAGGTCCCAGAGTCTGGAGGAAGAGAGGAGAGGCACAGAATCCACGTTGCTTGAAGTCCAGTGTAAAGTTTCCACAGTCAGTGATGGTTTGCAGTGCCATGTCATCTGCTGGTGTTGGTCCACTGTGTTTTCTGAGGTCCAGGGTCAACGCAGCTGTCTACCAGGAAGTTTTAGAGCACTTCATGCTTCCTGCTGCTGACCAACTTTATGGAGATGCAGATTTCATTTTCCAACAGGACTTGGCACCTGCACACAGTGCCAAAGCTACCAGTACCTGGTTTAAGGACCATGGTATCCCTGTTCTTAATTGGCCAGCAAACTTGCCTGACCTTAACCCTATAGAAAATCTATGGGGTATTGTGAAGAGGATGATGCGATGCGCCAGACCCAACAATGCAGAAGAGCTGAAGGCCACTATCAGAGCAACCTGGGCTCTCATAACACCTGAGCAGTGCCACAGACTGATCGACTCCATGCCACGCCACATTGCTGCAGTAATTCAGGCAAAAGGAGCCCCAACTAAGTATTGAGTGCTGTACATGCTCATACTTTTCATGTTCATACTTTTCAGTTGGCCAGCATTTCTAAAAATCCTTTTTTTGTATTGGTCTTAAGTAATATTCTAATTTTCTGAGATACTGAATTTGGGGTTTTCATTAGTTGTCAGTTATAATCATCAAAATGAAAAGAAACACCTACCACATTTTCTACCACATCTTTTCCTTCCCTTCGCCTCTCTATTAATGTGCTTGGACACAGAGTTCAGGGCGAAAGTGCACACAGCCTACCATCTAGGACAGGTTATCATTTCATATGAAGCAGAGCAGAGAGATGAGCGAGGCCCAGAGCTTGCTTGTGAAATATGAGTGGAATCCAGCCTGGCAGGAGAAGTGAGGGTTATCACCAGGTGACACCAAGCAATGCGCTTGTGTCCTGTGCATGCTTTGATCCTGGACTCTGCAAACCTGCATCCCACTCAGCCACGATAGGAAGGCATACTGTATTCCACAAATGAGCTCCAGTTTTGGCAGGGTAGTGACAGGCCACAGGCTCTGTGAGGATCTGGAAACACAGAGGTCCAGGCTCCGGGCAGGGCTTTGACAGCCTCAGCCAAAACCTGAAGATGCTCCCACCACACACTCAGTGCCAACAGTCAGCCTGGTCCATTCAAGCATGTGGTGCAAGACTGGCTTCAAAGACTGGTGTGTGTTCCACCACAATTCCTCAGACCAAGAAGGTCAAGAGGGGCTCATCCAGACTGGATGGCTGCTCTTGTTTCACTCGTTCAGCTCTTTCTTCCTCACCTCCTCTTTGTCTTTCCTCTTTTTTTCTTTGTCTCTCCGACTGACTTTCTTTTCATTTGTTATCTCTCACCGTGTCCCCTCCCTCTTCCTGTCCCCTTTGTCCCTCTCTCTCTCAGCCAGTCCATTTGTATTCATTCCTTACATAATGGAGAAATCAGATTGTGATACTTAGCAAGGGTGTAATCAAAGTACTGTGCCTGAAATGTAATTCAGGTAAAGTTGCAGTTAAGAAGAGGATACATTATAAAGCTCTGTATTCATTAAATTTGTGAAGAATAAGGTGCCAGCTTGAGAATTATGACTGATGCAGGGCTGGAATAGGATAAGCTATTCGTTTTTTCCTGTACCACCACAGATAAATCAGAGCAAAACGTTGCGCTCACCTGCCAGTGCTCTTATTAATGGGCCTTTTGCATTAGGTTTATGACGTCTGAGTGCACTGATAAAATACATGTGCATCTTAAAGGGCAAATGACACATAATCCTTAAAGAGTAATGTGCACTGACCAGTTTTCTCTTCCTCCACACGCCTCTTTCAGTTCACACCAAAGGTGACATATATATTGATCAGGTGCTGCAAGGTCCTCAGAAGGACGCGGTCCTCCCTGCAGATTTGAGGCACACTGGCTACGTTCAGACTGCAGGCAAAAGCGGCCCAAATCTGGTCAAGTGACCAGGTCAGACTTCTTCAGAAGTACTGTGAACACTCAAATCTTGCCCAAATCAGATTTTTTCTAATCAAAAATCAAAAATTTGGACCACTTCCATATGTGGTCCTGAATCAGACCCAGGTCTGATTTTTTTTTCAATGCCGCAGTGTGAACAACCAAGGCAGATTTGATGTGACTTTTACGTCAATCTACATCGACATTTTTCACAATTATGCGCTGACGGGAGTTAACCCCACAAAAGGCCAAAATAGCCAATTTGGCTCTCTTTCTCTTCATTCTTCTCCTCCTCAGCACCTGCCTTAATGTTACGGCTGCCATTACACAAACATTTTGAAATCAAAGTGAAAATGCTTACTTCCTCCATAACCTCCCTTACTTTAGTGCAGCAGCGTGCTGGGTCTGATGTCATTGTTATTCTTTTGCGCATGCGGGTCAGTTCGAAACCGCAAACAGTTCACACTGGAATCTGATATAGGCCATATTTTAAAAGGTAATGTGAACAGCCAAACAAAAAAATCGGATCTGAGCAAAAAATCCGAATTAAACATTAAGGCTTGCGGTGTGAACGTAGCCACTGTGACTCTCAGACCAACCGTTTTAGTTGTCACACCCTCAACTGATTTATTTGTGGGTTGTAGACATGCTGCAGTCCTTATTATTAAAAAGGCAAACACGACATGGTCACAGTTTTAGAAGTTCAAGTCTCGCAAGCCAAATCTTTGTTACTTTTGTTTTTATCTCTACGTGAGTTTTCTCATGCAAATGACACGCGTCACAGGGGCCATGTACAAAACATGGACCAACAAAGTATGTATAATAAATCCAGCACATTTACAAGAGTTCCCTTCTAAAAAGTATTGTGTAAAATACTAAAGTAACAAAACGGACAAAAATCCACACCGATATGGACAAATCATAATGTCGAGATGAACCACATATTAAAGGAATCTCTGATCTCTAATCATCATGTATACTCGACAAAAAGTGAGAAAAGAATAAAAATAAGTTAACAGAATACCACTAACTTTTGTTGTATTCTTATGGTGCAAATATACACCATACAGGTGAGATTTCAGATTTAAATTCCAATGCAACTTCACCTGTTGCAACATACAGTATTTTCCTAAATCACGTGATTCAATGTTTTTGCTTAATGTGACTACATGTTACTGTTAAATGTTTCTGAAACAAATTTTCCATCTGATGATCACAAATGACCTGTAACTTAAATGACTTAAGTGACTTAAATATCTAACTATTGGATGTATTGTCATGACATTTTGTACAGACATTGTTCTCTAGAAGACCAACCATGACACTGAAACCACAGTAAAATGAGGACACGCCACCACTTGTGGTCATAAAATATGCCTACGGGTATTTGGAGGATATCCGCAGACAACACCAGTAACAGTGGCTTTGCCTTTTTGCCGCCCCCTCTTCTTTCTTCGGGTCATCCAAAGTGGCAGTTCACAAACTGATGCTCCATAAGGGCTTGACTTTACACTACTGACTGACCACGACAGCTGCAGACAAAGCCTCAGTGTTTACAGAGTTCATGACTAGGCTAGGGAAGAGGAGAGGGCAGCAGGAAGGAGGAGGAGGACATGAGGGGGAGAGATGTGGGTCTCAGCTTCCACTGCTGGAGGAAAAAAAATTACCAGAGGAAATGGGACCGTAATGGTGCCCACAGGAATTCGAGGCTCAAGCCTAAAAACACGGAGCACGTCCTAGGAGGATTCAGACACGGTTTACGTAACAAAGGAGAAACCTGGGGGAAGGAGAGGAAGAAAAAGGAGGAGGGTAGATGTGAA
Organism: Sander vitreus; assembly: GCF_031162955.1. Taxonomy (NCBI): domain Eukaryota; kingdom Metazoa; phylum Chordata; class Actinopteri; order Perciformes; family Percidae; genus Sander; species Sander vitreus. The sequence goes on from NC_135875.1 coordinate 9,624,586, forward strand.
GGATAAATTGCCCCTGTGCATTGTGCTAGTTCTTTGAAAAATGGGATGGGATGTACTAGGCTGTGTGTAGCTCAGATCCAAGGTGGTGACTCAAAAGAAAAGTGTATTTGTGTGTGAGGATTGAGGAAACACAGGCAGAGGGACACTTTTTCCAGGAAGACTGTCAACCTAAAGTATCACGCAAAGACTTGCAGTGACAAGGAGACTACAATCTTGGGTTGGGCAAGCTGCCACAGAAGCTCTCAGTGTCATAAAGGATAAATTATGACACTAAGCATCACTGTGGCACTCTCCGTCTGATGCAGCACTATGACTCCGTGAACAGCGGAGCTCGGCAAACACAAAATGTCACTTTTTAACTTCAGCAGTTTCCGTCAACGTCTTTCACCACGGAAGCCATCAAAGGTCCATTAAAGTGGTGCTATAACGCATGGTGCCAGTGTGTTTAATGTGTTAGTGCTAGCATGGTGCAACACTGTGTAAAAATGGCTACCCTTGGCCCAAGGCGAAGGGGATTTCCTCTCATCATCAGGCTGAGGTGAAATGAATCAACAACGTTGTTCCTGTTCCTTGTCTGAGCTAATTAATTACTAATGGGGGATGTCAAATTTCATTTTCTAAACCCAGTCACTACTGTACGTGCAGTGGAATTAATGACTGTGAACTGTCGGTGTTACTGTTTTGGTCAGAGACTAGGGGCCCTATCTTGCACCCTGCGGAGCGCGGTGCAAAGCCCGACGCAAGTGTCTTAGCTATTTTAAGACCGTCCAGCGCCCTCGTCGTTTAAATAGCAAATGCACCTGCGCCCATCTTTGTGCCCATGGGCATGCTGGTCTTACAGGGAGGTGTGTTCAGGTGAATTCTTGGCGTATTGCTATCTTGAGGCAGCGGGAAGTGATCATTTTGACGCTCCATTGACCAACAAAAACCTGGTCTAAAGTCAGTAGCGCAGCATGTCATTGTTATTTTAACAGCGCATTAGTAAAATGCATCTATGGCTTATGCACAGCGCGCGCACACAATACTTGTTACACACACACACACACACACACACACACACACACACACACATCACAGGGAAGCGCAGCAGCACACAAGCATGCAAACGATTACAAATAAAAATATTACGGTGCAAATCCGCCATCATAATAAGCAATGCACCAAGGTACAAACGTGCCTGGCTTTTAAAGGGAATGGGAGATGACACTCTGATTGGTTTATTGAATGTTACGCCCAAAACACACCTATGAATTAATTAAGACACTAAGTACAACCATTTTGAACCATGTGCCCGGCGCAAGGACCCTTCTTTCTGCCGTCAAACTAGCAAAAGTGGATTTGGACACGCCCTAAACGCTCCTGCGCCATGCGCTTCATGCCGTGCACTTAGATCGTTAAAATAGGGCCCTTGGGCTGCTCAATCATAGAAAAAATCATCACGATTGTTTGTGTCAATATTGAAATCAAGATTATTTAACACGATTACTCATCGTCTTTTGGCAAGATGTTGCAATTATTGAAGTTAAAAAATATTGAAACAGTTAAACAAATCAACAGTGAAAACTACGGTGGCCGACAGGGGCAAACGCCCTGCAACTTAAGAAAACACAAGCAAATAGACAAAATACTTCATTAATTTGACAACACATGCGCAGCATTTAGCAAACGCGCTGCAAATACCACAACACAACCAAATACATAAACGCACTGCAAATAAAAAACGATGCAAAAAGAAAAGCACACAAACCCCAAAAAAATAAGCGATGCAAAAAGAAAAACAACTTCATTAATTTGACAACACATGCGCGGCATTCAGCAAACGCACTGCAAATACATACAACACAACCAAATACATAAACACGCTGCAAATACACACAACACAACCAAATACATAAACACGTTGCAAATACACACAATACAACCAAATAGATAAACGCGCTGCAAATACACACAATACAACCAAATACACAAACGCGCTGCAAATAAAAAACGATGCAAAAAGAACAAAAAGATTACACAACGAAAGTTCTCCAGACTTCTAGAGGGAGCAACTAGTGGAACAGCTTGATTTTCAACCCCGGGGGGGGGGGAGAGAGAGAGAGAGAGAGAGAGAGAGAGAGAGAGAGAGAGAGAGAGAGAGAGCGAGCCAACACTTCAATCTCAGAACGGTGTGCAACTGTGAGATGATAGACTGTAAATATAGAGCTCAACAGTCCCTCCCCTCCTCAGAGAGACCTTGGGTTCCGGAAGTAAATTTCCGATTCATTTCTCCCATTGGCGTCTGGGAAAATCCGTATATAAAGAGTTTTAGACCATGCCTTAGGCTAACCAGGTGGGACGTGACTCATAAGCATACAACGTATCATTTTGAGTAAAAAAAAAGAACAGAAAATCTCCAAAAAGTCAAAGGTACAAGACTGTGTACCTATCGTCATCTCAGAGCGAAGGAACTACTCATCCCATAAACCACCGTGCACCACTGAACAAAGGAAGCTAACGTTAGTTTAGCTAACAGCTAATTCGGCTAACCGCTAGCTGAGACAGTATGTAATAACTTTAAAAGACCCTCAAAATAAGCTGTTACGTCAGCTGTAGACGGCTTTACCTAGTGTTAAGTTTGAGTTAACGTTATTTTAGACTGAATCAAGCTGTCAGCTAGCAGTTAGCCGAATTAGCTGTTAGCTAAACTAACGTTAGTTTCCCGGCAGAGGCTAACGTCAGAAGCGTGACACACAGATCGTGATTCGTGCAGTGTCGTAAATCCTCGGGAAATATCGTGCAGGCAGCAGAGATCGGGTACTGACACCCCCCCTCCTCACCAGCAGGAGTTCCACCAATCAGAGTCATCACTGTGGGATTGTGGGATTGTTCAGGATTGTGGGTAATGAAGTACTTATCTAAGACATCGCGAAGAAAAGAAATTGCATTGTATTTTTACTTCCGGAACCCGCTGTGGGCGGGACTGTTGAGCTCCATTAAGTCTATGTTTGAGATATGTTTTCTCTCGTTTGGTGGGTGTGTCTCGGCTCAGGTCACAGGTGATACTCAATCAGCAGAGACGTCTCTAAATCTGTAAACTTAATGTTGACGTTTGTTTAAGCCATATTACATGAGAGGGTTTAATTTCGAGGTCGGAAATTACTGAAGTAGCCTATAGGCCTCCTCAAGTGTAATATGTGATTATACAACAACGGTTACCAACAAAATAAATGATCAATCTGTATTCATATTGTGGAGCAATTCACTCTTGAAATACAAAAAACAAAAAACAGACAGGATGTATAGTCCCTCCCTGTTTAGTAAACCAGCCAATTTACCGTGGGATTTATCAATATGAATAAATCCTGCCCTCACATAAATACAAAACTGCTTTGCTAACTCCATTGTGTTGTAAGTAAGACATCTGCTGAAAAAGTTATTGTATTCATTAGCATGATTGCCGTTTAGTTCAAAAACATCCAAAACACCAAAGTACGAAGACATAGCGGACCACCGCAAGCTTTTGTTTTGAAAAGTCGAAGCTCGGGGACGGCACCAGCCGGGAGGGCATGAGACGGAAGCATAGACTGTATATTAATAATATATTATATTATGTTATTAATAATAATATGAATTTAATATACAGTCTATGGATGGGAGGGCATAAGACGGGAGTTCTCTTTTTACTATGCAGCCATACCCAACTCTAATAAAAAGGCAGAGCGCTCCTGTGGGGTTGAAAATCAAGCTGTTCCACTAGCTGCTCCCTCTAGAGGTCTGGAGAACTTCCGTTGTGTAATCTGGATGCTGCGTTTTTTTGTTGCATTTGTTTTCTGGGTTTGTGTGCTTTTCTTTTTGCATTGTTTCATATTTGCAGTGCGTTTATGTATTTGGTTGTGTTGTGTGTATTTGCAGTGCGTTTGCTGAATGCTGCACGTGTTGTCAAATTAATGAAGTTGTTTTCTTAATTTGCTTGTGTTTTGTCTATTTGCGTGTGTTTTCTTAAGTTGCAGGTTACAGTTACAGTTGGTAGGTTGCAGTTACAAAATAAGAGTTTGTCTGCAAAACATAATGTGCAAAATAATAGTTTTTCTTGACGATTTTGTTTTTGTAATCATTAGGAGGATGTAACTGCGGTTGAAATTTCGATTAATTGCACAGCCCTATCAGAGACATTAAATAAACTGAGTTGCCAGTTGCTCAATTATTTCCACAATCACAGGCCTTTCAATTCATTTCAGCAATGTGGGGTTTAAACTGTGTGACAAAAAGAAAAACACCTGTAAAATGTAATTATATAGCTGTGCAATAAACCCTTTCCCTTAAAATGTTCCAATTTTGGTTGAAACAAGCAGTTCATGTTGAGATGTTATGGTAAGTCTATAATGGTATGGCAATTGAGTGTAAAGCATATGTTTTTTTTTTCTTCAGTGTACTGTAGATTATGATGTGTAATCATAAATGAATCACTTCCGTACAGTAGTGGACTATTTTCTACATGTATTCCTGCACCAGTTTTATTTGACTAAGATGTAATACTGTTATAATGTTGGTACTACTTGCCTCTAGTTTTCCATCTGTAGGACATATAGCATATTAGCAGCGACAGTAAAGCTTTAATCAAAAGCTACATGCCATTTCCTTAAAAGCAATTCCCCTTGACACAGGGTAGGTAGAAAGGAACACACACTGAAAAATTATTACAAGAGCGCTTAACATTCGAATGACAACCGAGTCTCCTTCTCAGTTTGTCAAAACATGAAAAAGTGTGTGACATTCCTTATACACGTGAGTGAATGTGTGGGGCTCCATTTGAAGGCTGTTGCCACAGGGGAAGTTGTCAGTAATTGTTAGACTGCAGCACATTCACATCATATTTCTATTCTCTGTTCCTTTCCTGTATTTAAATCAAATCCCTCAAAGGGCGACAATGATGAATACAATCACACAGTCACTCGCAAAATTCCGTTATAACGGCTTTCAATTCTGGCTCATACACCTTGCAGATTTCAAAGACGTTCTGCTGAGCTTTGATCCTTAAGTGTCCTCCGCAATGCTGCTGATGCTGCACATTCAGACCTCATGGTATGTTAGCAGCACACTAGCTTTCCACTGGGAACATTTTAAAGAAGCCACTCCGCCTCATACTCCTTCGTACCACAGCTCCATGCCCAGGGGCAATCAGCACACGGCTCTGACAGTCCAGCCCTAGACCTGGTGATGCTACAGGACCAAAACCCAATATCCGCCTGTCTTTTGAAGAAGCCTGGGGAGGGATTACCCACTATGACTCTTCCAAAGTTCATAAAACTGGGCTAAATGTGACTGAAAAATGAAATATTCTTTAGAAGTCTAGGTCACATAAACTGTAATTTCAAAAGCATTTAAAGGAGTATATTTAAATATTAGGCAGATCACAATTGCATATTAAGATATAGTTGAGAGGCTGTTGAAAAAAACTGTTAAATGTAACCTAGGTGTTTAACAAAACCTTTCAAAAAAATGTATTCCAGTTTTCATTTAGTCTTGCAAAACCACCACCAGGCTCTCTCTCCCAGACTCTTAATGCTTCTCCACTTACACTGGTTAGAACATGTCTAGCTTGAAATCACTGACCTTTTTGTTAACTGCAATTTAATGTGGTGATTAGGTCTACTTCGCGCTATTTTCAAAGTATACATCCATCTTCCTAAAGGTGTTGACACTGCAATAACCCTGCCTTTCAGCAGGCTCCACCCAATGCCGGCTTGCCTCCTGGTGAAACACCAAACAAGCAGACCCTTGACATTTTCACGCACCGCCTAATGAAATCCATAAATTCTGTGTATTTATGATTGGGCTGCCCGGTGCTCATAATGACAGTGGTGAAAGGTTTGCCTGGCAACACTTTGACCTGCTGACCAAAGGAAAACATACAGTAGGTTCCAGTTATTCTATGGATGATGTCACACAGAGGTCTTCGCTGGGATTGGTTCTTTTCATTTGCCTTATGTAAGTCTCCATGAAAGTGTCACTCCAAAAACATAAAACCTTGACAGCACAAGGACATAAGTGTGCCTGTTTGGTTTAGTCGTATTCCTGAGGCAGACATAGCCAACAGTGATGATGTCCTCGCCAGAAGAATGACAGCATTGCTTACTTGTTCAAACAGTTAAAGCTCCATGAATCAATAGTTTCTATATTAACAATTGATTGAATGTCTACATCTAAATAACCTATTTTGTAGGAGGGCTTGTTGGGCGTTAAGGCGTGGTCAGACCGAACACAAAGCGAATTTGAGAGCTGTCTCTCGACTACAAGGTCAATAGAAAGATGCAAGTGGATGCAAACAGACTGTAGGTGGTTCAAAATGGTGAAAATGAAATTTAGATTACTTTTTTTAAATATAGTTTTCCTGAGGCTGTTTGACAAAAATCAAGACACAAGATGTCTGGAGGGAATAATAAAACTGGACTGGAGTAATTTTGAGAACAATCATGAGTCTGAGCTGTCGCAATAACACATATACTCCCTCTACATGCACATGGCTACAGCTAATGTCTGCACAGTCAGTTCATTGGCTGTTCATTGGCCGCCCAAATAAACCAAGGCCAAATGCCACCCGAAAGGCACCTAAGCAAACTTTCAGACCTCGGCAGAGTAATAAGCAATCAGACACCTAAGACACAGAATCCTACACTGTTGCATATTGCTCAATCACCTCACTGCGTTGTGGCCAGCCACCTTTCTGACACATAGCTCAGTGGTTTGTCTCGGTAGACGGGGAGGCTCTGTAATGTTTCATAATAATCAAGCTGATCCATCCAGGCGTGGAGAGCAGCTGGACTGAGCTGATATTAGTATGCCCCTGGTGTGGCTTGGTGACAAAAGCTGGAGTGCGCTCTCTCTCTCCCTCCCTCATTGCATGGTGTCAGGTGGACAATTTTATGTGACAGAGGGGGAATGAAATGTGCTGGTGCTCTCCAGCAAACTTAGATTGGCTTTGTAGCTTTAACTGTTTTGAGATAACTGATGGTCAAAGCGCACGTCAGTCTAAGCTGGGGAATACTTGCTCAGATAGCTTGTTTGGAGATGGAAATGTAATCTGATTCTGAATTTTGACACAAAATTGGACCACAGGTTGACTGTAAAAGATGAACAGATATCTCAAATAAAAAATGGGTGTACGGATCTTAAATGTAGTTCCTGACAGCAAGTTTGGAAAAGCTGCTGGGCTGCTGGTTTGGGGCCTTGCTGTAATCTGACAGACTGTGATAAAATCAGGTTGGCATTTGGATGGCTGTACCTGGAACAGCTTTCTCTCCTCTCCACCCATGACAGATGCTGCAATTAGTGGTAGTGACGACTGCCAACTGCTGACACAACTTAGTATCACCCACCCATCTCCACTCCGTTTGTAGCTGAATCATTAGCTTATCTCGGTAACCGGTTTCCAACAGGAAACAACCAATCACAAAGGCATTCTCACCCAGTCGGTAACGGCTTGACACTGGTCGTTTTTTTAGAACCGGACTTTTTATCCATGGCTAGTACTCTTCTTTTAATTGCAGACTCTACCAAAGCCATGGGAAATACTTGTTTCCGATTGGCTGGCAGGTGCCCATTAAAACTGTATAACAGGACTCCTCAAACAAAGATCCAGGCAACAGTTTAACTACACATGTCATTTTGCAAGGTATATTAAACTGTAGCTAACCATAGAGACAGCTTCTGCTTCATGCTTCCAGTCTACTCTCATTGGTGAAATAGACCTGGCTCAACCAGACCGGTGGACAAAGCCCAATAATACACTCCAAGGTGCCCTGATATAGAAAATAACTCGCTGTGTGGCGTTCTTTGCCTCCTCTTAAGTTATTGCTTCAAATACACAAACCTTCACTATATTATTTAGTTGTAATTGTATCTGTCCACTAATGCTTTGTTTAGAGGATTAAGTAGTAGCTAGTTATAAAGTCAAAGTGTTGAGAATGAGGCAAGCTATCTTTGTTTTTAGATGTTTTGTTTTTGAATGTCATTCTGTGAATGTTATATTACAGACCATAACTTGTACTGAAATGGTTTTATTTAAAGCAGTTCTGTTGACAATTAAAGAAAGCACACAATCACTGTTATTGTGTGCTTTTACACACATTTTCCAGCGTGCCACCAGTCATTTTTAGGAAAAGTAAAACCAAATGAAGACCAATGACCATAACAGCCTTCTACTAAAATATTGCTGTTGTCCCAAATGGATTGTGCTTGAATTTGCATATAATTCTGCTGCAAGAAAAATGCCCAGCCAAGGACATCTGAATTTTTGGAGCAACACACTTGCCTTTTACCTCAAGAAACTAAATATCAATTTGTATTAGATTAACAGCTAAGATACAACATTTACAATGGTGGATGGAAGATGTTACACATTACAATACTTGAATGAACCAAAGTTCTGTGTTTCTTTACACCCCTGAAACAATGCTGATTAGGATTTGGGTACTACTTCTCAGAAAACTCAGTTTTGTAAAGGCTTATTTTTCCTTTACGGCTGTGAACGCCTGTCCTCATAACCTTGCCCAGTCACTCGCATAACAAAACAGCTTATTACTATATTTAGAATTCTACAGCAGTTTTACAAAATAAACCAAAAATAAAGTTTTCTGAATTTACACAGCCCATTTCACAACATGGTGCAACAATGTAAGTGTACTTTATTGTTGTGAATATTATAACTATTATAACTATTATAAATTGGATTTAAGAACAAACTTACTTTTGTGTCTCACAAAGCTCACTTTCAAGTTGGAACACTGAATCTGAACTTATTCCAAGAGCTGGGGGGTAAAAAAAAAAAAACCACAGGACCAAAATGGCCCTACAGTGGAAAACCTTTTTTTCCGCCCCTCTTCTTGTCCGTCCATTAATAGTGAATTCATTGGTTGCCAAGTCTGGGCCTGAACCCCAGATAGATAACAGGTAATGTTATCCACCTTGACATTTCTTCGGAAAAAAGGTAATCTCTGGAATTTAAGATACATTTCTTCATCACCAGTCCTGTTTTGTGAGTGGAAAAGGCAGGGATAGAGGAGGCTTTTCCACTCTCTCATCACAGGAGCTTGGCTTTCTGAATCATGTTTTTTCATGTTTTCACCGTGTTAGGTCGGGATTTCTGGTGGCAGAATGTAAATGGACTGCATTTACAGTGGCTTTCCACCTCATCTCTACGTGATATTTTTTTTATTGTTGAGTCAGTGAGAGAGAGGCTGATTGGTAGAGAAAGGACAGCATCAGTGGCTGAGTGAACACCATGTCTTCCATGATGAGCTGTAGAAATGGACGGACAACAATGCCAAGAATCTGTCACTCTTATTTTCAGGAAACCACACACCGAGGAAGGGCGAAAAGCATCCTTCACACCTGCCCTTGTAAATATCGAGAGTTATATCAGTCAAAGCAAAAGTGGCCGTTTTTGTCGTTTTTGCAAGCTGTGAAGAAGTCCTGTTGGACTGATGCTTATCTCTTACTGTATTTTCTAACCCAAAAGGACACAGGAATAAAATAAACACAATTTCCACGAGTACAAAGAACTTGTCGAAGTCCTAGGAGGGAAAGAGAATAGAAAGCTGCCGAGCTTGTGTGGGCAGCATTAGTGCAACATCCATCCCTGGTGAGGGGGGTGGACCGTGGAGGGCCCCGGCTCTTTGTTAGGATGTGAAAGATGGACAATGCCACTACTGTGTGCTGAGAGCAGGAGTCATGCCGCTGCTGGTTCCATAAGACTGCCAAAGCTTGTCACAATTATGCCTCTCTTTTGTTATAGACTTTCTTTTCCTATAATCTTCCCTCTGCCTCCCCCACTTTTCTCTTTATTTTGAAAATCTCTTTGCCCTTTTTAACTCAATGATGATTTATCCTTCAACCTGATGTCCTGCAGTAATCCACTAGTGACATCTGCAAACATCCAATCATCCCACAGTAATTGCCAATATTGTTTTTTTATGTTGAGGAGTGAGACACTGTGCTTTAGGTGTTGGTGGTGTGATTGTCAATGTAAAACTGGCCAAGTAATTTCTCGGCTAATGTGTTTTACCTCAGCAGAGCTCTAGATCTGAGACTTGGATTCAAGCCAGACTTCACAACAAAATGAGAACTTGACTTGGACATAACTGAATCCCCTGAAAGAGTGACATTTTGACTTGCAATTTGACAATTTGACTTATGAAGACTTTTGAATTTACTTGGACTTGTCTGAAAGAACTTGAAACTTGACTTGGACTTGGCTCGAAAGACTTCAGATTTGACTACTACCCCTCACAAATCACTTGAGACTGAATTTATCATGAGATTTGCTTTAGGCTCGTCTTGATAGTTGACTTGGTCTACAAAGACTTGACACATGACTTGAAACTTGCTGTGATAGACCTGAGACTTGACTTAAAACATAATTGACTTGGGCTTGTCTCAAATGACTTGGACTTGCCTGGAAAAATGTGAGACTAGACTGGAGTTGTCACGAATGATTTAACACTTAATTTGGACCTGCCTAAAATTGTGAGATTTGGCTTGGGTTTATCTCAAGACTTGGGACTTGACTTGGAATAGTTTCAAATTATTTGGGATCCAACTTGGACCTTGGACCTCTCCATTGACGAGAGATCTGACTTGGAACTACAAGTCTCCGAAGACCTGAGACCTGACTTGGACTTGTCTCAAATCACTTGACTTAAAAGTCAAGCCTCATTAACAAGGCCCTGGACCCCCACTGACAGACCCTTAATCCTACATCCTGGACTATATACCTGTCCTCTGCACATTCTATATATCCTGAACTTTTGTTTCTGTATTTATTGTTGTTTATTTCATATTCATGTATGCACCAACACGCAAGGCAAATTCCTTGTAAGTGTTACTTACTTGGCAAAAACATCCTTTTCTTTTCCTTTTCTGATACTGATTCTGATTGGAGACTGGACTAAAATGGTAAAATTTGGCTTGGCTTTGTCTCAAGACTTGACTTGGACTCAAATGATCTGGGACCTGACTTGGACTTGGACTCTCAAATTACTTGACACGTTGTTGTATACATGTTGATGGTAGTCTGCCTGTGGATGTATTTACTTCTCACACAGCCACAACCCTCTACTAACAGCAGAAGAAATTTAAATAACATGTACAGTGTATAAAAACGAGGTAGTGGCTCTTGTACTTTCAGATGCACTTGATCTGCTAATGAAAAAAGGATATGTAAAATGCTTCACATAAATGTAGATGCAACCAGCTGTGGAATATGGCAGCCATTAACGTGGAGAGGTTGTTGTTGTTTTTTAACAATGCCAGGATGACTGCTGAGGAGAGCATGCGACAGCTTCGTTTTACTTCAAGAAACTTCTAGAAACAACCGTCGAGTCTCACACTCAGCACACTATAAAATGTAAAGTGGGTTTAAGAAAGGCATGTGTGTATATGGGTGTGTGTTTAAATAGTATGTATGTGAGAGAGAGGAGTATAATGAAGGCAGTGAGATCAATGACTTGTATATCTCTCTTGCAATCTAAAAAACTACAGTAGGCTACATTCAATTGAGTTAGTGGGATGAAATGCCATTGCAATATGCAGAATATTGATTTTTGCTGCTGTACTTAGTCTGAGTGGCTATTTGTTTCAAATAATAATAAAAAAAAAAACAATACTGGGAAAACAGAGACAAAACTGCCAGATCCCTCAAAGATTTTAACAGGGAATGGAGTTGTTGTCTTTGTAAATCTGCTTTGTCATCGCTAAGCACCATTTGAATAGAGCTACTGGCAAATAGTAGTTTTGATGAGAATAACAAAAAAAGAAAAACGAGTGTACATGAGAGATTAAGGACAAAGACAGAAGGTTTATTGTGAGTGTCAACCGCAGCTAAATTCCTTTACTTGCAATTATGCTCAGACTATTGACCAGTGGCTGATACAGCTGTGTCACACAAGACTCAAAGAGAGTTTGTGCAACATTTCTTTTTTTTTTTCTAAAAGGAATCCGTGTTGCCTTCCAGATGCCTCAGGACATGAATATTGCATTTAGTTCAACCCCAAACACTGACATTATTTTTGGAGGGAATCATCATCAGCCATGAAGTGAACCCTGTCTGCCTGCACCAGGCAGCTGACCTCCCAACAGTCTTCTTTGTGTTTAAAACTGAAGCTCTTTGTGGGTTAATACAGCAGCGATTCAATCATCACATTGCTATGTATTTCTACATTTGTTATAAAGACCACAGGTGGTGTTTAATGATCTGCAAGATGTACATTTTCCCGTCGTCTCCAGCTATGTTATGATGTCCCGTTTTTGCGCTGTTTGATGAAGATCTCACCTCCTCCTTCACCCCCAGACTGTCTCTATATCTTTATTGTGTGGCTGATGAAGCTGACAAAAAGACATTGTCTGGCCAAGTGATGAGATGAGACAAGGGCGATGGCTTGCCTCAGTCAGCCTCACCTGCAGCCGCTAGCAAAATCACGATGAGTGTGTGTGTGTGTGTGTGTGTGTGTGTGTGTGTGTGTGTGTGCGACTCACCTGTGTGTAAAACTGTACGACTCTGTATGACCTCAGGCACTCGCTTTTATCTAAACCTTCAAAATGACAGTGGAGAACAATTACTGGGCTTCAGTCATCACAGACAAATAATTTGCTGTCAGTAAATGCAGCCGATGTTATGTTTCTACTGGTTTTCAAACTGGTTTCTGTATATTGTGTTTACCTAACAGCAGCAGTTGTTGCCTACCTCTCTCGCCAGATTCGTCACACAATCACAAACATATTAATGGCGATTTTGAAATCACCTCCCAGATCTACTGCGGCGAATATGATGGTATAAGTGAGCACTACATCGCAGCCACATCCAAAAAAGAAATTTAACTAAATATAATGATTGCAAGATCGTGTCGAGGTGATTTCGATCTCACAAGGGCAAAAACATGTATCACCTGTAACAGCAGCTCTGCACTGTGAGCTACTAGGCTCATGGATCTCCTGCTTTCCAGTCACGTATTAATTAACTACGTCAGCATCCAGGTAACATGATGTCTTAAGTTGATCTGAAACAACTGGTTACCTGGGTTTAGTTTAGAAAATACCCGAATGTATTTATCATGTTTCTTTCCTCGCGGCTACGGCTATATTGGTCACTAGCCTACATTACAGCCCCCTACGACACTACACAGGTCTATGGCAAAAAAAAACTTTTTAAATAGTGACGATTTAACTCAGATAAAACTGTCAACATACAGTAGCTACACAATGGCAGAGCGAGCCACTGAGCCAGGAAAGGTCGAATACAAGTGGTATTATTATACCCACAAGTTCTGAAGGCATGGGTGTAATGATTTACAGTGCAACTTCATTTTGTGAAGGCCTATATTGAATAGTAAAACATACCTCTGTGTTTGCAAAATGTGCTTGCAATACAGTGTTATTTGAGCTTTGCTCCGAATTAACCAAGAATGTGTGTATATTGAATGATTCTAATACTGTTAATATTTACAGTCTATGGTTCTAATCAAACTCCAACACAGCATATAAGGTTATTTAAATTATTTAAGGAGCATTGAGCTCAGGCGATATGTTTCTCTCTGGGTTCAATAAGTGCGCCCCTCGTGGACAAAATAAAACACAGCCTAAGCCAAGGGAAACAAGCTGTTGTAGCTTTTCATGTGGCTCAGTGTTAGCAATTGTGTATTTTGACAGAATTGTCCGAGTTAAATCGTCACTGTTTAAAAGTATTTATAGTCATATGTGTAATGTTGTAGGGGCTGTAATGTAGTGGTAATATAGCCGTAGCCGCGAGAAAAGAATCATGACAAATACGATTGTGTATTTTCTAAGAGTAATGGTTTTATACAGCCTATGGGAGTAACCAGTTGTTTCAGATAAAACCAAAACCAAAACCTGGATGCTGACGTAGTTAAATAATACCTACTGGAAACAAAAGTCAAGTGTTTGAGTACCTCGCAGTGTAGAGCTGCGGCTGTAAACACTATGTGTTTTTTTCTTTCGACAGTTAGAAACCAGCTCGACGCAAACTTGCAATTATTGTATTTTCTTAATTTCTTTTTTGTATGTGGCTGCGATGTAGTGCTCAATTATACAATCATATTCGCTGCAATAGATATGAGATGTGACCTGAAAATTGCCAGTAATATGTTTGTGATTGTGTGACTGTGAAAAATTAAGCTTAGAACGGTTGTTTCTTTGTTAAACCATTTGCATCCGAACTGCTGTTTAGTATTTCTGTCTTTCTTGTGTCACTCAGCTTTATCATGAAAGCTGAGTGAACTTGCAAAGAGCACAGGATGTATCCCTGAGGGCAGAGCGTATAATGTGGAGGACATGCCGGGCCTGACCAGAGATAAGAAGAAAAGCTACTGATTGTATGAACCGAATAACTAACTTGATTCCCAACTCCTTTAAAAAGACACTGTTGCGAACAATCTTCAGTCATTTTTCTGTACTTGTGCTGCAGTGCTGTAAAACTGACTCTACTTACAAGTAAAAACGAACTTTGAGAGAACTCCAGTGATTTTGTCCATCCTTTGATAAATAATTATCCTAACAGTGACGAATCTGGTGATAGAGGCAGGCAACAACTGCTGCTAACCAGCCAGTTAGATTGGAAACCAGTAGGGATAACACTGGTAAGTATTTGGACATTTACACATTTTGTGTTGTGTTGGCTCTGGACTCTGGCACATTGGATTCTTTTTATTTTTTAAAGTTTGTTTGTGGTTGATTGTGTGTTTTTGTCATTTAAAGCAGTATATAAACATAATAATTGTTTATAAGACCTTATAATGTATGTATAAGCAGATACATGGATCTTTTAGGTGTCTCTTCATTTACTGCATTCTCAACAATTATATTTTATTCCTATGAGGACATATTTTACATAATTACACCTGTGTTATATTGTCATTCATTATCTGTTTGTGTACCATGCAACATCCAGTTGGGGAAGTTGGGGTTAAAATAAAGTATTATGAAATATTTCAAACTCTCGACATCAAATCAGTCAAATTTCAATATTGATATATCGGCCTCATAAATCAAGTATCAGAAGTCACTTTAAGAAGTACTGAAAAGATGCATCATCTGCCTGTATCGGATCCTTGGGCTGGGAGTTCCACAGCTGAGGTCATTGTATTAGTTCAAATAATATGCTGGAGTACAGTGACAAAATGTGCATTTCTGTCCAAATTCTTACGGACTGCTCTGTATGTGTAAAGTAGGTCAGGAGCAATGAAAAGTAGAGCTGGGGAGGATGGTTGGTGTGAAGTGATGAATAGAAGAGAGTTCAGCTCAGTATGAGTCATCATGGGTGGTGAGGTGGTAGGCAAACAGCCTTCCTGTGTCAGTAATGAAGGAGGGACTCTGAAGAGCGGCATTATCAAGTCACAGCAGTTCCCAAATTAAACGGAACATTTAAATATATGCTCTCACCTTTAGAGAGGTGGGATTGACACTGAGAGGTAAAGACGAATTCCAGTTAATTTCCACGCCTTGAAAGAAACACGCACACGGATGGAACAAAACGCATTTGGCTCAAACCTCCTTACTGTCTTTAGGTCGTTAAGGTGCCACACTAGCTTTCACTGTAAATATCCCACCAGGGTTGAATGCCTTTCCTAATGAGCATCTGCACCACTGTCAGCACCACAGTACATGTTTGATGGCAAACATTGCAATGCATTATTCTGTTCAAGTGAGAAACAACAAACAATGTGGAGAAGAAAAAAAATCCAGGACACGCAATCAGGCCCTGCAAATCCAGAACATGAACAAAACATTAGCGGAACAGGAAGATTTTACATTGTGAAGTCTCTTTATGGGCTTTTTACTTTGCACAGAGAAACTCTAGCAGCCAGCCAGCAGGTCGTAATGCATAATGGCACACTTTATGAACAGTTTATTTTTGCTCTGCAGGTATCCTGCTATTCATGCAGACCCAGTGCTACACAGTTTTCAGACTTGACTCTAAATATGGAATACTGAGAGATTTTCTGACTGCACTGTCTGAGCTTAGCATCCTGTGGATGTTATTATTAAATATTCTTTAAAAAGGCCCTGAAAACCTATTTTCTCAATCAGCTTCTTGGGATTCAACATGAAACCACTATTTTCTGCCAAGGTTAGAACAGTTTTGATTATTTCTCACGAGACCGATTTCTATATTTGTTTTTTTGTGTGTGCTTCTCTCATGGGTTTTCCGTTTTTGAGTGTTAAACTCCATAGAAATAATACCTAAGGATGTTCCCTCGCTCTCTGCATGCCATCATGGTGCCCAGACTATTTGGAATTTAGCCACAATGCTCATCCAAAATGAGCAAAATCAAATTTTTGTGTGCAACCAGATGTGTGAGTCCATGTCCTCTGGCATATTAACAACCAGCATCAGATGATAGGAACCATGATGACATGATGAAATATGAAAGAGTAACCGTAGCCTATGGCCCTCTCTCCTCCAGCTCCGTGAAGGTGCCACGATTCCATCTGCAATTTTCCTCCAGCCCCGTGAAATCTGTGAGAAGTTTGCTTTTCCACTCAGCTAGTCTGCACCTTGGTGACAGGCCTACCCAGAGTTTACATCCATGAGGGGCCCCTGGTTTTCATATTACAACATCAAAAATTCCTGTGGTCTTGTTGCACAGTGCTCTGACTGTTCCGAGCTCCTGCCAAGTCCATAGTAACAGACAAGCCTATATTTAGACGTGTTTACGGGCTGTTGGAAAACGCTTAAAATAGTTAGGAGGGAGACACTTCTATAATGCTGCCCCACAGGGGTCCATCAGACTGGGGACTTAATCTTGGCACTTGAACATGGACATGATTGTTAACTTGTGCGTGTGTGTGTGGCAGCTGTGAAGAAGTCTATAAACTAAATTGAAAAGTCTCTAAAACCTCATTGAATCATGAACTCTCTAAAGGTTGTCAAATAGGATTTTTCCTGCTTTGCAAGTGGATACAGGAGCTTTTTAGCCTGTAGCTATGGGCTCAACTCAAGGCAAAACGCTGTGGACTTTTTAATGCAGGCTTTGCCCCTTCCTCTTATCTAACAGGTTCAGGTCTCCAACCTTGTCCAGAGGGAAGCCTGTAGCTTAAGAAAAAAATAATCTGGTACCAGGCCAACTCAATACCTACAGGAAACAATGACTAGCAGTCCTCAACATCAAAGATTTAACCCCTAGTCACCTTGATGCAAGAGCTTCAGCAGAGGAACATCAAAACTCCAGCCTGCACACACACAGAGACACACAGCTCATATGGATGCCAACCAGCCTTCTACATTTTAAATGAGACTCTGAAGAGCATGTACAATCAAAAGGCTCAAAAGGAATTATACTAACATGAAAGACACATGGGCTGCACCTTCAACAATATACACGTTACTGTTGAAATTTTAACTCTCACATTAACAATTTCTTTAAGAAGTAACCCTCTGGAGCTTCTTTTCAAACTTGGCTTCAGAATGAAACAACATGCCATTGTCTCCATCACTATCCTGGGTGCCCCTAAGTATATGTTTATAGCCTGTGAAGTGGTCCATTTAATGAATCATTACATAAAATGTTGTGGAAACACAAACTATACACAAAAGATGTTGGAACTTGCAAGCGAGTGAGCGATGAAACCTGTTTAAGCGTGGAAGGAATCAGAATTGCTGGAAGCTGAGATAATGATGCTGCATCAGCAGATAAACTGGTGGTATGAGCCAATAACAGTCACTTCAACACTACATGTAGACTGAACTCCATAGAGCCTGTTTGGATTATGCCATGTCTTTGCTGATATTATGGATACATATCACGGCCAGATTTTCCACTAGTGGACAGAAAAATGTATTCAATCCATCCATGTGCCGGCAATTTTCTTGACAATCCACTCCAGTCCACTGATCCAGGCCCAAATAGAAAGTCTATCCCAGTCTAACCATGGCGTCCACAACCGCAGAGTAGACCCAGGGCTGCAAAACACCTGCTTCATACACTCAACAATAACCTTTAACCAGCTGCAAAATCCAAAAACAACTAAACATCGAAATTCACTCTGAAAATTGTTTTTTCCACATGCAGGAACCATAAGGAGGTGGAAATCCAGGCGTGTACAGATATTGGGAGCAGAAAGGTGGAATAGTTTTTTGGGAGCACAGTGGGCTCAGAGTGGCGTGGTGGTCCGGGCTCCGTGACCCTTGTGTGTGATGGTGTGATGGTGTGAAGGGACTTTTCAGACAGCGCTTAATTTCAAGCCAGTTGGACCAAGTTCCCAGAGCGTTCTTGGCTTGTTCACTGTGCTGCTGACAGTGAAGCCAGCACTCTGATTGCCTAGCTCCCTCCCTCCCTCCTTTTCTCCTTACACCTATTTGGACCTGAATAGCTTTTCCCGTGAAGCACCGAGACGCTGATTATGCTGAGCAACGCATGCTGGGAGAGCACCAATTACCCTGATGTGCCTTTTCATGTTTTCACATTGTTGGACAGCACATCGGCTGACGTTCCAGGGGTACACAACAGCCCACATGTCTGGAGAGGCAGCAGCAGTGACAGGAGAGGTGACTTTCTCTGAAAGATGTTGAGGAAAGATGAAGGGCACGACGTGACAATGTATATCATATCAAATATCACTAATATGAATATCAATACAGGATAACCCAGTGGAATAAACCAACTGTCAGCCTTTCACTGAGTCAAGGCAAAGCCGTGTTAGAACACCTTTATGTTCCACAATCTATGAATGCAAGTGTCTAAAGTGTAAAAAAATGCCGATCACAATTTCCCACAGCCCAAGATGACATCTTCAAGTTGCTTGTTTTGTTCCGACCAACATTCCAAACTGATTTACAATGATATACATTGTGTGTGTGTGTGTGTGTGTGTGTGTGTGTGTGTGTGTGTGTGTGTGTGTGTGTGTATATATATATATATATATATATATATATATATATATATATATAAATAAATAAGTATTTCCAATTTTAATGCTCTAGTTTGTAACACATACTTTCTGTTATACATTTAAGTCTCAAACCCAATCTGAAGACATCATCAGGGCTTTTTATCTTACACTTAAATAGCTCTCTCCAAAACAATAGAAGTCTTTAACAACTGTTTTCACAGGTTGAATAGTCCTACCCATGATGACTAAACTTTAATTAATCAACTAATCGTTTACCAATATATTTTGTGTAGCAAATCATCTCCCCTCCATTTTGTCCTGGGGTTAAAATCCTGTACGAATTTCATCTTCATACATTAGGATCAACCCTACATAGTTTCTGACTCAGCATTCACAAAGTGCTTTTGGTCTGAAGCGATTGACTGCAATAAATATATAGATGACCCCATGTTAACTCTCTACCAGCACCCACACCTTTGAGATTCCCTGTGCTGCTAATAGCCTCACTGGCACTGAGCTGATGCGGCTTCTCACATTCTCCATAACAGAAAGAGGAAACGTGCAAAACAAGGTTAAACTGCACCAATTCAGAGTTGGTAAGCTGTAATTTGTTTTTTCAGCTGTATGCTAAACTGCAGGATACCTCCATTCCATTTTGTGCATTAAACCGTTTAGTATCCATTTCTGAAAAACAGCAATTGTAATGCTTTTATGCAGCTTTATATAATGAATACATGATTACAAGTTGCTTTTGAATGCAGATGTGTACATTAGGATGAATTAAAAACAGTTTGTGAGATTTATCCCTGTTAACGTCCTTTAATACCATAAGCTTAGGCTGACTCCTGGTATGCATTTGTGCAGTTAATCATATTTGGTAGAGCACACATACTGTATGTCTAAAATGATTTTCTATAGTAGGTCCGAAGCAGTGATGTCATTCTGTTCATATCTGATAAGATCTCTGTGGGCAATTCATCTCAAAAAGTGATGTTATTGTCCCCACAGGTCACAATTTCAATCAAATATGTCAGGTGTTCAGCAGATCCACAGTGCCATTTTTACTTTGGGTTATAAAGCCAATGATTTGCTCTTAGGCTTGCTTGAAAAAATATCAATTTTTGAGGTAGCAGTCGTAAAGCTCTGTGGTGCCTCCCAAGGGGTCCAGCCCATAATGCCTCTATCTAAGCTCCCGGGCTGAAAAACAATCAAGTGTGAGGTGGAGGTCTCTCTGAGCATCTGCCTCCAATAATAGCGTCTGCCTCTGTCTGCTGGAGGCGTGTGAGCGGCGGCCATGTTGGAGGGCTTTACAGGAGTACCATTGGTCATTGCCAGGCTGGGCCCAGAAAAGGCTGAAATGCTCAAACAGAACCCCAAGCTTAGGCAGTGTTAAAGAAATTGTTTCCGACATTGTTAAATTGTAAAAAAAAAATCACAAGCTCAATTGTAAGAGACCTGCGGGCCTGCCAGCGATTTTGGCTGACATTGCTGTCTTCAAGAGGATGTAGTGGCTGAAAGCTAATGTGAAGATATTAGTATCATATGAAATTGTCGGCCTAATGCCCTGTTTACACGTACATAGTTATTTTGAAAAACGTTGACATTTCCCTTTTTTTGTGCCCTTTGTTTACACAGAGAATACGCCTCTGAAAACGAGTCTTTCTAAAACCTCCGGTCAGAGTGAAGATTTTGGAAATCTTTATTTTCACGTTTGCATGTAAATTGAGACAAACGGAGGTTTAGGCAGCCGAGAGAGAGAAAGAGGAAGTGATTCGTTGCTGTTGTTGCTATTTTCGGGATTCTGAGGTTAAGTTACCGCTCTTTCTGAAATGGGCTGGAGTTACCCCCCTCTCTCAGGTTTAAATAACCTCCCTTTCTGAAACAGAAAACCCAGAGTTTCCCTCATCTCAGGGTTAACAAACTCAGAGTTTTCACTAACCCTGCTTTCTGAAACGGCTCCCAGGTCATGCACCATTTTATTGCTGCTTATGTTTTTATCAGCTGATTTAGTGATAAGGATGGGGGTAACGTGCAACAAGGGACCATGTGGACCATGTGGTTTTGTACACCACCTGATATCCCCGCTCTTTTTATTCTTTATTTCTTTAGCTTGGAGCATTCTGTTGGAGTGAAGACCTGTAACGGTGAGTGTTCCTGTTTACAGAGAAAGAAGCAGAGGCAGGTACAGCAAGATCAAGGTATACTTGGAAGATGTTTACATAAGTCTTTATTGCATTTTCAATATAGCAACGCTTCCACCTCAGCCAAGTAAAAAAAAAAAAAGTGTTTTCTTTTTATTGTCAAATTAAAAATGTGCAGGTGGATGGAAATCTACCTTTAGTCTTCTGCCCCAGCCCTTTGGAACAGAAACATTTCTCACCAGGTTTCCATTCGAGACTCAATGCTGACACCCCTCAAATGAAAATAAGCGCTGAGGAGCATCTTCTAGTGTTCATTAAAGGTGAGCAGCAACATCTGAAGAATGTGAAATAAGGGCTTGGGCTGTTGACTATGCCTCTCTGCTGCTTTAAAAAAAAACAGTAGAAAACCCACTATGAATTAATTTTAGGCTGCATCATTAATCAAAGACATTGGTTTGATTAAAGATTTCAGGTTAGGAGCGCGAGGCTGATAGAAGATAGGTTTTTAAAGGTCAGCAATCCCATGTGTGATATTTAGCTATAAATGGAATGGAATAAGCAAACACTAGGGATTATCCACAATTAGGGATGCAGCCTCATGAATTATCCATGAGCGTAGGTTGCAAGTGCAACAGAATCTGGCTCTTTATCAGCTCTATGCAAATATTTACCTGGGGCTTTTTGGAAGCTTCTTTTGATCCTCTGTGGTATATCCTTAGTCAATTCATCTTTCCTCAAACTTTTACTTTGAGATTCTTTTGGCCGATTATTTTATATAAATCAATTGGGCACTCTTGTACAGTAAACAAACTCAAACCTACTTTTAAGTGCTTGTATGCCTCAGTATGAACAATCTTTAGCGGACTCATTGGAGTATGCCCTTGTTTCAAAGCATGCAGAGATGTGACAAATGACATATTGGCAGGAAGAGAACGATATCTGCTGCCATCTAATCTCACATCTTGTGTATGAGACATATTGAACTTCCTCGGTTTTTACTCAGAACACTATGAGTGGTTGTTTTTAGAAATGGCACAAGTGCGCAGTTGCTATTACAGCTGCAAAACAACACTGACCTTTTGAGCAGGAAACTCTGCATAGATGTTTTGAGACTTTTTGTACCGACTGCTGAAAAACTTGGCGACATGTAAGAGGGCATCAGCGCTGACCAGAAAGCAGTTTCCAGTGGATCGTAGCCTTCATATTTTCCACATTGAAAAAACATGAGCATAGAGAATTTTCAAATCCACATCTTCTTATAGTAGAAATCACACTGACAGGCAAGAAGAGTCCTTCACAGGTTTGTATGGGGCCCTGTACTGTCGAGATGATATTTCCATAACGGGCTATGCAGCACGGTCGAAAATGCTGATCGATCCCACACTCCGATGTTCTTCATCAAAGCAAAAAAAGCCATCATACTGCGTGTAATTACATATATTTGCTGCACTGACAGCTTATACATTTCTAAACAAGAAAGAGACTTTTCTTGTAGCAATACTCTCCATAGTTTATTCTGTTTGAAGTGTCAAATCTTGCTCTGAGTTGTCAAAATAAAAGGATCTGCTGTCTTGTTCAAGTATGTATCACTGGACTATACTTATGACCAGACCCAAACGGAATCTTGACTGTTTTTTTTACTTGGGGTGGAGATGTGTTAACACATTATTTTAACATATTTAAAATCTGCAGATTCCGTGTGGCCCTGCTTAGGACTACTATTTTAAACTGCTCTTCTATATCTCAAATAGTAGAGATGCATTTCTTTTGTGAAAGTTATTTAAATAAAATGTATTATTCATTATTATTATTATTATTATTATTATTATTATTTGTGACATGTGGTAATAGTTCCTTATCTTTAAATCTTCAAGATGCAGTCTGCATGTCTCGTGCCAAGTCATGGCAGGACTTTAAGGCATATACTCCTCTAAATGAATAAATACAAAGCAAATCCCTGAAAAGTTTACCTTTTTAAAGGACAATTCCGGCGCAAAATGAACCTAGGGTTTAATAACAGATGTGTACCCACTCTGTCGCTCTCTGGGACATGTTTTCATGCTAATCGAATGTGTTTTGTGGCTTGAAACAAGCTAGCGTGGACCGCTGATTAGCTTACAACACTAATATTCGGGGCACAGGGAAAGTAAAAACAAATAGCTATTTTGTACCACTAAAAAGGCTCAAAATATCACCAAACTTCAACGGTAGCATAATGAGCGTCCCTAAATGTTAACCGAAGCATTGTAAGTGTACAGACAGTTTATTCAAAAAATAGATTATAAAGACACTCGCGTTCATGTTAATATGCGGCCGCCGTCTTGAAAACCAGTCATGACTTACAGCTGGCGATGCAAACTAAAATCTAAAGCTATTTGCTCAATATATCTGAAATAATCGCACCGATGTAAAACATAACTTGTCTAGTGTACTTACTCGGTGGATAACTGTCCATCTGGTCCCTCTGGTCTGGGTCGCCGTCTCCAATTTATTTTCGGGACATGGAAAAAAGTTTCAAGTACAGCCCTGTTTATCAGAGAGGGGAAATCTTCAGACTGTACAAAACACTGCGTCTCTTGGGTGTTGCGATGCAACAGGTCCCACTCCGTGCAACACAGACACTCCTGTTTGGTGGCCATAGCTTCACAATGTCCGCAGGTACACCACCAGTTTCCCGAAGTACGAGGCTGTGTTGCGGCATTGACTACCGGTAGCTCTCTCTCTCTCGTAACCCTTTCACGGAGCTCCCGCAGCTCTTCGTTCAATAAACTGTTTGTTCTCAATGCTTCGGTTCACATTTAGGAATCCTCATTATGCTACTGTTGAAGTTTGGTGATATTTTGAGCCTTTTTAGTGGTATAAATAGCGATTTGTTTTTACTTTCCCTGTACCCCGAATACTAGCGTTGTAAGCTAATCAGCGGTCCGTGCTAGCTTCTTTCAAGATACAAACCCATTCGATTAGCATGAAAACATGTCCCAGAGAGCGATCGAGTGGGTACACATCTGTTAAGAACCTCTAGGTTCGTTTTGCGCCGGAATTGTCCTTTAACCACTTCAGCCACTAGCCCGAAAATAATAAATAGCTTAGTCAGATTGAATTCAAGTAATAGCTTTAGTAGAATAATGACCCCACTTAAAGCCACTAAAGTGCTGACGAACAGCTTTAACATGCACGTTTGTGTAAACTGACTCGCATGAAAATGTGAGGCATTTGTGGGGAGTTTGAGCCCACTGTGTGTTGTGGGGCGCAAAGCTGAGCACACTTTGAACTTTATGCCCCAGTTTCTCACGGTCAGACACAGCAGGCATCATCCCACTGTTCCCCCATGAAAGCAGCTTGGACCGGCCATTATCCGGCAATAAAGCCTTTGGCTACACTGTATGGTGGCCAAAGCCCCGGGGGATGAGATAAGACGTGAGGGTGGATTTGCCTCTCAATGCTGTAAATCTTTTTTACATGCCCTCCTCCCGGCTCATGTTGGAGGCTGTTGCTGTCTGCGTTAATTGGTTGAAAGGACTCTCCCGGCTCAAAGCTATGAAAAGAAAATGTCCGGCGGAATCCAATTGGCTTCGCCTATACATATAGGAGTTCGGAAAATGACAAAGGGATGACAAGGGCAAAGAAATTAAAGAGAAAGAATAATAACGGGTGTAACAATGTTACAATACAAAATTGTGTTGGTATGCATTGTGCAGCAGAAAAATGGAACACAGTATTAAAAGGAATAGTTCAACATTTTGGGAAATATGCTTATTCACTTTCTTTCAGAGAGTTAGATTGGTACCACTCTCGTATCTCTATGCTAAATATGAAGAGTGGAGGCATAAGCTTAGCTTAGCATAATGACTGGAAGCAGGGGAAAACAGCTAGCCTGGATCTAGCCAAAAGTTAAAAATGTCACTGGCCCAGCCAAGAAATAGTACCAGCACATTAAGCCTATGGAAACAACTTGTCATTTTTATGTTTTGGTTTTTGTGTTTTCATACTTAAATGTACATGCTATAAGAGTCATCGGGTAAGTGAGCAAATCAGCAAATTTCTCAAATGTCCAAAATGACTAAATCTGATCAGTTCATACTCCCAAATGGTACAAATGATATGCAAATAAGTCATTGCCCTTCCCCAAAAATCGATTTTTAAATTGAGATTTGTGGAAAATGTAGATGTTTTGATACTCCAGACACTGGCTCTTTATCTTTTATGGGAGTTATTTGAAGATGAATCATATGTACACATTCTGCTTTAGTTTTACATGTACAGTTTTGTTGTTTTATTTTATAAAGATAGGTAATAGCAAATTAATCAGAGCAGGAAGTGTGCAAGAACCTGTGTTTTGGAAACAGAAGCATGAAGGGGAATAATGACCTTGGACATGTGCACATGTCCGTTTCAGCCAGCAGACTGTTGTGTCTGTTGCTGCTGCTACACCTGAATGAGTATAAAACAGCAAGCCATCACAATGATGCTCAGTAGAGATGAGCTGTTGGTACAGTATGGAAACCTTCATTTGAAGGTTGCAGCCAGTTCTGAGTATTAGATCTATAAAATCCTATTTCTGCATTACACTCTCTGACTTCAAAAATCAGCCAAAATGTCAGAATAAAACAAGTCGTTTGCGATAATGAGAAGCCCAAGTAACCCCCTGTGGCGGTTTCCAGTTTGAGCTGTTTTTAATTATCATCCACAGAGGAGTCACATTTGTCAGAGGTCATTGTCTCTGACCAAACTTCAGCTGTGATTTTGCTTTTTTACCCACAGAAAAGTGCTTCTAATAGACTTCACTGGTCTCCGTGGAAAACAACGGGGTCACATTGTCCATTTCTTTTAATGTCTATTTGTATGGGTGTGCAATATTTTCTTGTCAATGTCTTTAGTGCTAAAATGATGGGGTTGATTAGTCAATAAAAAATAAACTGCTAACTTTATAAAAATAATTAATTAAAATAAAAATATTTTAGACAATAAATAAGTAAAAAAATACATATTTGTTTTATATCATTGTGACATAAATGTCTTTTGGCTTTTTGGAACTGTTGGTTGAACAAGAAAAAGGAATTAGAAGAAGACATACATTCCACTTTTTGACATTTTAAAGACTGAATGATTATTCAATTAACGGCCTTATTGCATCAATCCTTCACGAAAAATAATCATTAGTTTCAGCCATAATCTTGTTAACTCCTCGTTATGATCAATAGAGTCCTGACTAACCAGTATTTTCCATTTACAGGTGCGAGTGAGCACAATAGGTATTTTTGCCAACGTTTTGTCTCCACTTTCCATTTCCTTTCCCCTTTTTTCTTAATTCTTTCCTGATCCTTCCTCCCTCCTGCTCCATATATTCTCCCAGTTGAAAATGAATGGGACTCAGTGTTAATGGAGGATGTGAAGTCACCCCCTTGGCAGAGGAACACAGGTTGGCACCTGGACGGAGCAGCTGTCTCGCAGTCTTTGACTGACAGATTGCCCCTTTTCCATTTCTACAACCGAGAAGCACAGACGCATGTCCAAATAGTTTGACAATTCAGCTGGAATGCTGAATTATACACAGAGCCGTATGTCTCTCTAATTTAATACATCAACATTTGACAGGCCTCATAACTTGAGTCCAGCTAAATGTATTTCTACTGTAATTTGATAAACTAATCAGTTGCACAGAGGTTGACTTTGGCTCTTATGTGAATATGAATGGCTGCATTTTCTTTGTTAACCTCAGAACTCTTTCTGTCATTCAATGTGCCGGCTTCCTATAATCTAAAGTTACAGTGCGTAGCTCCATGAATGCATTACTGTCTGTCACCCTGCTGACCCAAGTCACTTTTCATTTGTCATGGCATGTTTAATTCAAATACCGAATTTGGACAGTGAAGTGTGTTTAGGTTTAAGCAAAATTTTAGAGAGCTGGTACAATAAATTGATTAGTTCGTAGACAGAAAACCATTCAGCAATTAAATATTTTTTGATGAATAAAGTTATTATTAAGTAAAGATGCTCTCTAATGTGAGGATTTGCTGCTTTTCTTTGTTTTATCTAATTGTAAATTGAATATGTTTGGGTTTTGGACTGTTTAAAGATGTCAACTCAATTTCTGATTAGCATTTTTCAGTTTTTTTTAAATATTTAATCTATTCTAATATAACTAAATATGTAATCCAAAAACTATTTATGCTAATGAAAATAAGTGTTAGTTACAACTCTAAAATGTTTTTAATTATGTATTAACCTTTTCACTCCACGTAAAGCACTATAGTGTCCCGAACAACCTAAGCCCGTCCAATTTTATGCACTGCTGTGCAAAATAGACTTAGCACCTGCTCTCACTTTACTTGTCATTTAGAGCTGTAATAGCTTGCTGTGCCCCATAGTACACAAAGTCCTCTGTAATGGAAGTTATCTTCATGCTCAATCTGCATATTATACTGTCCTTGAGAAATTCCTGGGCCTTTATGACCTTATGCTCTTTCAAAATCTGTTGCGATCACAGAGCTAAGAAATCCAATTTAGATTCCTCACGCAGGCCGTGAGCTTTAATGAAATGGTTGCTGTTAGCAAATCTGCTGGGGTGTCTCTGTTCAGAGAGGCATCTCTCAGTATGTTAACCAATGTTAATTTCTCCATGATTAAATGTGGAAGCAAAGCGGTGATCATGCTGTTGTAATTCCCACAATGCAAAGTGCAAATCTTGCGTTTAAACCAATGATCTATGTTTGATCTGTGACAGGAACATCGAAGTGGTCTTGTGCCTGTGAAATCAGCTTTAATCACACTTATTTGCATGAAATTGAATATTGATTGGCGGAAATAGCCACACAGCTATGCCACTGAAATCTTTTCTCATTTACTCCTTATTCTGTCCTCTCAGGGAAGACAACAATCACAAATCGTGACTTTAATGGTAAAACTGTACAAAAAAGTGAGCACGTCCTCTGAGTATGAATCTCACCAGCAGGATGGTGAAATGCAAAGGTGAGGATATCAAAACCGGACACACCATCAAACTGATTCATCAAACTGAAGCAGAAGGAAATGTGAAAAGTGAACTGAATGAAAAATAACGTGCATCCATGCTCTGGCACACAGCAACCTAGTGCAGAATTCACAACTCTGCATCACTTCAAAAGCCTCTACTGTACTGCTCTCCCTCACTTCAAACATAAACATCACAAAAATATAGTCCTCAAATTACATCTGCGGTGACTGAACCAACAGCACATGGCCTGTCAAACAAGCAAAGAAATACTGAACCATTGGCTCAAAATAATACCGACATGACTGACAGGTTTCCATTACTCTGTAATAATTACTTCATTATAACCCTCGTCGAGTCCACAGTTTATTTACATTGCCATGCCATTTTAAAATCTCATTAAAATACAACACAAAATGCAAATGGGAGCAAATTATGTATGTGTATGTTGTATGTATATGTACTTCCGTCTACCTCCAGCCATCTTTCCGTTCATGTTTGTGTCTCCGTTGCTATTTGAATTCCTTCGTCGGCTCATTAAAAAGTTTAGTCTCAAATCAATGAGGTTTGTTTCCTGGCATTTGGCATGTTTAACATTTTCCTCAGGAAGACAGAATACACTAAAAATAGTGTTTTATTTCCCAGTATATAGTATTTAGAAGTATGTGGAAAAGAACATTTCCTGTGAAAACATGTTTCTATAATATATTCTAATAATTCTATAATAACCTACAGAACTGACATTGCCAATACCATTATCATTCTATTAGACCATGCGTTTGCAGAAAATAAATTTGTTTGTAACCACGGAAATAGCATTGTGAATGCAGGGGGAGCCTATAAATTATTTTCTAAATGTGGAAAAAAGGGCATTATCATACTAACTTATTAATTCGGTCAAGATCCCCTATCCCTCGAGCTCTCACACTGACTGCAATCTGTACTCTCTGTACTTTCAAATGTGCCTTTTTCTTTCAATGATTTCAGCAAATCTTGAAAGAGAAGTGATCATCAAGGTTAAAACGCTGACAATTAGACTGTTTCTATTCACTGGACTTGTGAAGCCAGTTTAATGTCAGTCTGTATGAACAAATGAATGGATGTGCCTTCAGTTTTCTACATTACCTGAACAACACAAATGTAAAACCAAAGAAACTCACTCAGGGTGATGATGTTTTTTTGTATGAGGCATTAACAAAAGGAGGATATTGTGCCTTAGGGCTGCAACTATAATTTTTACTTTCTTTTGCGATTAATCT
Organism: Sander vitreus; assembly: GCF_031162955.1. Taxonomy (NCBI): domain Eukaryota; kingdom Metazoa; phylum Chordata; class Actinopteri; order Perciformes; family Percidae; genus Sander; species Sander vitreus. Next base: position 9,653,838 of record NC_135875.1, read on the forward strand.
CGCAATTATTAGTTGGTTTTGTTCAGTTTGTTAAGTGACATACAATGTCCATCACAATTTCCCAGAGCCCAAAGTGACGTCTTCAAAATTCCCTGTTTTATCTGACCAAAAAGATTTTCAAGTAGAGATGCACCGATTACAATTTTTAGGCCGAGAGTTTGACCTGCCGATACTGATTTCAGCCGATACTGATTTCATTTTCTCTAACCACTTTACAGCACACACAAATATTTATTTTTCTATCTTTCCTTTAATAGAACATTTTACATTTTGCATAGAACATAGAACATTTTTTGAACAGATAATCGATCGCTATAAAATAGAACTATATAAATTACTCCTGGTGTGGGAAATTCACAAACATCTAAAGTGCAATGTTATGGAAGAACGGGACCCGCGTGAGTGCGCTTTTCATGTTCCAGTTGTTCAGCCTCAGAGGGGAGACAGAGAGAGAGAGAGCGGCTGACTGTTCGCCTGAGATCAGTAGAGCAGACGGCTCTGCAGAGCCGTGAATAATTACGACTTTATGACATTTCATAAAAAACAGCTGATGGAGCGGAGGTGCTCCGCTGCTATATGCATATAGCGGAAACCCTGGCGCCAGAGTGCATATATCAGACTGACCGACCGGTCGCTGGTCATGGCCGATCACGTGAAAATCGGGCAATTCCGGTAGCTAGCCGGTCAATCGGTGCATTTCTATTTTCAAGTAATCAATTTTCAAAAATGCTGTCGGTTAATATTCTGTCAATTAGGGCTAACAATTATTTTCAGTGTCAATTCATCTGCTGATTATTTTCAAGACTGTGCTCCCTTGAAAAATGCCCAGATTAGTTGTACAAGCAGAAATTACGACTTATATTTACGTTTATAGTGGTGACGCTCTTTAGTGGCTGTAGTAATTAAGACAGGAGCAAAGCAGGACGTAAGGTAACGAAGTATAAGAGCGCCAAACCCAGCGTAACGAGGCAAACAAAACAACAGGACTTTCACCCAAGAGATCAGGGTTGGAGTTTGAAAATAAAAGTTAACGGCGAGTGTTTTTTACTTTACGGAACAAACGGCACTACGTCACATGTGTAACCCAAACCACAATATTTTTCTAAACTAGGTAGTTTTGGTGCATAAACCTAACCAAACTGCGAGTGTTTCACCACGTTAACAACGGGTTTAAAACCACGATCGTTACATTCTGTGGTTTAAATATGAGGATGGAAAACGCTCTTGTGGGTTGCATTTCCTGCCATCACTAGGGGCGCTGATTTATGAAACCATCCTATGGGTCATATTATAGGGTAGGAATAAACAACCCATATAAACGCATAGTTTGGAGGACTCGTTATTTTCTCGATTGCAATCGTTCATTATAAAATGTTTAAAAGAGTGAAAAAATGCCACTCGCAATTTATGAGCCCAATGGTGGTCTTGTTTCGTCCAACCAACAGTCCAAAACATTCAATTTACTATCATATATGATGAGGAAATTAGGCATTTGTGCTTAAAAAATGATTGAAACAGCTCCACTGTCAACCAATAAATCTATGAATTGAATGAACATTGTGTACTGTATGTGGAAACTGTGTATGTGTGCTGTTATGGGAAAATGGGCGGTGACCCTGCCTAGTAAGCTGATGTATGGCATCCTGTCCAGCACTACATGATTCTGCTCTATTGGCTTTCTCCAGAGACCCGACCTCTTCAAGAAAACCCTTTTTCCACAAGAAGCAGCTACGAACACAAGCAGGCTATCATAAATCAAATGGGTATTTCAAGGGGGGAAAAATTGTCTTCCCTCCAATATCTGTTGGAGCTCAGCTTACTAGGTAGCGTGACGTGGTTTATTCATTCTTTTGAGTATTGCAACAGAAATCTTCAATGTTTCCATTCATCCACTGATGTGAAAGAACAGCCTCCAAAGCGCAGAGAGGTATGACGAAGACGATAGAGTGTGGCAGCTTCAATCGAAGGTCCCTGTTTGCTGAGGCAGCATTGTTCTCTGTGGAGTCAGGTGATCATGTCTCCCTCTGACTGGTCAAATATCTTATGGAGATTACAGCAGATTAACACACATAATAATGTTTTGCCTTTTGATCTGGGCTAAGGACACAGATCAGCTTTAGTCATCTGAATTTAGAGGAACCCCTGTAGTCTAAGAAAAACATTCACTGATGGTGGTAAATTTAGCCTCTGTGTCAAGCCATGGGGGGGGGGGGGGTGTTTGCATTATTTATTCACATTACTTTAGTCCATATCAAACCAGACTTGAAATAATGATTAGTTTATAACATCATGTCTCTTCCACTAGAGCTGAGAATTTAGTTCTCATCAGGTGAAAATTTCCAAACTCTGGCTTTGGGGATTTTTTTTCAAGTTAACCTTATAGGGTTGAGAAAATTAAATAACTCTCAGGTTTAAAAACACGTAAAACAAAAGCATCCATATTTTATAATTCTGTATATAATGGACTTTTTTGTAGTCATTTGTATCCTTTATTTTTCAAGAGAAATATGTTTCAAGAGATGTTTTCAGCAGTAATATCAGTTAAAAGGAATAAAGCCATTTTTAGAGCTGAAACTGCATTCCACGATCTCTGTTTAGACCCCTATATTGGTGCTGAATAGCTTTTACAAATATCATCAGGGTCAGGCTGTAATCACCGTTCAGCCTTGACATACACAACATGGAATGAAAGAGATGAGTAATGACCAAGCTGGAAAACCCCGCATGGCAGCAGCTGCCTGAGCTCATGGAAGTTAAAACCAGACTTAGCAACAAACACATATGCACGGAAGACAAAATAAAGACATCTCATCCCCTTTTCATGACCAAAAGTATTGAAAACATACTGCTTTCAATGGAAACAGTGAGTCATTTAAACAGGAGTGTTCACTCTTTCCTAAGAAATCCCCAATATGATTTTATCAGACATCTTTTCAACCCCCCTCTCACTAACAGGCCTGTATTTAAACGCTATTATTTCTAATCTCATTTGACTGTTCTGCTAGGTTCTATATATCTGTTTCCATTAAACAGAACATTAAAAAAAACCTCAAAGAGACTGTTTTAGAGCTGACAGTGGTGTGCTGTTCATAAAAATACTCCTTAACAGAGGAACCGTGGGGAGTCTCGCTCTGCTCAGAGACTCTCGCTCTGCTCAGAGACTCTTAGCGGAGTTTCTTTGTCGTGATTTAAATCGGAATGGATGCAGTTTCCTCCTCTAAACACAGGTGAGATAGAAACTCAAGCCTGACACTACAAAAGCCTTGACTCAACAACAAAATAAAAGCTTTTCAATTTGATTTCTTTTGGGTCCAATTTCAAGGACATATGAAACCTGACAAGACCTAACTTCACAGACTATTTTGTGGTCCTTTGATCACATTTGTAGAGGCTTAAAACTCCGGTAGTGCAGTGGATAACTGCCAAACTATAAATTGGATTTGCTGGCCACCAATAATGTGCAGGGATGACAGTGATTGGATAGTTACAGTAATGCATAAGGGAAGTAAAAATGTCACGCTTACTGCCAAATATTAGCACTTTGATCTTTGGAATGCCATTTTTGAGAAAGTAATGGTAGAATGTGTGCTATGAAACAAGCAACTGAATGCCACGGCCACACTGAATTATCTGACGTTCTGGTTCAAATATGTAGTAATTTATTTCATTAGCTCGGAGGTGAAAAACATGACACAAGGGTCTCAATAACAAACACACACAGACAGACACACAAACACACACACACACACACACACACACACACACACACACACACACACACACACACACACACACACACACACACACACACACACACACGTTGCTTTCCTAATGTGTGATGAAACAAAAAACAAATGCAGGTATGCAATTTTCTAAGCTCAAAACAAACAAGAAGAAGAGAAATAAAACAAACAAGAGTAGCGACTTTTTCTGCATTTCTTTCCTTTTCAGTATTTTCCACCAGGCTTTTATAGAGACAGAGGTGGAGACAGGCTGTTGCTAAGAGGCATGTCTGGCTGCAGACGTGGGGCACACTGCAGGCACAGTGGCTCGATGACTTGCCGAGGAGACAACCAGCCATTGCACAATGACTTCATCATCATCATCATCATTAGTGTTGTTGTTGCCATCAGAAGATTTGAGGATAAATACTTACAAACAGTCTTGCTACTGTGGTTGATTAGATTGGGATCATCCTCGAGTGAGATATACAGCAGGCGGTCACAAAAATTAATTTTGTGAGAAGAGGAAATACAATGAAAATCTATAACCTCCCTTGGGCTAGTTGCTTATTGCAATAAAGGAAAGGATATACTGGCAATAATGATTTTGGAGGCTTTTGAAACTAGCACGTGGAAAACCGCAACTGAAGGCTTAATGGTAGCCATGATGATGCTTGTGATGATGATGATGACAATTGATTCAGCGACTGCAGTACCAGACCTGTGGCGGTATCACTTAAACATGATGTGAGACAACATATTTCGCAGCTGAGCATGCGCTTGGTGAATCCACCTCTCGCAGAGAGAATTGCAGCCACATGTGGCTACATCGCAGTCAAGCTGCTGAATCCGTCCGGATGCGTCATGATGAATCATCTCCCATATCTCTGGCCCACATGCATCCATCTCCCTGTTGGAATTCATCATGCAAGAGTTGGGGTCTGTCTGCTGCTGAAACACCAGCAGATAAATACACACATTCTCAAATGATTGTGAAATGATTGGCCTTTGTTTTCCCAGGTAATTGCAGTGCATTCTATTGTATTCCTTTGTCTGGGAGGCAAACACCTTGTTTTATTGTTTAAATTCTCCAATATTGAGCCGTGGCAGTTATACTTGAGACATCACTAACTAGACGCAAGGCTAAAGCAAAGCAAAGAAACCTAACAGACATACAGACATAGCCTCTTATAAATCCTTCTTTGCCTTAATGGTCTGAATAACCAGCCAGTGAGCAGCAGCTGTCTTGGTGGTCGCTATCCCCTCCCCCTATCCCCCCCCCCTTAACCAACCCATCTATGCACTCTCTGCTGAGGAACAAGCACCACAATAATACAATGATGGACCAATATAGACGAACAATAAAAAATTCATGATGTTTTTATATTTATTTAGTGTTAACAGAGATCTGTAGTGCATTTAGCTCAGGTTTAAAGCAATATGTTAATGGTTAATTTAAAAGGGCCAGTTCACAAAAATTAGAAAAGGCATTGTCATTTACTATGCAGGAAGTTTTTGTGTTAGAGGCATCCGTCTCTAAGAAATTCTGACTCAACCAAAGTACAATGCACATGAATAGAACATTTGTGGTGCTTAGAGAATTGACAATAACATTAAATGATAAGGCTGGCATTACTCTACTCTTACTAGGATTGTCAACAAATCCTATAAAAAGACCAAAACCAACAATGAAATTCTACAAACAGTATTGCCTGTGTTGCCAAAGCCATTATCCATTGAGCAGTGTCCAGCTGTTTTAGGAAATGATTTAGCCTTTTTTTAAATGAAACTTTAGACATTATTTGTGACCTGTTTTTAAAGATTTCATCCTCAGTAGGAACCAATGGATCACACAGATAGACTGGGAAAGTATTGATAGACAGATAAGCACACTATTGGATTTGGGCTTTTCATGGGATTTGTTGACAATGAGAAAATCATAATAGCAAATATAACAACATATAAGAAAAATGTACACTATCACCAGACTTATTCCCAAACAGTCCTTCCAGAAACAATACGGTAACTCTGAATAAGCCATAGTGAACACTTTCCATGGCATTAGAGCTGTCTTTAACCGCTATTTATGCATTTGTCATTTCTACCTTTTTCCGTAATCTCTTATTTGTGAGTTGATACCATAGACCGACTAAAATATTGACGCAGTCTCCGTGACGTCCCCCATAGCTTTCTGAAGAGCCAAAATGAAGCTCAAAGTGGGCGGCTCCCGGTGGCTCTGTCCTTCGGCATCTTGGCAGTGCCTGATGCCAGCTAATCCAAAAATGGACAAAGAGGTGGAGCGTGGACAGGGCTGAGGTAGGCTGAATGAAGGCAACAGTCTATGCTCACCTCCTGTGATGGCAGCCAACCTGTCACTCAAAGCGAAACTCCCTTAATTATGCAGAACTTTAAACTTAAATATAATTTAAACCCCCACAGTTGTCATTAAGGGTAAAACTTAGCTATAGAGTCCAAAATCGTTTTTTGTACCAGGTTGTAAACATGTTTAATTCTGCTGTAAAATTGGGCATTTTAACATGGGGGTCTATGGGGATTGCATTTCTTTTGGAGCCGGCCTCAAGTGGGCCTTCGATGAACTGCACTTTTTGGCACTTCAGCATTGGCTTTATTTTTCCGCGCTGGCGGTTGCCACTTGGTTATACATGGGTTAATAGGCGGCGATACTATATTATCTTGTTGCACACATAAGTGTCTTAGGTTTAAAGGCTGTAGAAAAAAAAAACAATTCAAATTTAGATTTACAAAAGTACATTCTACTAATTTAATTGAAGCAATGAATAATAATAATAATACTGCGGCTACATGGCATGCGCCTTAACCACAAGGCCACTGGAACGTCCCCTTGAATTTTTTTTTTTTAAATGCAATCTTTCAATAGGCCTATAGCCTACTGTGACCGCCATACATATAATTCCATTCACCTCCACTGTATTGGGGTGGAGTTAGATATCTGAAACTGAAATCTAAAACCCTGGGCAAAACCCCAAATATGTGCATGGCTGTAGGACAATGTAGGCTAAGTGAGAAAAAAAAATATATATATATATATATTATTTTTATATTTTATTTTTTTGGAAATTTGTGTTGTACGATGTTTATTCCTATTAAAGTCTAGTAGAGGTAACGTTAACTAGCTTTCCTGTTTGTGAGGTTACAGTCTTATAGTTCTTATAAGAGGGACTCCTGCTCCCTCCACCCTTTTGCTGCCTCTCACCCCTCACACTTACCCCCCCAATACAGAGAGCAGCCGATAGAGACTGAGGGAGAGAGAGAGAGAGGGGGGGGATAGAAGGGGGGGAGGGGGGAGAGAGAGAGAGAGAGAGAGAGAGAGAGAGAGAGAGAGAGAGAGACTGACTCCCACCGTTCATATCGGGAGCTTGAGAGAGAAGCAGAAGAGAAAGAGAGACGGTCACGGCGCAGAGTCTACAACTTGTTCACATGTAACCGCCAGCGGAGGGTAAAACATATTTATTACACGGATTTACAAATGTCATTAATTCCGTGACCGGTGACCGGAATGGAAATATACGAGCCGGCAATGAGAAGTTGTTTGATCCGGGTGGTCGCGTGAGCGCTGCAAGAAGAAACTCATGGTACGTTTTTTTTTTTTTTCAGACAGCATTATTATTATTAGCCTACTCCACGATATTTAGCCTTAGTGTATTTTGATTTCAGTGCTGTCAGTGCATTTTTTTTTGTTTTTGTCTCCATCAGTTCTGAGTGGGTGAAGTTCATGCCCTCTGTTTTTAGACTGTGTCTCGACTGCGTGCAGAAATGGAAAAGTTTTTTTTGGGTGATTTGACTGTGTGCCCTGTATACAACCGGAGACATCGCCAATATAACGGTCTCCTTTCAGCGGCGAGGCGCCCGCTGCCCGTACAGAATGAATGGGTCACTATGTATTCTAATCTAACTCAAGAGTTGACTCAGTTTGCCTCGGTTTAAAGTGGAAGAACGAGCTGCTGCTTGTAGAGTTAACAGCGTGGAGATTATAATAAATGACTACCGGAAATATTTGATCACAGTCGCCATCACCATCACTTATACGAGGGACTGCTTTGATTCTAAGAATCAGATGTCACATTTTCTTTGTGATTGTGCAGGAATATTCTGGCTTCCGTTCACCAGATGCGTTGTTCGGCTCTTCTCGCGTGGGAGCCAAAACAAAAGGATGTCCCGCTGACCAATGAGAGCAGGGGAAGCCTCAGGAGGGACAGGGTGGTCCTCTCATCTCTTTGTCTTACCTGAGACAGCAAATAGACCACAGACTGCCGCAAGGCAAATATGAGACTGACTGGGAATGCTTTCCAAATGGGTTTTTATGATTTTTTTAAAAACAGTTTTAAGTGCCTGGTTGCACACACACAGATGCATTTTCCCATATAAACTTAGCACAAAAAGTAAGGAAATTTGTGTTTGGTAGGTTATTTCTCTGTGGTAACAATGCTTTTTGGCAATAGATCTTATACCGTTGGAAAGCCTGTTTAGTTCCCTTTCAATTGGTGCCCCATTTGTAAGGAACATGCATTTGTGGGATGAGCAGCAGCGCTGAGTATGTGGTTTGCGCCCATGAAAGATTTGGTTGTGTTGGTCACTCTGGCATGAACAGCACACCCAAGCTGATCCCACAAGTGTTCAATGGGGTTGAGGTCAGGACTGCTGGTTGAAGAATGGGATGCCATCCCACAGCAGTGTGTGACCAGGCTGGTGACCAGCATGAGGCGGAGGTGCCAGGCTGTTGTGGCTGTGTATGGTTCTTCCACATGCTACTGAGGCTCCTGTTTGTGAAATGAATAAGTTGTGAAATTGCCAATATGTCTTGTTTCTTCAAACTTCAATCATCCAATCCACCAAACACCAAACGAGTCAATGGCAGAATAAGCTGTTTGGCATTGGCAGAGAAGATTTGGCAAATTTTTCATGGGCGCAACCCACATACTCAGCGCTGCTGCTCATCCCACAAATGCATGTTCCTTACAAATGGGGCACCATTTAAAAGGGAACTAAACAGGCTTTCCAACGGTATAAGATTTATTACCAAAAAGCATTGTTACCACATAGAAATAATCTACCAAACACAAATTTCCTTACTTTTTGTGCTAAGTTTAGATCATTAGATGTTATAAAGAGTGTGTTCAGGATCTGAGAAGTACGGTGGCCGACAGGGGCAAACGCTCTGCAACTTAAGAAAACACACACAAATAGACAAAACACAAGCAAATTAAGAAAACAACTTCATTAATTTGACAACACATGCAGCATTCAGCAAACGTGCTGGAACACAACCAAATACATAAACGCACTGCAAATACACACAACACAACCAAATACATAAACGCACTGCAAATACACACAACACAACCAAATACATAAACGCGCTGCAAATATGAAACAATGCAAAAAGAAAAGCACACAAACCCAGAAAACAAATGCAACAAAAACGCAGCATCCAGATTACACAACGGAAGTTCTCCAGACTTCTAGAGGGAGCAGCTAGTGGAACAGCTTGATTTTCGACCCCACGGGGAGAGAGAGCACTCTGCCTTTCTATTAGAGTCAGGTATGGCTGCAGCCTGGAGAACTCCATAGACTGTATATTAAATTCATATTATTATTATTATTAATAACATAATATATTAGTAATATACAGTCTATGCTCCCGTCTCATGCCCTCCCAGCTGGTGCTGTCCCCGAGCTTCGGCTTTTCAAAATAAAAGCTTGCGTCTGGTCCGCTATGTGTTTGTACTTTGGTGTTTTGGATGTTTGTGAACTAAACAGTACGGCAATCATGCTAATGAATACAATAACTTTTTCAGCAGATGTCTTAGTTACAACACAATGGAGTTAGCAAAGCAGTTTTGTGTTTATATGTGCGAGCAGGATTTATTCAGATTGATAAATCCCACGGTAAATTGGCTGGTTTACTAACTGTTTTTTGTATTTCAAGAGCAAATTGCTCCACAATATGAATACAGATTGATCACTTATTTTGTTGGTAACCGTTGTTGTATAATCACAATATTACACTTGAGTAGGCCTATACTTCAATAATGCGCCTTTCGGACCTCGAAATTAAACCCTCTCATTTAATATGGCTTAAACAAACGTCAACATTAAACGCTGATGCAGTTTTACATGTTTTATTACCACGAGTTTACAGACGTCTCTGCTGATTGAGTATCACCTGTGACCTGAGCCGAGACACACCCACCAAACAAGAGAAAACATATCTCAAACATAGACTTAATATTTACAGTCTATACAGTTGTTCTCTCTCTCTCTCTCTCTCTCTCCCCCCCTTGGGGTTGAAAATCAAGCTGTTCCACTAGCTGCTCCCTCTAGAGGTCTGGAGAACTTCCGTTGTGTAATCTGGATGCTGCGTTTTTTTGTTGCATTTGTTTTCTGGGTTTGTGTGCTTTTCTTTTTGCATCGTTTCATATTTGCAGCGCGTTTATGTATTTGGTTGTGTTGTGTGTATTTGCAGTGCGTTTATGTATTTGGTTGTGTTGTGTGTATTTGCAGTGCGTTTATGTATTTGGTTGTGTTGTGTGTATTTGCAGTGCGTTTATGTATTTGGTTGTGTTGTGTGTATTTGCAGCGCGTTTATGTATTTGGTTGTGTTGTGTGTATTTGCAGCGCGTTTATGTATTTGGTTGTGTTGTGTGTATTTGCAGAGCGTTTGCTGAATGCTGCACGTGTTGTCAAATTAATGAAGTTGTTTTCTTAATTTGCTTGTGTTTTGTCTATTTGTGTGTGTTTTCTTAAGTTGCAGGGCGTTTGCCCCTGCCGGCCACCGTGGAGAAGCCATCAAAGCACCTGCTAGTTAAGCTTTCCACAGTTTACATCACAACATCCTTCACTGACTCCTAAATTTATAACAGTTAACAGATCAGAGATCTCTCGCCAGACTCAGCTGCGCAAGACATAAAGATCTACAATATGCACTGCTGTTGCGATATGGATTTATGTGAGGGCTGATACGTTTTTGTTAATGGTTAAGACATGCCTTCAGCGTGCATCACATCACATAAACCTCCTCTCTCTTCCCCTAATTACTTTCAAGTTAAATAAGTTAATGTGCAGAGTAACAAGGGTTTTTAATTACTGTACTTGAGCTTTCAATTACGCACCATGGTAGCTGCTTGCCAGCACATTAGCCATAAGGGTTTTACACAGAAAACAAACCAAATCGGAGAAAAGGGGATGAAAATTGAGAAGTTGTCAAGAGCACTAGCGCTGGAGCACTTAATCGATTAGTAGAATGAGAGAAAATTAATCTCGGCCGCTAACTTCTCAAATGTGATGATTTGCTGCTATTTTTTAATCTGATTTGTAGCATTGTAGGCCTGAACTGAATATTTTTAATATTTGTTTTTTTAATTTACTTTTAACTGGACAAAACAAGATCATCATAAACTGTGGGCACTTTTTTTTTGGACATTTTATAGACTAAACTAATCATCTGATATTAATTAAAAGAAATAACGGATAATGAAAATTATAATTACAAGTCATACTAAAGAGCACTTACAGTTTTAAAGCACATATTTCATAATGATGCACATATACTGTTTACATGGCATAGCTAGATTTCCACTCAGTGTGTGTGTGCCATGCCAGTGTGTGTGTGTGTGTGTGTGTAGCAGTTTGCTTACAAGTTGTTACAGAGTCTGTGTGGGATGCTGAGACGTAGGCGTCATAAATGTGGCGGGGGATTCTTTTTCTCACTGCAATATATTATTATACATCGAGTGGGATGGATGATTAGAATGATTTAAATGCCACGACTGGGTGTAGTGTGCGTGGCCTCTAGCAGGCACTCTGTTTTTGTTTGAGCTCATTTCATCTCTCCCACAGCAGATTTCGTTGGAGAGACTGAAGCACTTTGATGAATTACTCTGTCCGAGATAAGTTGAGCTGTAATATTTCCGGCTGATCGTTCTTGATTTAGATGCAGCATTAACTTCGGTCTTTGTAGTGGGCGGATGAAGTATTAATTTAAAAGAATTTAAAGTAAATAAACAATGAATCACACTGTCACGCATTGTCAAATCCGCATGTGAAGCAGGGCTTTGTGCAACATAATAAAGAGCATGCAAAAAGAGGCAGAACTATGAATAATTACTATTTATGTCATAACTCTTCCATCAATTAAGAGAAAACAAGATGTTAGTCTCTCAGCCAGACTGTGATTACATGTAAATGTGATCACAGCAGGAAATGCAGCTTTTAGGATGCATTCTCCATCAAATGGTTTTAATTAGAGATTCCGGTGATGCTTCTTTCAGTAATAGACCAGCTGTAGACTCTTATTATTGCAATACAGACAAAGAGGGAATGCCTTTGTTATCTAAATCTTTGTTGGAGATTTCTGAAGTGAAGGGAATTCCATTGAAATGGCTAAGGGAATCTGGGTGAAATCAATTTAAATGACCTTTTTAAAGCCACTTTATCATGCAAACTGGGGAGAATGTGGCAGCAAACAGAGCTGTTGCCCTTTTCAGATTCATGGAGGTCTTCAGACACCGACAGTGATGAAACTATCGAACCACAGACTGGATTAGTTTGAGTCCAGAAGATGAAACAAGTGTTACTTCAAAGCTGTATTTTTTTGGTGTGGGGTTGCTTCTGGGAATTGGCTGGCATTATTTGACCGTCTTGTTCCCATGTTGTTACAGCATTGTGTCTTTGTGTAATATGCAAAACATGCAGTGGAGCGGCTTTTATTAGCCGAGACGTTTAGGGTCCAAAATATGAAGACTTTCATGTGAATTGTTCTGCCATCCTGCATTTAACGTCGCACAGATTTAACACAATGGTGTTCTTGTTTATTCGCACAGGTTTCATTTTCAAGTAGGGTGTCGTCTTTATCGCCACCCATAAATCTGAGGAAATGTCCATATTTGGGAAATAGATTCACATTTTTGTCACAGCCCTGGCTATGTTATTATTTATAAAAAAATAACTAGAAATCAGAAAGCAATAATAAACACTGTGCTGCCTGACTTCCTGCCAAATTCCTTTTGCTCTACTTTGTCTTTTGTGAGCACACAGGCTTGTCTGGGACATTTTGCACCAGACGGGTCAACCGGCTACCCCAGAGCCTCAGTGTCTCATCCCCAAAACCTCTGACCAGTCCTGTAGATACTCTGCGTTCCTCCAGCGTATCACACATTCTGTCCCTGATACCTCTGACACCTTTTCTTGTTTCCTTCTGTGGGATATATCTCCTTTTTCAGCCTGAGAGCCTGAAGCAGCACTCTGTGTTTCTCAAATGAAGCATTTGACCGCTCTTTTAGGGGGTCTTTTATTTCACTCACTGCTGCAGGAAGGTTAGTGTCAAGAGTGTATGCAACTCAACTCAACCCATGTGTATGCAGACAACATCAACACACAACAGGGTCAGCTAACTGTCCTTCAAATTTGATTTATTTATCTCAAGTAGGGTTGCACGATATTGGAAAAATTGGGAAAACGCATCAAAATAGATTCATAACAAATTAAACAAGTTTTCTTACAACACAAGGTTTATTTCAACTGTCATATTGGACTGGTACAACATGAATAAATAAATAACGACCATGTCTACAGAACAGGACATGTTTTACTGGTTGTACAGTATAAAATAAATAAATAAAGAGAACAGGACACAACTTTTCTTTCGCTTCTCTGATTTGTTCCGTTTAATTGTCTCTATCTATTTCTTCACTTACACTGTCACTCTGTTGAAATATGCACACACGTGGTACGCTCCATAGGGTTTTGTCACGTAGTGGACATGTGCGCTGACGTGCAGTAACATGTGCAAGTGGCACGGTAACTGGCCAATTAAATGATGATCATTATAGTGTTTCAAGCGGGCTCTAAATCGAACACAACTAAGCCACACAGCCAACGGACGGGACGCAATGCTCCACAAAATTGCGACACTTTCGATATATTGCGATAACTATATTGAGTTGATATATCTTGCACCCCTAATCTCAAGCTCAAAGATTGTACCAGAAACTGTCAGCATTGGCCTTTCCTAATACTAATGTTTAAAGACCATACTGTAATGTAGCCTTGCTGTTGTGTTTTGAGCAGGTTTGAAAATTGACAGTCTCCATAGTCCTTGGGTGCTTAATTGACAAGATATCTGATAACCAATTAACTGTTATACATTAGCTAAAAGTGAATTGGTTCCAGCTTCTCTAATGTGAGGATTTGCTGCTCAACTATGTTATGTATTGTTGCAAATTGAATATTTGGGGTTTTAGACAGCCGCGCAAAAAACAAGCAATTTGAAGACAAGAACAAGAAAAAAAAAACAATTCAATGACTAATCAAGATGAAAATAGTTGTTTGCTGCCCTAAATGTTTAGATTTTAGATTAGATTTAGCAGTGATGGTTAACAAACTGAACACATCCTGAAACTACTATAGTGGCTACATCTACCTCATCAGTATGCAGATTGAGTTTTTGCATCAACATAAACAAACTGATGCTGTGTGTCTATTTAAAGTTCAGTCCTTGGCTGTTCAGCAGCCTATCAAAACATGTCAGCTCTTAACGTAGCCATCTTTAGCTCCACTCCTGTCACCAGTAACCCTTTGTTGCATAAATGTTTCATCGACAGACTGCTGTTTTTGTGAGCTGGCATCTAAGTGACAGCAGGCTCCAGTTTTAGAGCGAATGATCTGTACTAGAGACGGTATCCGGCTCCCTTCTGACTGTGCTCAAGTGCAGAAGTTGGACTTTGAAAATAATGGTGCATGCAGCAGCCCAGTGATGGATAGATCCTCCAATGAAGTTATGTTATGTATTCCTGATGAGAGTAGTGGCTCAGCGGGCAGGATTTATGTGGCTGTGGAGGAGCAACCATTCCAGAAGATGCTGTCTGATTGAAGCAGCGGTCCGAGGCTATTTGTCATTGTGATTGATGAGCTTCCAGTGATTAAGCTAACATGCTGACAGACATTAATCTGCTTTATCTCGTGAAAGACTTGCATGGAAGTTCTTCTCTGGTGTTATTGGCTCCAGTAAACCGGGAGGAAGCGTGTCAGCATCTTGCATGCTTCATTCTCTTTCTGGTTGTGGTCAATTTTGTCATAGTCTCTAAGGTCTAAACTCTTTAAGAGTCATTTTAACTGGTCTAACCAACATTATATGCAGTACTTGAGACATTTATAAGTCAGATACATCCTTTTAAAAAATGTCACACAAACATCTGCCTGTAAATTCAAACCACATATGCTTTCTTGACTGTTGACTTTTTATTTTTGGATGCAAACATATTATATTTTTAACTCCGCATAGTGACATTTTCACCTGCGATTTGTCTCTATCTGCAGTCACAATAATAAAAAAAAAGATACAAAAAATAACACACATGGGATAAAACCCCATGTTTTCATACTGTATATAAAGCAATAATTGAAACGTGATGCAAGAACACAACATGAAAACAACACCTCACACATAAAAAACATCTTTTCAAAAACTATGTGACTTGATATTTACATATCTGTAGGACACTTTCCTGCAATAACATGGGAAATTGTGTGGAATTGTGGAAATCATGCTGGGACTTTGGGGGTGCTGAATAGGAAGGTAATTCTGGCATCCCAGAGTTGCCGTGTGCCACTGCCAAGCTGGGGGTCGTTTCTTGTATCAATGATGCGGGGAAAACTAAACTGGCTTTTATTTCCCCCACCATCTGTAGCCAGTTGCGCGCCATAGATGGAGTCGGGTGAATGAGAACAGCCCCCTTTTGCAGCTAGCAGTTTGATTTATGGGACTGTATCGGGATATATTACTTATGCAGAGAAAATTGTATGGTTACAATTATGTAAAAATCCCTGTTTACTAAATACATCACTGGTCTTATCTCTTCATTAGCATTAAAATGGCTGAAAAAAACAATGTATAGTTAAGGCTCATAGTTTGGAGTTTAATCACTCAATTTTCTAGTATTTTCTTTATAAAAAGGAGCAGTTTGGAGGGGACCGAGAAAGACTTGAGGTAAAAATTATGCTTGAGGTGAAGGGCAATTAAGGTACTATAAAACTCTGAGCACCCAATTGCTGCAATTTGCATCAAAATCCATATTTCTTCTCAGAGTCATAACTCATTCAAATCGTAACAGACATGTGTCAGACCCTCGTTAAAACTGACAATCACCTGAATCGAATGCCTCTACATGCCCAAAAGGTGTTTGCTGCTGCAAGAAGTCTCACACTAAGGGACGAGGCTGGGATAGACTGCAGGGGTGTGAATCTTCACTGGTGTCATGATTCAATTTGATTACGATTATCCTGTCAACGATTCGATACAATTCAATAGCCCGATGCATCACCTCCTCAAATGTATTATAAATTGCTACACATAATTTTCATCAACAAATTCAAGCAGTCAGATGTATATCAACTCCCATTTTTATTGCATCTTCTCTTAAAAAACTTCCTGAATGTAGCGGAGTCTGAACACAGCAGACAGCAGACAAAAGGCAAAAACAAAAAAAGCAGAATCATCCGCGTCCGCATGACGATGCATCGATGCGATGATTAATTCCAACACCCCTAATAGACGGTTGGGTGTACAAAGTATAGTTTGCATCCTGTCTCCTACCAACAATCAACGCTAGTTTCTTTCAGCCATGACCTTGATCTTTGCCTATCCCTAACCAAGTAGTTCTAGTTGGTGGTTTAGGTATGAAGACATGTTCGTAAATGAGGGATGTTTATAGCTCAAAAAATCTCCTCGTAAGAAAGAGAGAAAAATAGGGGAGAAAAGGCAAATTGGCTGTTGATTATGCACCAAAGCCCTACTGAGTTAAATTTAATCAAAAGAAATAATTCAATTACAGAGAGGTTGTGCATCCACATTTCTGTATTATTGATTTTTTTTCTTCTTCTAAATAAACACATTTCCAGAGAGAAACAAAATCAAAAACTATGATTCTGTTTATACACACATGGCTTTTAAAATCTATATTCACGCTGCCACTGGACCATGGACGCTTTCATGTGTTGCCATGGAATCCCTTAGGTTAGCAGAAAGACCCAGTATTAGTGGTTGTGTGTGCACGTGTGAGTGTGTTTGTAGACAGTATCTGTCTTCCAGATGTCACTCTAATGGGCTTCAACAATATACAGCGGTGAGGAGAGATGTGTTCATTTTCCAATTACCTCCGGCTACCCCTTATAAATGAGCAAGTGTGAAACCTTTCAGTACCATAGCCATATCTCACTACACTGTGTTTTTTTTAATGACCTACAAACCATTGAGACCGTTTCTGTTAAGTTCAACTTCTACTCATCTTCCAAGTAGGGTTGAGTACCGAAATCCATTGCTTATATGGCGCCTGTGCCTGAACGACCGGTGTCTACTGGTCTGAATAGCAACGCGGATTTCGGTGCCTCATTTCGGTGCCACTTAAATGCCTGCGCTGCCCTCTGATGCTCCGAAACAGACATTACAGGCAACAGAAGCATCGCTGCATGTGACGCTAGTTAACACTAGTTAACACTACACTTGGCAGCAGATAAAGTTAGCCTACCGTTAGCCAGTAGCTGGACCTAAACACGGTTAAAATGCTGACAGCTAATGGTAAATGGTGTAAAGTGTGACTCTATTTCACTGTACAGGATTCCAACACCGGGACGTATCAGTCTGAAAAAATAACACAGACGGTGCGTTCACTTGAAACTGGTAGCTTAAGCCTCGTGATGCATTCAAAGTTATTGTAAAATACACTTTTCCCATCTGGTGGTTGTTTTTTTTGTCGTTTAACAGGAATTTACTGTGAAATAAGTTATTTTTATAAGTTAGTTATTAGATTATTAATAAATCATTTAATTTTGACCATATGACCTTAGCAATAAACAAGCCGTTCTTTAAATGTCGCCGACTGTCGTTTTGTGCCCTTCTTTAAAATCACCATTTTAAAAGTATCGCTTTAGCACCGGTATCCAACGTTACCCAACCCTACTTCCAAGTAATGTAACTGAATGCATGGTTTAGGTGGTGATTGTAAGTGCAAGCAGCAGCAGCCCCAGGCTAAGCAAGAGGCGCGGCGTCTTAACTTGCTCAGACTGGTAAACAAAAAACTTGCATGCACTTGCCACCTAGCTGCACGTCTGTCTGAGTTCAAACGGTCAACACAGAGTTCCGTTTACCAGACAGCCTTGAAATGTCCAGCGGAAGCGTCAGACACAACAGCAGGGCTGTTTGCATTCTTCAGGCTCTTTGGCAGTGAAGGAGACGCACTCCGACCTAGCCTGGGTCACAAGGAATTTGTACAAATGTTATTTTCATTGCTGCAGCTATCATTTCGTGGGATTATCCTGCCAAGTTAATTTGGATCTGGAGTTTTATATCTGTGCAGGCAGCTGCTGCCAGTATGAACCTTTGGCGAACCAGAGAATTTTTTACACTTTGCGAGATGGATGTGCTATTGTAGTTAAAACATCTTTCCCCCTTCCTCCATTTATCAGGATGTGGCCAAGCAGGTAGAGTTGTGATTAAACTGTTTTTCTTGTTTTGTTTTTACAATCTACTTCCAGAGCATACTGAATAGGACCGATGCATTATTGTGATTTATGCTAAACCTCACACTCAAATTACAGTGTAAGTGAATCGTGATCCTTCTGTGAGAGAGGTGGAACATATTGGCAACCTTAAAAATGAAGATACCATGCAATTAATCCTCTGTATCAAAAAGGAGACCTCTTTATGCTCACCCTTAATTTGGAGAATTAACCTGCCTGCCTCTCCGTTAAGCCGGGAGAATTTGTCCAAGCCTTCATTATTGGGCAGCCGCATGTATAATGTAGCAGGGAGAAGATAAAGCACAGCATCTTATAAGTTGAAAATCCACAGGCCAAGTTAATATTATGGATCCGCTGGGATGCCCTCGAGTAGCCTCCCTAAAACTGTTTGCATCAGGCCTGCTCCTGAGTGCAGAGCAGCAAGCCAGCCGACTCAGTCATAGTCTACGTTTTGTTAATTCACAAGTTTCCTTGGCAGTCATAGGCTAACACTCAATCTGTGCACATATCCTTATCTGGCAGGAGGCGCAGCGCAATTAGAGATGAAACTGACTGTTAACTAGGTGTGAGACGCTACTGCACAGCATCTCCTGCAGAACCTTACAAAAGCAGCGAATTACAGACGAAACAGGAAGCTGCTCTGAAAGAATCAGCCTGTGGCGCTTCTCCTCATCATCACACACATATAGTCACAGATAGAAATGTAGTCTTTAATAACTTGACTTTTTTTCAGTTGCTGGGTGTCAACAGCATCCATGTTGCATCAGCAGGGAAAAGCTAATTTTTTTCTTATTGTTAGCCTACTACTTATAATGTTACTTCTTGAATCCTCACAGCTGTAGGATTTGACAAAGATTGTGGGTTGTTTTTTTGGGGGAGATACTCAAATTTTCCTCCAGCATAAATAAACAAGTTTGTTTGATGGAAGTTGAGAAAAGCAGAGGACCAGCTCAACTGGAAATACAGTTTCATTTCATTTAACAAGGGTACCATCATCATATTCTTCTATCTGCTGGGCAACAACTTAAAATATATGGGCATACTGAGAACACTGATTTACAAGCAACACCAAACATCCCAAGTGCCCATTTCATTCTAATTAATGAAAGGAACATTAGTCAATGAAAAATGAAAGACTAATAACACCTCTACACAATACAAATTCATCGCACAACCATTGTGTAACTGCACGCATTACGTATATGTACTTCGGGAATTTTAAATAATCATGCTAACAACCTGTAAAGTGTTTGCTATTTTGGCTTAAGTGTGATAGATGTAAAACAATTAAGTTATGATTTCATTAATTTCCCCAATGAAAAATTTAAAAAAAAAATCAGAATAACGCCAGCACTGTCCGGTGAAAACCAACCTTCTGAAAACCAATCAGAAGATGCAAAGAGCAAGATGGAAAACGAATAGAAAAGCAAAAACAAAATATGCCCAACAAGATAACTTTAAAAAAAGAAGACATTTTTTTTCCAGGATCAGTCACACATTTGATACACGTTTTTAAAATCACTCAAACTTTTATGTTCATGACTTCTGTTAGGAACACACATTCTGAGCACTAGGATCTATGTCTCCAATTTCCCACCTTTATTGGCTCTCATGTGTCTTATTGGAGTTTACTAAAATACATACTGTATTTATATGTGGCACAGATGTGCCATAAAGGCACATTTTAGTAGCGGTTTACCAACTTGAAGTGCAGTGTGATTCCAGAGCATAGAATAGTGTTTACAGATGTGTCCTACAAATGTCAAGAGTGTCAATGTGCAACAGCATGTGGATGGAAAAATACCCTACAACCGCAACATTGTTTTAATTGTAAATATAGCCTTGAAAGTCCTAGCCACAACATTGTTTCTTCTTTTTATACAAGCGTTACGTTTTTTCTCCTACATTTTCTGTAAGCCGATTTGGACCTGAGCCATTTATGCTGCACTGTGGGTTCAGAAGCATTCCACTGGAAACAGTAAACATTCCCATTTGGATTAATTACCAACTGCTTTCCCCCCAGCTCTGTCTGCTTCTTGTCAAATAGGAAGATTAACAGTAGATTGAACTTTGGTCCACATGTAGACAGACTTCCTGTCAGGTCTCATTAAGAGCATGAGGATGTCAGCAGGTGCAGGTGTTGGTAGGATGTTGAACAAATTAAAAAGGTGGTCGTCTGAAGGAAGAAGTCAGATTAGGTAAAAGGCCAAATTCGAGCACCAATTGTTTCACTGTCATCTCCAGTATTCTTGCGTTTCCCTCTATTTTCATCAGTGAAAATGTATTAATGCAATCACAAGATCGACACTTTTTTTTTTTTTTACTTTTTAGTGGTGTCTGTTGGAAGCCTCGTTTTTTTATCCACCTTCTAACAGCTCTGATGCTGAGTTGCTAATGGTGCTCGATATAAATGTTTCAGGCTGCATTTGCCACCCACATTATTGGCGGTTTAAAACACAAGAGATGGACCTTAAGTGGATGAGAAACCAATTGGCACATATTTCACAAATTACAAAAACATTCAACCCTCCTATGCGGCAGCACTGAGCGTCCATGAATCAAAGTCATATTTTATGACTCCCCTCTACTTACAATACGTTTCCTGTCAGTTAGCATTCTTTAACGCCATCTCTCCTGTCTTTTATTTCAACCTACACCTCAAAATCTGTTAGCAAGACAGATTAATATTTCACACACAGGGAATATGATCTAGCGTAAAAAAACAACTGAATTAAACTGACTGCAGATCACTTACAAAAATCTTTTTTAAATCTCCAACAGTAGCAGGAAAGATATTGAAATACACACAAGGAGAATTATTTGAATTCATGGGGGTATACATTTTCTAAAGATAGATAATAACTTAGAGACACATCACATCTAGGTTCATCCTGATACATTATTCATCGGAAGTTGCTGCTGCGAACACAGCACTGCTTTGCATATGCCCCTCAAACTTGAAGCTCCTTTTCATTCACACAAGAAATCCTTGATCGTTCATTGTGTTAAAGATGCAGCTCTTCAAATAAATTTAATGCAAGGCAGGCTTCCATCTCAGATGGACATGTGAACCTTTCACCTCGTCCTCTTATCTCTACATTATCATTTTCAGTCGCAATTAGCCTCATTGTATGTGTTCCGCGTAGGGACCAGAGCACCCCATGCTCTCCATAACATAACCATTACCATACTCAATAATTTAAATAGCAGCCATTGTTTTTCTGCGCTTTTTATGACACCATCATAAGCACTTATCCACCTCAGAAGGAGCCTAGGCTGTGGGAGGCTGCCAGTGAAATTAAAATAATGAATAAAAGATCAGATGGAAGAAAATGCTGAACTAGGATTCCGCCTGAAATCTCAGCAAAGCAGCAGTTATGAATCCAGGACAGAGGCCACATTTCTCGCCACCCTCGACACAGCAGTGAAAGTGTGTTGATAATTTGACCCGGCGGCTCCTCGGTCAGGTCACGGTCAGGTCCTCTGGACTCCTGGGGCGGGGGGGATGCTGCCTCACTTCCTGGAAATTAGATTCGGATCTTTGGTCAACAGTGTGTGTGATGTGGGGGAATGTGATGGATGACTTCTCCCTGGATAATATGACAAATTAATCCACTCTAAGCCACAGTGAATACTGATCTTCTCTTTCTTGCTTGTGTTACATCGTTGTGATTTACATGATTAGATGGGGGCTGCAGCCCCTGGGGGTGGACATATTTGACAGGTCATGGGGCTCCTGCTCACTCCATTATCAGTGTGCTGGGTGGTACATTGTAATCCAGTGCAATCCTATTTCCAGATGTTTCTCTTGTACTCCCAAGCTATCGTAAGGAGTAATTTTATGCTTCAGTAGCTTGCCTAGGTTCTCGCTTCATTTACTCCAACAATGATGCCTTTTCCAATTGATTTCATTTGTTTAAATAGCTACTCTATAGTTAAGGCTCATAATTTTCATTTGAATCATGAATTTATTATGATTATTATTTATTTTGATGATTACGATAGGATAAAAAAAAATAAAAATACAATAATACAAAGATCTGGGTGAAAAGCAAACACATCAGAGTTTAACCCTTTCTTATGCGCTCTTGCTGCGCATAATCAGCTGCCCACCCTCGATTTCTCATCACTGTTCTCTTTACTTTCAGCATTATTTATTTATTTATTTTTTTAGATGTCCTCATCACAAGACAACCTTATATACTGTAAACTGCAGTGATCAATCACAACCTTTGGGTGTGTGGGAGACAAAATCTAGTAAAAGTGATCAACTTTGAGATTTTAATAAAAATCAAAACCTCATTTTTGGTACTATTTACATCACTATATAGTAGTTGGTGGATTCAAATTGCCTTCACATGCAAAAGGAAATGAAAGAAAACGGTGCAAGTTTAATTTCATCTTACTGATAACAACCTCTTTTATTGTGAAGCAGCAACAGGAACAGCAATGTATTATTAATATTCGTCACTGCGGTTAACGATGACTCCAACAAATGTTTTGTTCAATTTTTTCATGAGCGAATAATTCTACATTTTTGGAAGGAAGTAAATAGAACAAGAAGCAGCTACAGCGAGCTGTTCGAAGAAGAGTTGCAGGTGACAAACACATCGAAGTTCTAACAAGGTAACCAACTTTACTGTGTCCAGATTGTTTGGTTGCACGGTAAACAGATATACCTGCTGCTTTTCTGACAAAGTAGCTGCTAGAGGAGAGTTTGCTGTAGTATTAAACTGCACTGGCTGTTACCAGCGTTAAAAACAATCTAACGTAAATTTAAATGACTATTTTTTTGCTGAAAAGACGTTAATAGAAAAACATATACATATGACACATATCCACAGTTTAAGGAGAGAGCTCTTGTCTCTTTAAGATCCCATTGGAAAATTAAAATAGCCTCGACACTGGAGGAGGCAGTGTCAGTGTCATCAGCAGCAGGCACTAGGCCTCTTTAACCAATCAAAGGGTTGCTTCAGTTTCACGTCAAGCTGAGCCTCATGGCTGTACCACCCTGGTAGTGGCCTCATGCTGAACTTTAATTATTGTGAGTGGCCTGATGGAAAAACATCTTTCTCCATCTGACACAGCGATGACACCCTCTTTGTTCTTCCCTCTGACTGCTTCTATCACTGACAGTACATCCTGTGTTTTTGGTGGACGTCAACCAAAATCCACTTCCCGTCTCTTGGAAATGTTAAGAGGTCATGGTAGTAAGGATGAGCAGATTGTTTCTCGGAAGAGAACACGCACTTGTTTACAGCCCTTCAGCTAGTACTGGCTTTTACAGTCAGCTAATCAGCCATTTACGGTGAAAAAGCCGTAACAGGAAACTGCCCAAGGCTGCAGGCACTACTGACATTCTGCTTACGGTCTGAAGTCATTAGCTGTTTACTCTATTCTTCAGTTTTTTTGTTGCTTATTTGCTTTGGAGGATCTGTAAGTGGTCCTAAAGGGGAAATGGCTCTGTGGATGGGCCTGTTCCTGAATGACAAACTGCTTCTTCAGTATGACAGTGGATGGTTGGAAATTGAGAGTAGGTCGAGGGTACTCCTGGGCAGCTGCACACAAGGACTCTGTGGACAGAATGTGCTATTCTATTGTCAAGGTCTTCCAAGTGTCTTTATCGCAGGATTTTTAGTCCACTTTGTACTCATGTTTTATATTCCTCCACACCTTGAATGAAGCAAAAGTACCAAGCTTGCTGTCTCTTTTCTCTGGCTCTGTGGTTGTGAAGGCAAGCTGGCAGCAGATGGTTGTTTATGCTGTGCACATTCCACTTATATTAATCAGTTTTTTACTACCATCACAGACACATGGAAAATACCATGTTACTGTCTGTATATGGAGGAGGCAACACTGCAACACTCAAGATGTGTGTATTACATTACACTCCTGCACAATGAATCAGGGATAATCACTTGTTTACATTATATTCTCCTGTTTATCAGTCAGTATAACCCACTCTGTGCCTCATGCTGTCTGTAGTGTTTGTAATGCATATACTTTGCATCTAAAGTATGTATAGCTTTACTCTTTGTCCAATGACACCTTGATTTCCTCCTTCATAATCCCCACATCTCTGATTAAACTCAATGATTACAAATCGAGTGATTCATTTGTCTTTTGATTTAACATTTCTTTCATCGACTTTTCGTTGAAATATGGCTCTGAATTGCTTAAAGGTGCCCTGTCACACGTATTTCATTACTTTGTGGTAATGTCTGAAGTTCTACCATGTACTCTGTAACATTTTTTGTGGAAAAAATGCCTTGGTTACCTTATTCTAGCGTGGTACAGAAAGCCTGCAGGAAGAGTCAGGTCAATTTGTGCCAGTTCTCATAAATATTCAACGAGCTAAGCTGCTTGACTCTGATTGGCTAACAGCTAGCCAATGAGAGCCTGGCTATCAGCATCCTTTACCCAGCACAACTGGGCGAGCTCATGAATAGTAATGAGCTCAGGCAACATGATGTCAGACTGACCAGCTTTTGTAATTGGCCTGATTTTTCCACTTATTTCTTTTCAGTGGCTAGAGCTGATAGAGGAGATAGCAGTTCATTTTCACATTCACGACATAACACAAACACATATGGGCCTATCTTATTTCAAAAAATGCAAGTAAAAAACGGTTTTGTGTGGCAGGGCACCTTTAAACTTATCATCTCACTCTGTGAAAAACCTCACATAGCATTCCACTGCAGTCGTCTCCAACACAACCTCTAATCTGCCTGTTGCTCCTGCAGATAAATTTAAGCTGTCATGCTATGCAAACAGCATTGAATAATAAAACATATTCTGACATATAAGTAGACCTCCCTCTTCTGGTCCCCGGAGGACAGACACAGGACAGAGTATCTCCAAGAGTTTCCTGCACCATTTTTTCAAAGGGAAAACAGGCAGAAAACATCTGAATTCCACAGTAAATAGGTTAGAGTTGTGCCCAATAGAAAAAAAAGGCCTTTTAATCTTCTCCAGCAGTCAAAGATGAAGACTAAAACAGAGGGAGGTCTGTGGGGATAACTAAGATATTTTAACTATTTTCTGTGGTATGGAGCAGCCTGAGAGTAAGCTGGTGCTTTGCATTGAATCAAAACAAAAAAGGGCATTTCAGGGGCCCATCAGCAGGCCATGCAAATAATTTCCCCCTCAATCATTCGTCGCTGTGGTTGGAGAAATTAATGAATATAGGTCTGTGGAGTGTTTTTGTAATTCCTATTGTTTGTGACAGTGCTATGGAATATGACCACAATTCGTGGACATCGGAAAAATAGAACAATATTCCTACCCTTCAAGTAAGTCTGGTTTAGTTTGTTTGTGTCACCACTTTGCCATTTTTGTCTTCACAATCAATGCCAAAAAAAAGCAAATTTCCATGTCCACAGCATGAGAAAAACTGTAATATAACCAACAATAGATTTCGATTGGTGCTTTTATAAAGTACAATAAAAGATAGCGTGTCTATCTACACTGCATCTTTTTACACAAATAATCAATCAGTGTATTGAGAGCTATAAACACAAAGAAAGGAAGAAAAGCTTCACAAGAGAACGGCAATTAGCTGCCAGTGTGTGAATTGGTCGGCTTTTCCACAGCGGGGACGGACAGCTAGGAGCGGAGTAGACGGCCGACTTACAACTTACAAGAGAAACAAATCTCTGTGATTGCCTGTTTCACTGCCTGCTCCGTCTCTGAATGACAGGGTAGGCAGTATGGAGAGGTCTCCCTCTGATGAGTTATTAAGGCCGTGGCAATTTCATTTGCACCACACGGGGGGAACTACTGTATCAGCACAGCATGCAGGTCATTACCACTGATGCCAGTGTCTTTGAAGTTAAATTACAATCATTATGATTTTAAGGCAGGCTACAGACTGGATGCGTGGCGTGAGCGTGTCAGCTGCGTGGCGTGTCCGTTTATATTTCGGCTTCCATGTTAACACGTTAGAGCTTGCACACTGTCTGCGTGACATGCACGTCTCAGGCGCAGCTCGAGCCGCGCCGAAAACGTGTGCATGCTAGAAATAGAACCAACGCCTATTTTTCACGTGACACGCAAGCGTGTTGGAAGTGTTTCCATTCAAAATAGAATAGGAAAAGATGTTTATGTCATTTTGACACAAATACATTTCATAAATGACATTTTGATGTTTGAAAGTCTCTAGGATTTGACATAAATGCAGATATAAATGTAATTAAAAAAATATATAATAATAATTCAATACAATACGGAACAAGATATTCTGTAGCCTATTTATAGCCTATTATATATATATATTTATCGTTCGTTTTTTTTAAATTATTATTACAATGTTGATGGCCAAACATTTACAGGTTTCTTTTCTAATAGGCCGAGTGGTGGACGGAGAACACAGAGGCCGGAATAGTTTATATCAGACTCAATTTTCAGGCTGTTTAAAGAAAAACTGTATACAAAATTAAAAACAAACAAAAATCAACTCAAAATAGAAAACCTATGCTAGGCTCACGGCTATTGGGCAACTAGCTCCTGAACTGAACCAACTTTCGTCTCCAACAATAAACTCCCTTGAGGAGCATCTAACCCTTGCTTTTAAAGAAAACTCCTACAGACAAACAAAAGTTAGTTATAACAAATTAAGACATTCAAATAGCATTTCTATGTAAAAACAATCATTCTTGTTTTTGTCCTAACAGAAAGATTAAGAATATAGGTTGTTTAGGGTACTTTAAAAATGCTATAGACTGGAAATTATGAATTATTATTGAAAACCTCTGTATTCCTGGAAACAATGGAAAAACTATGTATTCTACTCAACATGGTACAGTCAAGTTCCCTCTTCTAAGAAGTCCATTGGATGTACTCAATTCCTGTCTAGTTTGGACCAATGGCCAGCAGTAATAAGGACAGGAGTTGATACAACAAACCATGGGTTAATTTACATTGCATATTAGCAAAAAATGAAAGTACATTAATTGGTTTTTGTTATTTCATCATTATGTGAATGATGAGATTATGCATACTGAAATGACCCAAACATTTTTTTACTACTTTTGTCTGCAGGTTAGCATGCTATACTCATGTGTGTTTACTATGCTAACATATCTCAGTCACAGAGGCCTGCTTCACAACTAAGACTACAGAACTATTGGAATAAATAACAGAACAGCAGTGTGCAACCTATTCTTATAGAGCGACAACAGAACCCATGGACCTAAATGAGTGACTTATTCATTAATCTAATTAGTATAAAATAACCTGCTGGGAGGCATCATGATCACATTACTTCGAAAACCACATAAAAAATGTATATGGACCAATATATCATCAGATATCCTGTATAGCTCTAATAGTGATACAAACGCTGCTTCTTATAATATGAGTAAAAAGTCATTATAAAAGCACATTATGCCAGAGGATATACACCTGCCAAAGGGATATTACTGATCTATAAAGCATTAATAAACAATGCATTACCTATCAATAAAGCTATAACTTACTTACAATAAACCCTTATTAGAACTAGCGACCAATTCATTTTATGACATCCATCTTTAATGAGGAAAATGTTCAAATCCACACTGTTTTCTATTATTTCAAGGTTTGCCAGCAGCAAAGGTAGATGATGCAACCTCGTGTCCTTTTTGTCCACTGGCCTCAAGCCATATTTCTGTTCTAGTTACGGTGTTTCATCATGTTTGATGGACAGGAGCAACATATTTGCTTTATGAATAAAACAGATCTGTCAAACTGCCAGTCGCCCACTGATAGTTAGCTGACTGATTGATTCAGATGTGCGTTCCTTTAATAGTGACACTCTCGTCAATGACACAGTATTTTTTACATATCACTCTCTCTCTCCATCTTTACCCCCACATGCTCACTTATTCCTTCCCTCTATTTTACATAGCCTTGAGCACAAGCACCTCATTTACTTTAGCCTTAATGAAGGACACAGACAATCAATAAGTGCTAATGGCATGACGACTACAGATGAGCGCATATGTGCTCATCAATAGCAAACAGTGGGCTTGTTACGAAAGCACAAATCCTGAAAATGTCATCCTACTTTTAGCGCTTTTATTACACGGTGGTGGGTCCATCTCTGCAATGGAACAGGACATCTGAGCTGCAGTAATTACATTTCTGTTAAAAGCAATCCTCAGTCTTTTTGAAGCTTTCATCACTTTGAAAAAAAATAAAAATGAAAATGAGACCCCACATGAATACAGACTGCTTGGATAAGAAGACTTATACTAACACTACAGTCAGACAACTTCTTGACGGCTATAAATCTGTCTTTTCATAGCGTGGCTCGTTATTTCTCCACCTGTCTCCTGGATAGCCTGTTGCTGTGGGGTGATGCTCAGGGCCCAGCTGGGGGTAAATGACATGCTTGAGCAGATAGGTAGGCGCTCTCCTGCCATCCTCTTATCAGCTCTGCCGCAAACTCCCTGATACAGTGTTGTGCGAAGTGTGTGGGCGATGGGCGTTGGTGGGGGGGGGGGGGCAGACAACATCAGCAGCCGTGAGCAGGAGCGATGACTCAATTCCATAGTGCCCTTATCTTATGAGGTATGCGAGCAGGATGCAGGTATAAACATATACGTCAACCTCATGGCTGTATCCATGCAGTTTCAAGGCTTCATCCATATTCTCGAACATTTCACTCATCCTTTGAAAAGTGTCCTGGACCCTCGGCTCTGTTGGCTTTTTGTCATTATGCTCTATTGTATTCACTGCCATCGTGTTGGCTCGGCTCCAGACACAAAGAAAGCCTCAAGGATAAAACTACACGTTACTGCTGCAGGGGCATTATCATTAAAGATCCCCAATTCTCTCACCCTTTAGACATTGGCCCTCCTTTTATCTGTGGGCGACTGTTGATCCATGTGACTTCACAGTGAGGAATACCATTTTCTGATAATATAATCCCTTCTCCGGTCCAGACCAGGTATCTCTTATATTCATGTCTCTCCCCAGGAGAGTCTGACACGCAGCCTCATAGTTTCTAGGTTGAATGCATCCCTCGTCCTTATCACTCCCTCCATATTGTGATTCTGATGCACAGGGAGGGTGGGAGGATTGGAGGACTGTGAGTTTTGGGGAGGGTGCTGCTGTGCTGTGTAATTAAAACAGGAAGTGTGAGAGGTCAGTGAAATGAGGTAATCCTGAAAAATGTGATTGTTGCTCAATTGTTAGTCGCAATCAAAATGATTTGTTCCAGGACATTGTGACATTTTGAAGTGAGTTGTAGTTTTACAGACTGACTTATTACTTCTTAGCGCATTTCATGTACAGTCATCAATATTCAGAGCAGACAGATTTTTTTCACCGTTCTTCTCTATCAATTTATATATTTTTTGTTGAAGCTGAAGTTACAACTGCAAAGGTGTAAGTGAAATTCCCTTGCCATTATTTTGGCATTTTTCTGAGACTGAGGGGTGGGATGACGTGCTCTTGTCACTTGTCTTGCTAAAACGGAAACAATTTCAATCAGTGCCTGGCCTTGGTTTCTAAATGAAGCAGATACACAAATGCTAGTCAGCATTTGAACAGGATGTGACTACGAGTCTATCCTTTGTCACAGTATTGCATCAATGAAACTTCTGGGTAATCTGACGCCTCTTTCAGCTATTGTTAACATGAAACGGGGAGCTTCAGCTACACAGAAAAGCGTAGGTAGAAATAAAAGGTTATATTAAATATTTTTGAGATTTTGGAAGTTGCTGCATCAGCCATAACCCATTAAACAGTTATTCAATGTAGTTGACTGTGTTTTTCCACTTACCAGGCAGGTGTCAGTGGATGAGGTGGACTGCACTCCACAACCCATCATGGATATCAACTGTCAGCCATTCCCCCATCCCACAACCTCCTGTCCTCCTGGCTCCTGCTCCACAACGCCCACCTGTGTCTGAGCTGTGTCACCTGGGACTCACAGGCTGTTGACAACATGACGCAGATGGACTACAAATACAGCCTGCTGGGCTCCACAGTGGACGACTACCGCAAAGGCCGTTGCTCCTGCAGGTAGACGACACGCCCATGAACCTGTTTGCAGTCCTCGAAGTGAAACGGGAGCTGCCGAGACGCTGGAGCACCCTGGGCTGCTTCCGCAAGATCCGGCTATACAGCGTCCTGTTCGGGCTGGCCGTCACGTTCGTCATCATGGCTTCGTACATCCTGACAGGAGACAAGAAGGGTCTGCTTCTCACCCCTTCCCCCTACCACTTCAGCAGCCTAGTCAGCCCGGGACCTTATGCCTTCAACCTCTCCTCAGCCAAGGACTA
Organism: Sander vitreus; assembly: GCF_031162955.1. Lineage (NCBI taxonomy): Eukaryota > Metazoa > Chordata > Actinopteri > Perciformes > Percidae > Sander > Sander vitreus. The sequence continues at coordinate 9,684,382 of NC_135875.1, forward strand.
CGCACATATCAAACTGGTGGTCAAGTCCATCACATCCAAGGTGGAGTTTCGCAGCAGTCGACAGCTCCCGGAGCTAAAGGCACTGGTTAACAGTGAGCCACATGTGAGTAGACATATCTGTCCTCATTTATTCAAAGAGATCTCAAGGACGCAAATTCTATCCAAAAATGTATTTAGTTATTGCTGTAATTAGTACCTCAGCGTTTTATTGTTTACATAATTGTATTACATAATACAAACATGGCCCAGTGTGATATTTGATCTCTTTTAATTGACAATCACAGATGTGTCTTGAAGCGTAATTAAATGCTAAGTGAAAAGGTGATTTAAATTAGTAGTCATACCTACATTCCGTCTACACCGTGTTCAAACCAGCTACACTGTTGCAATTTAAAACTGCTCTGAAAGCCTTGTAGAACACTTCATGGCACACCAGATAATTGCATATGTCTCCCCACAGTCTTTGGCCCTGTGGCTTTCTTGCAGTGTCCGTCTCACCTCAATGCCTGGTTCAATTAATTGTTAATCCTAATGATAATGGCTTGTATGAGGGCTACTTGCAACATAACTCATTTCTTATTTAACCAACTAATGAATAGAAGAGTGTGGCTGCGGGACAATCAATACCATGTCTGTGGATGGATCCGGCATTAATTGTCCTTAAAGTAGCTGTGTCTCACACAGGCTGTGAGCAAGTCATAGTAATGTTGGCCCTTGTCGTGTTTGATCACCAAAAAACACAGAAAAAGACTGTCGGAAATATGTTGCCTCACTTCTACTGTTGAATATGAATCTGCTTTACACTTCCATTGCAGACTGTATGTGTGTGTTCATGGACACACTGCTGTAAAAAAACTTTTTATTTTGTTTTGTTTTTCTTGAATCCAGCACATTGGATTTGGAATGAAACAATGGAGGGTGTCCACATCCATACTGGGTAAACAATAAAGGACTGATAGCTCTTTCTTAGGACAGTGCATCGGGACAATGATACAAGTTCGAGTTTTTTATGGCCAAACCAGTAATGTTCTTGACTGGCAGCCATAGCAATGATAATTTCAAGGGTTTACAGAAGGCTTTGTCTAAAATGTTTTATATATTTGGGAAGTTCGGTGACTCAGAAGCTTAAAAGCAGCCTGCCTTCTTTGCCTTTACAGATGTTTTCTGCCATCCCCCGAAAATTCCTGCCTGGTGTCAAGAACCCCTGCTGGTATGAGGAATATACTGGGAATATTACCTCAGACCCATACAGGACAAACTTGTACGCACGCTATTCAAGGCGCTTCCGGACAGTGTTTCAGCACTTGAGGAACACTTTCCGAGAACACTTGTTTCACCGCAATGGGAAACCCTACCGCATCCGATGCCTTCCTTATTTCTATATCATCGGCCAACCAAAGTGTGGCACAACGGACCTGTATGACAGACTGAGGCTGCACCCGGACGTCAAGTTCACCACTTTCAAAGAGCCACACTGGTGGACCCGCAAGAGGTTTGGTGAGTAAAGAAAACTAAAATTTGCTGTTGTAGAGGCCTTCAGGCTGATACACAATAATGAGAGCCCCAGAGCCTTTAAAGTGTGAAATGTGACTCTCTACAGTATATTATTTTGGCAAAATCAGCTCAGAGGGCTTCAGAAAAGTACTCATTGACAGACGTTTCAAAAGGGTCAGCCTCAAAGGCAGGCCTGCCTGTTTCATAAGCATTATTAAATGTATCTCCTGTATACTTATTGCTAAGATATGTTGATTGTAGTAACAAAATTCCATCATTTAAACACATTTCGGTAGTTAATTGGGGGAGTTCTTTGTCTGAATGTATCATGAATTACGTATCCCTGGTGCACTCTCCCAATGCAATTAACCGAGAATTGAATATTCAGGACCCATTTTGTTTGTTTTCTACCTGAGAGTAAATTAACAGCTCTAATGGTACATTTAAGTTCTCTTTTGCCTCCTACATTCAACATTTTGAATGCTAATTGTCTCTTTCAGTTTCCCCCACCTGTGTGCTTTTACGCCATCATCTGCCTCTTAGCAGTGCAACTTCTCCATTTTGGTACATTAATAGTTGAGCTCATGCGGTGGCTGTGCTCATTAACGGCCCTAACTAGGACAATACTCAGAAAGATCTAGAATAACTGTACTTCTCTATTATCTTGGACAACCAAGATTTATATGTGAAGCATCCTTGCACACTTTGAACCCACATGTGTGGGTGCACTGTTTGCTGCACTGGTTTCGCAAACACTCACTACTTACCACCATGAACTTTGCTTCCTCTATTTTACACCTTTCTGGCTGCTCCCTCTTTGCACAGACAGTTGATTTTATACTCTCGTTTAAAACAGAGCAATCATACATTACATGTCTGAAGGTTCAAACTCCAGACAACAAGTAGTAAGTGCAAGTGCATTAGCTTTAAATAAGCAAAGCTACAAAGAGCCATATGAAAGTGCAGCTTCAAGAAATATATATATATATATATATTTTTTTTTTAATGTTTATCCGAGGTGTAGTTGGAAGAGATGTGTTTTTAGCCTTCGGCGAAAGATGCGTAGGCTTTCGGCCATCCTGATGTCAACAGGGAGCTCATTTCACCATTTAGGAGCCAGGACAGCAAACAGTCGGGATTTTGTTGTACGTGTATTTAATTAGACGGCAAATCATTTTATTTTATAAGGAGGCAAACAAACTAGAGGCATACTTCAGGATCTTATTTTTCTCTAGTTATAGGACACACACACACACACACACACACACACACACACACACACACACACACACACACACACACACACACACACACACACACACAAACAAACACTTACTTACTTACTTCATGGAGTTTGAACTGGTGGTAATATGTCATTTTCTCAAGCAAAGAGATAAACCCTCAAACTGTGCAATGAGAGGTAAGAGCTGCCCGCCCACAGTAGACATCTGGTCATATGGCGGTTCTATTATCTAAATGTGTGGATGCCATCATGTGTTTGCTTCACCATGTGCATCTGTGATGTTAAAAGAACCACCACAGATGGAATTAAAAGCTATGCGAAATCTGGGCGTGAGACTATTTGGGTGAAAAAATACAGTTTTTTCCAAATCAAATGTAGTTGCTAATTACTCCTCAGGCTAGCAGTAACACTTTAAGATCCTAAATTTGTCTTGTGTTTTTGCTCCCAAAAGAAGGCAAATCATTATTTTCCATACCTACCAGGCTTTTTGTTTTCTTTAAAACTTAAACAGCATTAGGACTCATGAATAATGGAAAATCGTCAACAGCTCAAGAGGCAGGCATCAGGAGTGTGAGTCAGTGTATATGTGTATGTGTGTATGTGTGTGTGTGTGTGTGTGTGTGTGTGTGTGTGTGTGTGCGCGAGCATGTGTGAAGAAATTCTAGAATTTTTTTTTTGAGGAACAGCAGATAAATTGTAGAGGCGCTGATCTTTTTAAAGTCTGCTTCCGATTATGAAATCTGAGCAGATTAGATAATGACTGTAGTTGAAAGATGTGAACACATATAGTGTGTAGATAATCTTATAATTCCCTTTTAAGAACAGCAGCTGCATTTTCACATCAGCGCAGCATGAGGACTCAACATTTAAAATGGCAATTTCTCACTGTGGAGGACTTATTCTTCTGCTCAGCAATGGCTGATGCATACATTTTGTTTTCGCCTGGAGCTATCGGTCTAAAAATTACTTAATGATTTTAATAATTTCACCCTGGGGTTTTGGCATTATACTTGTTGGAGGGAGCTACAAACGGTATTGGCCACATTTTCTGAAAATTTCATCCAAATTCTCACCGCAAATATCAAAGGAGGTTTAACTGTGGCAGCCAAAACGATCCTTTTGAAGTTCATCCAGTTGCAGACGATGCCCCTAATCCCTTGCGACTCACAAAACATAACTGGTGGATTGATCAGTCCGCATGAAATACCTTTTTTGATGTGTTGTGTTCAGTTTGATAATTATTGAATTATTATTGAATGAGTTGTTTGCCTTAATTTGTCGGCCTTATGCTTGTGTTTTCTACAGCCTGTGATGTTGCGTAGCAGCAAATGCAGCTGTATCCCAAGGACATATGTCCCTCTAAGTTATTGCCCCCCCCCCTCTCTCATTTCCCATCCTTTCATCTTTGCTGCCACTTTCTTTCTCCCCCTCTCCCTTCTAGTGTTGCAGCTATGTGCTGGTAATCAGCACTTTTCTCTTAAGACATCCTTTGAGAACACTCTGAATTCAAATGGTCTTGGTTTGTATTTATTTATTTCATTCCCCTCAAGGCTCCACTCATCCAAAGCAGTGAAAAGGTGATTTGATGCGATCCGCGTCACATAACCTTCCGAGAGGAGCAGTTTGAATCTTAAGCAGATGTGCAGCCGTATACAGCGCCCATCAAGAAACATTGACTATTTGTGACACTTCAATCATATCAAAAAGCAAAAGGGATGGGAAAAACAAAACAGAAAAAGACAAGCACCATCACACCTCATGCAAGTGTAACCATTCTGGATTAATAATGATGCAGACTGTATGTCTGGATAGTGTTCCTGCTAACTAGAAAAGGTGTTTTACTGTGACACCATCAACGCATCACTGAGAGTAACTAGGCCTGAGCTACCTCATTATCCTTATCCTGCATGGATACTCCTAAATCCTACCCTGTATCTCCACATTTGCCTACCTAGTAAATTATTATACTGTGGACCACAACAGCTCAGATGGAAAACACATTTTCTGGTACTGCATTCAAAGCATTAACTTGACTTTGGCACCTAATTGGAAATGGGGAAAACTGAGCAGGGATGCTACTCCATGCTGAATTTGAATTGGATTTGAACTTTTATTAGGACACTCCACAGTCAAGACAACACAGAAGCACTAATGACCTCCTTTAGTGTGATCACAGAAACACATGGAGAGGGCAGGCAGGAACGAAAACATGCTTGATGGATACACAGGGATGTCAGTGCTAAAGATTCCCACCCAAACCATGTCTATCTTAATATTTAGGATACATACAGTATTTGTCTGTCTCTACTTTCTACCAAACATAAGATCTGATTACTTGCCAACTAAAGTAAACATGCACTAGAGATGTAATTGTAACCCACAAAGTGTGTTTACCGTCCCTGATTTCTCTTCTCCTACAGGTATCATCCGTCTGAGTGATGGCTTTCATGATCGATACCCAGTGGAGGACTACCTCGACTTATTCGATCAGGCTGCTTACCAAATCCAGGGCAACCTCACAGCAAATGCCAGTGGAAGCCCCAGCCAACCTAACATCATCATAGGTAAGCAAAATGACCTATTCAATAGCCACCAATGTGTGTATTTACTAAATACAGTATGGTTAAATGTAATACAATTATCATTTGCAATCATTTAAATTCCATTTGAATTGTGCCTCACAAATAAAGTTTTTGAACTAGTTCACTTGTTCCATGTGAGCATCTCAGCATCAAATCAGATTCTTCCCATACGGTGACCAATGGCCAGTGCAGAGGATAAGTTTAAAATAAATCATCATGTTAAAAGCAACCAAAAACAAGGCATGCAAGGGCCAAAGCCACAAGATCTGTAATGTAGAAAGTATTTTGTTGATGCTTTATTTTAATTGACCATTAATGATAATGAGCCACAGCAACTGCTGTATCTGGTGACAAAAAGGTTTGCGTCACTATTTGTGGTGTCTTTAAAGACTCTGGTATCCCCCCCCCCTTTTAAACAAGACATGCTTTAAGCATAATACTTTCCATCCCATTTGTATCAAGGTCACTAGTTTACATAGTTTAAATCCCAAATTTTAAAGTCTGTCACTCTAGGGACTTATTATAAAAGGTACTCCAATGTCCCGGGCCAATCCTAAGGATCTGAATCAGGGGGAAAAAAACGGGCATATTTGAATGGATTAGTATCAACTGAAATAAAGCCAATCAAATTCCAGTCCTTTCTTTCTCCAACAGGGTGATTAGTCTTCTCTCTAGCTGATCAAGTCACGTCAGTTTTAAGAGTTGCGTTCTCTTACTAATTTAATGTTTTGAACCAGGACCTTTACTATTTGAATCAAGTAGCTAGCTTGACAGATTTAATACGTTATAGCTGTCATTTCAATGCATCAAAATAAATATAAGTATTGGATCAGACTGTGTATATGTGGCAGATACCCAATATGAAAAAGCACTAACCCAATGCCTCCGGGAATGGGAATAAAAGACAAGCTCAAACTCCACGTGTCCCTTGTAAAACAAAAAAACAACCACTGCCTAACACTAACTTTTGTCCAATTCCAATCTAACCCTGAGCTGATTTTTAATTATATTTATAATATTAGACTTAAGATTAACTGTAACCCAAAAACTGAACATCAAACAAAGCTTTTCACACTTAGCAGCATGTGAAACTCAGCTGCCCTTTGAGTGGCAGACTATGCCTTATCTGCACACGTGTATTCCAATAAAGCACCTCTGATCTATTTCAGAATGATTATCTCAAGAATCACATGGTAGTGGGAAGCAAGATAAGGGAACAAGCTAGCATCTCTCTAGGCAGTTTTAGTTGCACAAACATTTCCTGTTCAGTAATGTATAATGTTTCCAGTAATGTAATCTTTGCCTTCCTGTTTTGTCACATCATGTCAGAGGACAGCTTGAGCCGCCCTCCCTCTGATGTATCATATTAGTTACTCAGGTCATGTATCAGCGCTGTGAATCTGTGTGAGAAACGTGGACTGACAGGACTCTGTGTCCCTGTCAGGCTGCAGCCAATAGCGTTCCGGCTGCGGAGACCTGCCATTTGCCTGGAACTTCACTTGTAATCGTGCCTGCAATATAACAAAGCTGCTATTAAAGCAGCAGTTAGTAGGAAAGAAGCAGAGACATGCTCCGTAGCAGCCACTCTCATTCCGGCTAGATTTTTAAGAGAGCCAGTGACTCAGCCCTAAAGAGACACTCTTACAGCTTAATAATACTGGACTTCTGCTTCACTCAGCCACTTCACTGAAGTGCCATATAAAAGAGATCATTGTTTTTTTTTTGTGTCAGGATAGCAATAATATCCACAGCAGGGTGGAGAAGTCTTTCAAATCTCTGTCCTCTATCTGAATATCCTGCTCTCAGCACCTCTGCTTCCATCTGTCTCTGTCTTTTCCCGTCATCCAAACACGATCTCTAAGAACTGCTCAGCCGCAAAGAAAAACTGATGTAAGTTTTCAACAATAGCCTTTTCAGACTGGACTGAGTTGGTGCATTGAGTGCAGCTTAGCATGCCGCCCTGTTTTGTTTCCCTCCTTAAATAAATAATCCTTGTAAAAGGGGGGGAGTGTGCCAAAGCTCCACTCAGTATTCACACCATGCCCTGGGAGAGCACAGCAAGGTGCAGGCTTGTGGCCAGGATCTTGGGCTTCTGACTCTCCTCAACCACCGGCCAACACCATGGGCATGTCGGTCTGGCTCTGCCATTTGTTTGCCCTATTACGGCCTCTCCCCGTGGAGCAAAATAAGCCCTTTTAATGGACACCGAGACCTTTAATGGACTTGATCACAGTGTGTATTATTTCAAGCATAACAGCATTAGCAGCTATCCTGTTTCACTCTCATCATTGTCATCACAGAAAATAGGTCCTGGCTATCATCCCTTTCTCTGAGGAAGGGAGGCAGATAAGGCCCGTGTTGTGTTCCCTCCAAATGCATCACAGCTTTACTTCACAGATAAGAGGATAATGAAGGCACAGACAGCCTAATGAATCCTGGATATTATTTCTCAGCACAGCCTGATAAAGGTTCTGCTCTCAAATTGTTTGAGAAACGACATCCTCTGACTCGTTATGAGCACCAGTATGGTCACTGTGTGGATTGCTGTCTTTTCACAATTTTACCCACAGCTGGATATGCTTGTTTTGTTTTTTTTGCCCTCCCTTTAGAATCTTTCGTTTTATTGACTTGTTGCATTGCATGCGTGTTGGGAACATGTTGTGTGTTGTGTTAGTTCCAGCCTTGATTTAAAGGTAATTATATAAAGGATGTTGAAACAAACGTCCATATATTTATGGCTTATTAGGTTACTGCATGTTTTTCTGAGGAAACTACTTGGGATAATGTATCCATTTATACTGATTACCTACATGAATGACTGAAAATTATTATATGCAAAAAAATCAAGGTGAATATTGGATCTTACAAATAACATATGTACATACAACTAAGCTGTGCAAACACAGCATGCAAACCTTGAGGGAGTTAAGAGAATAAACAGTTTACTGTAAACTAAAATTGCAAGTGTAATTAGCAATTAACAATTAGCATATTCAACTACACATATCAAATGCAATGAGTGAGAAAAACTATGAAAATGTGTCTGTATGCATGTTATGTCTCTGCATTATTGTAAAGTATGTTTATGATGGTCTGTGTGCATGTTTTTATTTAAGCCACTGTGGGTGTATTTTGCAGGAGAAGCCAGCGCGTCCACCATGTGGGACAACAACGCCTGGGTGTATTTCTATGACAACACCACAGACGGAGAGCCTCCTTTCCTTATCCAGGACTTTGTCCACGCCCTGCAGCCTAATGCCCGCTTCATCATCATGCTCAGGGACCCAGTGGAAAGGTGAAAGTGATCTCTGTTTTACTGCCTCCCACTGCATATCTGCACTGAAATGCCTGGAACGATGCAGATCCAGCTCTGACACGCACACCGCTACCTTTATGCTTCTATCATAGCTGTTTACACAGCAGATACAAACGGATACTTTCCCTATTTACAGGAAACAAAAGACCTACTGTCGCAAATGATGCGTTGCCTTTTACTGGCCCTGGGTGCCACTTTTTAGGGTTTTCCCTGTTGTTTTTTAGAGTGCATAGGTGCAAATGACATCATACGCTTATTTGCTAATTAGTTGTGTCATCGAGCATTATTTACATAAAGCTTATTGGTTGTCTGTTGTAGCAAGGAAGAGATAACTAAAGCAAAAATTGGAGAAAAAAAAATAATTAAAAGCTAGTCCATCTTAAGCCGAAATTATACTGTCTGTGTGCAAGAGTGATGACGACGTTAATATCGTCATCAGAGGTAGGCTCTATGTGGACGTCCACGTTGCTTGGGTCTTGAGGAGTTGTAGCATTTATTCACTGACAGATAAACTGTAAACAGACTGCACCGATTCTTTTTTTTATTCTTTATTTATAAAAGAACAACACACATTAATCAACATTTCTGTAAATGAGCCAGTGTTAGCCAGCCGGCTAATTTTCAACTGTAGTCCTTTAGCCAGATTATTTTAGACCAGAGCAGCAGGAAGCAGCAAGATATTAGTACAGGTTAAACTATACAGATAGAAGTCAACAAGACACCATACAGACCACTAAAACAGAAAAATTATACTGCTACTCACAGCTATAACATCACTGCCAACTTCATACTCATCGACACACACACACACACACACACACACACACACACACACACACACACACACACACACAGCTCCCTCTCTTTTTTTCCCTCTCTCTCTTCACTGCACACTCGCTAACTAGTAGGCTGCAGCTGTCGCTGTGTGCGCGCAACATGCATGGTGTGTGTGTGTGTGTGTGTGTGTGTGTGTGTGTTTGGCTGTGACACTGTGCCGCTGTGTGAGTGAACCACCATGCGACACATGTGCAGAAGACAACGTGGGACGCCCATACCGATACTTTCCACATTGTTTTTATGTTCTTACGCTTAGGCGTTGCGCAAAAACGCCTAGGCCCTGCGCCGTATAATGGTAGGGAAAAACCTGCATCCCTTTTAATTGTGATGCCTTTATCAGAGCCGTGGAGAACTTACTTACTGCTCTTTTTGTTGTTAAGTGTTAACATTGATGTTTACTTCAGATAATTCACATGCCTTCTATAATTGTTTCTGTCCTAATATTGAAATGTACTGTTGAAATGAATTATTGAACAATGTGTATGCATGTTGCCATACAAATTATTCTCAGAATCAATATCTTCTCATTATCACACATTTTATGCTTGGAAGTTCAGTTGCCCATCATTTATATATCCAGCTGGAGAAAAATGCCCTCCGTTAAAACCGGTCATAAACTGGTTTTAATGACCACTTATTTGAATATTGTTCATTCGGTTCTAGGGAAACTGAACCCATGGAGAATACCCAATACTCATTTCAATGGCAATCACTTTCAAATCAAAAAAACTATTAGTGCAATAGCTATCCAGTCTAGTCCAAGAATTACCACTCAGTTAAGTTATTAGGTTCTCCAGACAAAAAAAATCTTGCAATTTTTGAACTGAAACTGAAAACATTTTTCCGAGATGTAAACATTGCAACCGCGCCTTGTTTACTGTAAACTACAATGATCGGGGCCTGTGTTGCTGCAGGATTTTTGATCCTGCAGCAACAAAATATGGGTAAAAACCGGTGTAAACCTGCTTCATTTAAAAATATCTGCAAAACCTAAAAAAAACAAAAAAACAAAAAAAACAATTACAATGAGTCATGTCACTTACACGTTCACATTTGTTTACAGAGGATCTCTATTGTCTTGCAGGCTCTACTCTGACTACCTTTACTTTGGTATTGCCAACAAGTCTGCAGAGGATTTCCATGAGAAGGTGTCAGAGTCGCTGCAGTTATTCGAGGGTTGCCTTACGGAGTACACAATGCGCTCCTGTGTGTACAACACTACTATCAACAACGCCATGCCAGTGAGTGCACCCTCGCTTCTGCTGTTGTCTCGCAGCCCCACAGAAATCCGCAATTTAGCAACCTGCGTATAAGCTGGTGGGAAGAAAGAAATACAAAAGAGGAGTCAAAAAGACAGATGGAGTGAAATCCGCACTTCATTTGCACTTGCTAAAGCTTGCAGAGCAGACTATACGAAGTGGATTGACAAAATTGTTGAGCTATTTAACGGTGCAGTGTCTAGAGCCTATCTTCTTACTAGAAAAACAAGTTTACCAGTGGTGTGAACTTGCTTCTTACTAAAAAAACAAAAGAAACAACCAAAGTCTTGTCAGCCAGTGCAGGGCCCCAGTGTTGGGCCCCTGGCCAGCTTTTCCCACAGTGCCCTGAGGCAGATTGGCTGAGAGAGGGAGGAGGAGACCATCCTCTTTTGGCTCCCCCTCCAGGCTGCCTTGTACTCAAAGATCCTCCTCTTCAACTGCCACTGACAAGCTTTATGGCCCTCTGGGAGCATGCTCAGTATTAGCTGGCCTAATTGTCCATCCACTAATATCTCCTCAGAGTTATTAGACCATGTGAAAAGCATTACAGCTGTCCTTACAGCGGTCTCTCATGCCTGTGGCTCCTAGATAAAAGTTTTAGAGCTCAGATTAGAGTCCGGGGAGAAAAGACAAATAAACACCACCAGCAGGAGAACACGATTGGCCTTCACTGTTGCACCAAATTGATTTAACAAAGGAGGAGTTGCCAGCCTGGCTTGCAATCAGAAAGGCCTTTCAGTTTTGCTAAAGAGGCAAAAGGACACAAAGACAATTCCTTTCCCATTAACAAGGTATTTTGTTTACGCCTACTGTTCTGCAATGATTGGTCACATGGGAATCTAAAAATCCATTTCAAAAACAATTAAGCTACCTGCAAGTACCATGTGGTAAAATCTAACAAAAGATCAGCAGCCAATTAATTTTTTTGGAATGTTATGAATTAATTTGGTTTAATCAACAAAATGTCAAAAATAGTAAAAAGAACACCCATCAAGTTCCTGGAGCCCAAAGTGACATCTTCTTATTGCTGGTTTCGTCCGACCAACAGCCCAAAGAAAAAGTATGATTAAGGGATCACAATAATGAGCTGAAACTAAACAACATCTAAGGGTATAAAGTGAGTAGCTGGTCCACTGGCAGGTGGTGATGCAGGTTTCTCAATCTGGAGGAAACTCCATCTTTCTTAAATCCCTCAACCACTCACACCTCAATACCAGTACATGTGCAATGCCCACACAGTGCCTAGCATTACCCAGTCGTCCGTACCCAAGGGAAAGCTGGTGGAATTCCCTCCCTTCACCTTCTCCTCCCTCCTACTGTTCATCTCCTTAAAAGGTACACTGTGTAGTGTTTTAAGTATTTTATTAGCTAAAACCAATGTATTCATTCATAAATATGTCCTCATTGGTGTAAAATGACCTCTGCCAATGATCTGACTTATAAAGTAAGCGAGGAATTTCTTATCTGTACTTACATTGGATGGGCAAGTCCATGTCGTTCCACCATTTTGAAAAACTATAATCGCTGAGAGGGACATAAAGCACTAGCCTACCTGTCTAGCTAATCTACAACGCGTTTTCATTCAGAGCCAGCATCACGTGACTGAAACCAGCTGAAACGGAGAAGGAGATCAGTGAAAGGCGCTTGTCACTGCCCCGGCAAATTTGAAAGCCTGCACTGCACTTTAGTTCATAATGGAGGATCATACTTATGCCGAGCCACAGGAAAAGGAATCCTCATCGCCAAAAACGTGAAAATTGGAAGACATGTTGTCATAGCTTCTTGGTACATAATGGCTACCGTAGTTGCAACACGCATTTGAAAAAGCGAGGCGCTAGAGAGCACTATTCTTTTGAATGCAAAATACAATGTCACCGCTAGATGGGAGAAATTCCTACAGTGTACCTTTAAGAGAAATTTAAACATGCATACACACCCCTGTGTCCCTCCACTAAAGGAGGACGCTTCTTGGATAGGGCTTGTTATCTCACATTGATTCTCTGGTTTTGTGCCCTTAGGTCAGGTTGCAAGTTGGTCTGTACATTGTGTACTTAATGGACTGGATGACCGTCTTCAGCAGGGAACAGATTCTGGTCCTGAGGTTGGAAGACCATGCCTCTAACAGGAAATACACAATGCACAAAGTCTTTGATTTCCTTAACCTGGGTGAGTAGAGCAACACATCCCAACATAGGAGGGGGGGGGGGGGTTAACTGGCTACACCATCTGCGCACACACTGCCTAGGATTTTGTGAGTCATAGGTGAGACGGAGAGCTTTTGCTTTGGGACTGTTTCTTCAGTTTTTTGGAGCTGGCACAGCGCTGTGAAAACATCAATTTACTATCAGCTGTTATGAGAGGACGCAGGTGAGGGAAACAAGAAATAAAAACGAACTCTCAAAATGAAACTGACAATACGCTCATTCACAGTCATTAAGTCGTTTCCTGTATATCGGTAGTTTAATTTAAAAGAAATCATGACACACTTTACGATCCATTTCTGTGTAAAGCACACACCGCGCGTAAAAATATAAATAGAAGACTGTCCTATTTTTAGGCTTGTAGAGCGGATCTCCGTGGCGCATACGCACTACTACGCGCTACACTCTGCCCGGTGTAGCCAGTTTCATTGATTATGGTGAAAGCGTAGTGTTGGAACGTCCGCTCCGCATACATTACGCGTGCAATGTAGCCAGAATGAATTGAACTTTTAAGGCAAGGAACGAGAAACGAATTGCCTGTATGTGTGAAAACAGCTTCATCGTGCATCCGTTTTTTTTTTTTGTGTGGAATATATAGCATAATTATATAAGTTTGTCATTCTTTCAGTGTGTAATGGTAGGAGAAACACTGGATCACTAAAGACAAGCAGGCATATGTAATGTTAAATGCATGCAAGTTACAACATACTCAACACTCAATACGATGTTAACAAAGAGCAGTGCACTTACTGCATTACGAAATTCAGTTCTGAACTTTCTTACACCTTCTATACTTTCAGTATCAAAATTGTATTTTCTTGGGTATTCAGTTTTGCCCTGTAGTCTGGAAGCCCCCTTGTCTCACTGGTTCATCCCAGTTAAATTGCCCCAAAGCTCTGACTTAGCTCTTCAAAGAGATGCCAACCCCAGCCAAGATGCAATTACCTCCCAGAGCGTCAAATCTTCTGTTCAGAGCACTGCTGATACACACTGACACTTCAGAGTCCGTTACTGTATTTTTGTTCCATTTGTTTAGTGCTGCAGCAAAATCTGGGATGCCCAGAAAGAAGGGATTTGAAAGAAGTGTTTGTGTGTGTTTTTATAGGGCCGCCGACAAAAGAAATAGAGTCAGAGATCACAAGAAGTCCAGCGTCAAACACCAGGAGGCCGGCTGACAAAAACCTGGGACCCATGCTGCCCATCACTAAAGAGATCCTGCAGGATTTCTACATGCCGTTCAATGAGAAATTGGCCAAAGTGCTGCGGAATGACTCCTTCCTCTGGGAGAACTCTAAACTCTGAACAACCCACCTTCCCTTTACTTCAGTAAAAGAAACCACTGATGTGTCAGCCAGCCCCTTCATTCGAGCTTCGTCTTTTTCAAGTGCCCATGCAAAAAAAGTGTTTTTAAATTATTTTCTAAGTTATAAAAGCAGAGATGAATCAAAGATAGAAAATAGCACAAGAGAGTGTGGGTGTGTGTGTGTGTGTGTGTGTGTGTGTGTGTGATTGTGTATGCGCATGTACAACAGAGAAAGATGTCACGTGTTTTCTTTTTTTGTTCTTGTGACCAGTTGTACAAAATTAAATAGTGAATTCAAAGCTATTAAAAACAGTCCTGTGTAGTGTTTTGTTTGGTTTGATTAATTAAAAACTGGCCTATTGTAATAGTCTGTCCTTTTTGTCCAACATAGTTGGCATATATCCAAGCAGATAAAAAACTTACAATGCGCCTTGATCACAATTTCAGTCTCCTAATAGAGGAGACACACCAAGCCAATAATCGGCCGTCGGACCGTCCGGCGAGGTCGGTGACTCGAGACTGTTCCGTGTGTCCCGTGCCGTCGTCCGTCCGAGGAGCCGTCGGCCTTCATTTGGGCCGACCCGACATGTTCAGTTGGAGACAGGGCAGTTGGGACTCACCCGGAAATGGCGAGCGGATGAGCCTCTCAAAATCTGACGAAAATCTTTTAAACTAACCTTTGTCCATCTGAAATGAAGACAGATTCAGCAACTGTATGGCCTGTTTCTCGCTTAAAATGTTTTCAGAAACACGTTTCGGTGACCTATTTTAGTACAATATGGGATCGTATTCTGAACAAGCCGCCATGACAGTCTGGCTGTGAATTTCCGGAGAAAAAAGAACCACGCGCGTTCGTCCAATCAGCTGCCGGTTTTTATTTTCTGGGAAACAATACAGAGCAGCGCCGCCTGCTGCCATAGAGACATATTACGTTTCGCGCACGCACAGAGCGTATGCTCAAGTCGGCGTCTCTTTGGTGTGTTCTGAGGCACTTTTTGGACCTCGGGGACCCGACTGATCTGTCCGACTGTCTTTTCTGCCGACGGTCGGGCCGTCTGGTTGGTGTGTCAGGGCCTTAAGTGTACTTCCATATAGTGAGTGCATGCTGAATGAAGTCATCTAATCAAAGCAGAAGTTTAGTGAAACAACACCACCCTCTACTGGACACCACATGTAGATGCAATCTTAAAATCTTCCCTCATTCAACACTAGTAGTACAGTGCCTGTTCAAAATGTGCCTGTTTGGAACGGGCCGATTGCTTTGCCTGTGGTATTGCTTCTTGCAGCATTCTCCAGAACCAAATTGTACCCCAAAATTACTTGCAGAAGGACCCCAAAGTACTTAATATGCAACCAGCCTTCTACTGACTTTAAGTGTACTTCTACATCAGAGGAAGACATTGTACTACCACATTTGCCTGACAGAGAACGTTGCATACAGAATTTAATCACAAAATTCGCAATTAGAATGTGGAGTTATCAGATATCTGCCTCATGGACTCATGGCGGTGTGCCATCCATCCGGCCCGTTTTGAGAGCCAATCAGCAAAAATCTGCGTTCATCAACCACCAGAACTTTGGACAATGATGTACTCTATTTGGATACCAAATGAGTTCGAAGTTCGAGTTCGAAGGAAATCTAAATGACAAATATGATTCTCTGACTGAAGTTGAGTGAGTCAGGTAGCTGAGAGGCAGCCAGGTATGTAGTCACTACGGTTGCAAAGGGGCAAACATTTTCCGGTAAATTTCCGGAAACTTTCCATGGAAAGTTTAGCTGGGGAATTGTGGAAACATTCCAATTTGGAAACTTTCATGGGAATTAACAGGAATAAATGGGAATTAATGGGAATAAACAGGATATTTTTAATATTGCTTTCCATTCTTTTTGGAATTTTGGAAACATTCCAATTTGGAAACTTGAATGGGAATTAATGGGAATTATGGGAATTTGTGCAGTGGGTCTGGCCTCAATAGCCCTGCAGTAGGCCAGAGTGATAGAGAAAATATTTATTTCATACATACATTTCTATCTCTATGGCTCTGCAGTAGGCTAAGTAGTAGCCCAAACCATTGACCTTTAGCTTAACATATGAAGGTAGCTAGCATGCTGCCTTTGATTTACTATAGGTGCTTTCCGACCGGATAGTACTTGCACTTTTTAGAGGAAAAGTACACTTCTAAGCAGTTCTAAGAACTACTCTCCCCCCAAATCTTTTTTTCCGTTTGCATTCCCATTGGCCAAGTGGCCATAGCGACTGGTAGGAGGGGTAAGGGAGTGATGCAAGCATGGCAACGGTCTTTATAGCATCGTCACTAGACCTTAGCGCCACATACAACAACAAAGCAGCATGGAGGAGGCCGTACATAGCCAGCAGTGCCTGCACCTCCGCATCAGTCCACTTTTCCAAGTTCCGCATTCCGTCCATTCTCGTAGTAATTCACGTAATGTTTTGCTCAACACAGACGGGGCTTTATTATACTCGGAACAGACCCCGCCTCTGCCTGCTGCTGCGCTGTGGACGTGTGTGTGTGTGTGTGTGTGTGTGTGTGTCTGTGACGGCTGGCGAGCCGCAGGACACGCTTCTGGAGTTTAACTCCGAAAAGACAGTTAACCACAGGTTCCCATTAATCTTATGATGGACATGTGTTGTGATATTTAAACAAACGAACCGTCAACGGCGAAATAAAAGCCTCTTATTTACGAGAGCGGTCTGAGAGACCTCCAGCTCACAGCGAGGTATTTGAGCAAGACTGGCGAGCGAGGAGCTAGGGGTCGGGGCAGGCGCTTGCTGGCTGTCGCCTCACTTCATGGAGGTTCTCAACTCTGAAAACTTTGAAGCAAATTGTCAATTCGGCATCAATTTTCGCAAGACCGTTGTCAGAAGTGAATTTAATGATGAATAAGATGGTGAAAATTGTTAAAAATGTCCCGTTGTTGGTTGTTGCTCTGACTGCAAGTTCTGAGTTGGCAGTGGTCGTGACTTATAAGTTCGACCAATCAAGTACACCTAGGAAAAGGGAAAAGACCCTGCTCTGAAGTAGGAGCTAAAAAAGTACGCTACTGAGGCCAGAGGAACTTAAAAATCCCCAAATTTAAGAACACAATGAAAAAAGTGTTCTAGGAACATTTAGTTCTAAGAATTGCAAAAATCCCTCTGGTCTGAAAGCCCCTTATGGTTATGGTTATATGCGTGCTAAGCTAACCATCAGCGCTGTCTATTGTTTCCAGCCTATCAAGAACAAGCGGGCTATACAATTAACACACATAGGTTAATAGCAATGGGTTATGTATTACCCCCCCCAAGATTATGCTGCAAGATGGGTTTTTCTTCAAATACATTTAAGTTCCCTGTTATAGACTAACAGTATTATAACAAGCAATATTAAAAAAGATTCAGTTCATTCCCATTAATTGCCGTGTATTCCCGTTAATTCCCATGGAAAGTTTCCAACTTTGAAAGTTCCCAGAATTTTGCAACCCTAGTAGTCACTCTGATCAAGCCTTGATAATAATGATTTGCTCTCCTTCTGTTGAATGGATGTCACAACCACTGAATAATTACCAATAAGTAACGAGCTGAAGTAACATGTTCGTGATTGGAAACTATTAAACCTTGCAAATTAATTTGGTAATTGAAACAAAAGCTTTTGAACACCTTAGAAAGAAACACAGCTACCCAGGGGTAAAAGATAACTGGGGACAAATCAACAGCAATTTCATGCGTTTGAAAACACTGTCAAGCAATGCTGAACAATTTAAATTAAGGAAATATAATACTTTGACATATTGAAATACTGAAGTTGGAACATACACTTTCTCTACACCAGAGGGCAGACAATGCTTACCAATGGACAGCTGCAACTTAGACTTAAGGCATTTAGTAAGTTACAGCAAGATAAAAAACATTTCGCTAGCAACAACATCTGGATGATTTAGTGTGCTTTAAACACAAAAATGAGCCTTAATTTTATATAAGAAAAAGGGAGAGAGAAAAAAAAAATTAAAATCACCTGTCAGTAGTCATGTCTCATTTTTGGCAGATTTAGCCTTCCTCCCCAACCTTCAATGTGTCTTTTAATCTACTGTGTATGTGCACTGTTTGTTGGAGTATGGAGACTACGACCTAAATTCCGTTACATATGCCTGCACGTTGTGTCAATGACTATGAAATTGAATTGGCAAACTTCAAGGCAAACTGACCCAAATACCACTGGAAAACCTCCTTTTATAATTAAGAGGAAACCTGCAATCATACAGATTTATTAAACACCACAAGATCCCTTTCTTCTTGTTGCCGTTTAAAAAAATTAGGAGAAAAAAAAAGGGAACGCAGCTCCTTCACTGTATATTCTCAAAATGCCAGCAGATTCGACTCCTTCCTCCCACTGAAATCATGACAATCTGACTCAAAAGAAAAGTGACTGCAAATCATTTGCATATTTTGTTTGGAGTTGGACGGTCCATCTGGCTGGCTGAAGAGGTTCCACTTCAAAGAGAGCCTCCAAACAACTTCAATTTCCTTGGAATTCACAAACATCAAAACGTCTTTCATCCTACTCTGTGCTGCACACGATACAGTAACTGACAGGCAGTGTTGGGGAGTAACGGAATACATGTACCGGCGTTATGTATTCAGAATACAAATTATGAGTAACTGTATTCTGTTACAGTTACAATTTAAATAGTTGGTATTTAGAATACAGTTACATTGTTGAAATCAATGGATTACATGACGATACTTCTCTGTTTCACGAGTTTATTCACTCTGAATAAATTAAGGCAACTCCATGCATTTCCCAGAAGCCCCAATATGAAAATGAAAAAATTTGCTATTTGCGTGATCAGTCACAATGGAGTCGGAACCGGCACAACAGAGCCAGGGCAGGAATGCGTTTCTATCTTGGAAATTCAAACAGCATTTCACATTAAAGAACGAACCGGGAGAAGGAAATATAACTGTGCAGTGCAACCTCTGCTTGCCAGCAACCAACCTCCTTTCAGCGTCCAAATTACTCCACCTCCAACCTGAAGAAGCATCTTCAATTCAATTCAATTTTATTTATAGTATCAAATCATAACAAGAGTTATCTCGAGACACTTTATAGATAGAGTAGGTCTAGACCACACTCTATAATTTATAAAGCCCTCAACAATTCTAGTAATTCCCCCAAGAGCAAGCATTTAGTGCGACAGTGGCGAGGAAAAACTCCCTTTTAGGAAGAAACCTCGGCCAGACCCAGGCTCTTGGTAGGCGGTGTCTGACGGTGCCGGTTGGGGATGTGATGAACAGTGTTATTTCAGGCAGTATTCTAGCTGTCTGTCGGACAAAAGAATAATCAAGTCAACCAACTCACGTGGAACAGATTTATAATGGTAATATAGAGTTGATATTAAGCATCTACTGTAGTCACCGACCCCATTACATCCCACAAGGATACACCAAGTTCACAACAGCAGAGACTGGGCAGTGATAATAATAAACTTCACTCCAGGGAACTTCAGAGCCTACACATGCATGCTGGGGTGGCAGCAGCAAAGTGTGTGCAGTGGACAGCAGAGTTTGCAAAATGATCAGGCAGGAGTAGCATAGCAGAGCAAAGGGCACCTCAGAATATGAGAGAAATATACTACACCTATATACCTGCACCCACCTTAGTGTCACTTTTCCCGAACAAAACACCTCCAGCCATTATATTAGGGCTGCTCGATTATGGAAAGAATCATAATAACGATTATTTTGGTCAATATTGAAATCATGATTATTTTACACGATTACTCATTGAATTTTGGAAAGACGTAATTATTGAAAAAAACAACAACAATGAAACAGTTAAACAAATCAACAGTGAAAACACCTTGAACTGTGAAATTTCCCTCTAATACTTTTCCTTTTTGAGCTTTTTTTTCTCCATTCAGAACACAGGACAAAATTTGACTTGCAAAACGTAATGTGCAAAATAATCGTTTTTCTCGATTACTCTGTTTTTGGGATCGTTAGGAGCAGAAATCATAATCACGATTAAAAATCGATTAATTGCACAGCCCTACATTGTATGTAAACTATCTAGTGAATTAAGATTGACAAATCTAAACCCAGAAATCCATCATGAAGCAACATGCTAAAACACGTGACATCTGCAGCAGATATTACCAACTTATTCTTATCAAAATCAGATGAAGATCAGTAGGCCTAGATGGAAATTATTGGCATTGAGTGTAGCAGCAGCAGCAGTGTCAACCATAAAACAGCAGCTCAGCAGATGAGTTTTGAGTTGAAATATTTCTCTAATGCTTAGCAGAGTATAAAAGGGGGTGGAGAAAATGTGACCACTGTGTGATAAAAAGCCATGGACTGTGTTTACATCCCTATAGCTAGCTAATACACAACATGACCCTCAATTACAGTAAGCCCTTCCCTCTCCCCAGAAACCAATCAGCAAAACCAATTCAGCCCACAACAACAATTCACAAACATCGGTATTCATCATTATAAATCAACACGCATGAAAAATCATTAATGCATGTTCCAAAAATCAAGAAAAAACCAAGTTCAGCCATTAGGCTATTCACCTTACTTGTAGCCTAATTCATAATTAATAGCCCACCATTGAAAATATTTCACATAAATAGGGCAGCATAACAGAAAACATTGTGTTTGGCATCAACATTAAGGACATTAGAGTGACTTGATAGTGAACAACCCCCACACATCCAAATGGAGGAAATGAAACCACTTTTCTTTCACTGTCTATGGTATTTAGAAGAGACCTTAACGTTAGCAGCCTCGCTTAAAATGGGTAACAAGCCTAAAACACCAACTGAACACAGCCAAGACATCCAGCAACGAATTAACACAAATTAATGTTAGCATTAGCAGCACAAACTTACCCTGCCAAAGTGAAGAAGTGATTCCCGGTTTTGTGTTCTTTGGGGACAGAGTTTGGTTCCAAGATAGAAGAAATAAAGGTTAAAGGACAATTCCGGCGCAAAACGAACCTAGGGGTTATTAACAGATGTGTACCCACTCGATCGCTCTCTGGGACATGTTTTCATGCTAATCGAATGTGTTTGTAGCTTGAAAGAAGCTAGCGCGGACCGCTGATTAGCTTACAACGCTAGTATTCAGGGCACAGGGATAGTAAAAACAAATCACTATGTATACCACTAAAAAGGCTCAAAATATCACCAAACTTCAACAGTAGCATAATGAGGATCCCTAAATGTTAACCGAAGCATTAAGAACATTGTAAGTGTACAGACAGTTTATTGAACGAAGAGCTGTGGGAGCTCCGTGAAAGGGCTACGAGAGAGAGAGGGAGAGCTACCAGTAATCAATGCCGCAACACAGCCTCGTACTTCAGGAAACTGGTGGTGTACCTGCGGACATTGTGAAGCTATGGCCACCGAACAGGAGTATCTGTGTTGCATGAAGTGGGACCTGTTGCGTCGCAACACCCAAGAGACGCAGTGTTTTGTACAGTCTGAAGATTTCCCCTCTCTGATAAACAGGGCTGTACTTGAAACTTTTTTCCATGTCCCGAAAATAAATTGGAGACGGCGACCCAGACCAGAGGGACCAGATGGACAGTTATCCACCGAGTAAGTACACTAGACAAGTGATGCAGAGTGCGATTATTTCAGATATGTTGAGCAAATTGCTTTCGATTTTAGTTTGCATCGCCAGCTGTAAGTCATGACTGGTTTTCAAGACGGCGGCGGCATGTAAACATGAACGCGAGTGTCTTTATAATATATCTTTTCAATAAACTGCCTGTACACTTACAAAGTTCTCAATGCTTCGGTTAACATTTAGGGACCCTCATTATGCTACCGTTGAAGTTTGGTGATATTTTGAGCCTTTTTAGTGGTACAAAATAGCGATTTGTTCTTACTTTCCCTGTGTCCCGAATACTAGCGTTGTAAGCTAATCAGCGGTCCGCGCTAGCGTCTTTCAAGCTACAAACACATTCGATTAGCATGAAAACATGTCCCAGAGAGCGACAGAGTGGGTACACATCTGTTAATAACCCATAGGTTCGTTTTGCGCCGGAATTGTCCTTTAAAGTGGAGTTTGGTGAAGAGAGTTAATCACCAAAAAACCTGTACTGACAATGTATCCCTGAATGTTGGCAGCAAACTATTATAATAATAGTAGTAATAGTATTACTTCCTCATGAAATCCAACTGTTAGCAGGGCTGTAAGCAGGCTAGCTTGTTTATAAAATGTTCTATCAGCGTAGCAGCTAGTTTTTTTTAGCAGAGTTAGCAAAAGAGCTGCAGGCAGCCTAACTGACACAAGTGGCAGTGACAGTTTAAATCACGGATGTATAAAGAGAACTGGATACAGCGTTAGGCGCGATTGCGAAACCCCGTAAATTCCAATGAGAGTTGCTCAAAAGCGCATGAGGTATAAATAGGCCACCTCCTCGCGGTAGGCCTACTGCAAAAGATGCGTTCGATTTATGCTGCAAGAAGTGGGGTTCGACGTGTGTGAGTGTAGCTGCAGTTGTCATCCTAAAGAAGCTACAATATAAATGCCAATTAGGCTACTTCCGTTCTTCAATCCATTCATTTTTGTCAGTCTTCACTAAACAGATAGGTCTATGTTGAAAGGAAACCTGGCTATTTTAACCAACAATTAATTGATACTACTAAGTATTATATTAAGATATGTATAGATACATGGTGATGAATGAACCAGCAAAAAATCCACTACTTACTTATGTTTGAGTAGTAATTACTTAAAATACAGTGTCCATCTGTTTGAGGAAATTAGTTAGCTTTTGTTTTTAAATTAAACTATGTATTTGTGACCTGTTTTTTTTTTTTTTAGCTTTACATCCTGGAGGAACCAATGGGTTTTGGGTTAAGTGCCACAGACAAGGCAGGAAAGTTGGGAATTTTTGAAAGATCAAAGCTTTGTTGGTTTTGGTATTCTCATACGATGACAAAAAGTAGCATATGAAATTACGCCAACCCTATCCTTTAAGAGACGGAAAAGCAGGGTTTGCTTATTTCAAGACCAAAGGGTTCCCAAGTATGATTCAGGCCCCACCATGAGTCCATAAAGAGGCTCCAGGGCTTTCAGAATGTCAGTATAGATCGAGATACAATTTCATTTTCAACAAACAAAAAACATTATGAGTTGCTGCTGGGTAAAAATTGTATTAAACAGGAGTTATTGATCTAATGGCATCAGTGATATAAACATTAGAAAATGTCCTTGTTGCTTTATGAATCCTCCTTCCTTGAAAAAAGAAGTCTAGATGCAGACAGCAAGGCGATAGTCCCTGAACCTGTAAGATGGAGGTAGGGTGTCACATTTCTGGGATTCACAACACGATGTTGGATGTGGCTGGTCGAAATTTTGTCCCAAAGTCCATTTCTCCTCTGTCAGTTTGGATAAGCTTTAAAGTACGGCTTTAGCAGAGAGGCCTCTCTCTCCAACATCTTTCCCACCACTTTTCTTTTCGCTCCTCATCAAGTGTCTTTTAGCTTCTCTGCTCTTCCTTCTTGTTGTACTTCAGCCCTCTGTCAGATTTGGCTTTAATGACATTCCATTGTGGTGTGGGAGTGGGACTTCTTAATGTGAGGGATGTTTGTCTCTGGTCTCCAAGTTATGTACCAAGTAGTCTCGCTTTGCCAGACCCTCCTCCAAAGCGCGCTGAAGGAGGGTCTGGCTACTCCACATAGCATTCGGGGATGGGAGGAAAACGTGCTCTGGTTTAATGGCATTTCTTTAAACCAATCAGAATCATCATGGGTGGCGCTAAGCTCCGCACAGAACTGCTGCAAAATATTCGCGCAAGAGAAAACTCAGATTGGACAGATAGTCCAGCTAGCTGTCTCAATTTACCCTGCAGAGATCAGAGGAGCAGTCAACAATAGTCATCATTAATCCACCGAAATTAGAATTCCAACACAAAGAAAGCGGAAGGAAACAGAAAACACATGCATCCGGCGGAATTTCCTGCGGCACCGGAGCAATCCCAGAAGTGGAACATCAAGGATATAGACTATGTACCAAGTAAGTTTAAGACCTTTGACCACGACAGTAGAAAATGCTTTCAAAGGCCACCAACAATGTCACGATCACTACATCTCCTGCTGGTAACTCTCCCATGATCCTTTCAAAGAAGCTGAGTGAAAATTAAAAAAATATTTTGAATCACAGCTCTGTGTCTCACTGTTGTCAATGATCAACGGAGAGTGTCTTGAGATAACAAGAAAGAAAAATTTGGATAAACAAAGTTTATGCAACAAACATTTGCTAGCCATCATGCTGATTGAGTGCTCTGATAGCCTGCCAGTTGTATTTGACTATGTGAGGCCCAGTCATGCCCACTGGTGATGGAGCGAGCTAGGAATGCAGGAATAAATAAAATACAGTGAGTAAGATTTGTTAGAGAAAATGTGTAATATAGCAATGATTATATTATATTACACACAGTAATGCAAAAGTAAGCTGATGATATTATACTGAAGAGTTCTGCAAGTTCTGTTCACTTCTCTTTCCTAACATTTGTGGGATATTAAGGTTTCAGCCCAAAACATCTGTTTGTGATATACTGTGCTATGCAATTTTATCTCTTTTGGACACATAAATAGAAATGGTCCCTGGCGTGGCTAGTGATCACTGACTGCTCTGCTTCTTTCTTCACACAGTCTACTAAGCTAAGCTATTGTGATGGCATTGTCAAAATATTGCAGTCCTTTATATGTTTTCGGACATTATACTTGTAAATATTGTTGCAGGCTCTTTTAAAACTCTAAACGTTATGGGCAGCTAAAATCTTTGGAAATGTAGAAGAACTCCTTTTTTTCTGCACGTTTGCATCCTGATTGTTTGTCCTGATGGTTCTGTTCATGCTTTTCTCATGAACCTTATAGCTACGAAAAGTAATGAACTGTAATTTCTATGTATTCCACATATTTATTGCTGTATGCACCACATTGACTGCTGCTGTTTAAAAACGCTCTGGTCCACGTAGAAAGGAGGTTGGGGTGGATGGGTGGGTCATAAAACACAGAGCATTCAAGCAGGGGAGCAGAGTGCATGTCCCGGGGAAAACACAAGACTTTCACCCTAGTTAAGGGGGACTTAAAGCGTAACTCTCGCCAAAATGCAACGTAGGGTGTTTTTGTGAATGTACCCGAGTCAAACTTTAGTTTAAAAGCATAATTAGGACAGAAGCGGCACTTTTAAGATATACCGTATCTCCGTTTTTCGGTCAAATGGCCTTTTGAATGGGAGAGCTAGGGGCACTTCTATGATAGCATCAAAATCAACATTTTTAAAACACTAAGAAGGCTCGACACAACATGAAACTTTGCTCCAAGTATCACCAGGGGCTCTACACATGAACTCGAGCATTGAGAACATTGTTTGTGTACACAGAGTTTACTAAAAAGAAAGGTTTTGAACGACTTTTCCCATTCAAAAGGCCATTTGACCGAAAAACGAAGATACGGTAAATCTTAAAAGTTTGACTCGGGTACATTCACAAAAACACCCTAGGTTGCATTTTGGCGAGAGTTAGGCTTTAAGGAGACTTTTCTAACCATAAATAGTCATTTTGGTACCTTAACTGTTGTTGCAGTATGACAGTCACATTTTGTCGGCTAAACTCAACTGCAACGGCCACTGAAAGGACCGTCATCCTTGCGGTGCTCTGTAGCCACCTCACAGTAACCTTTTCTCAGCTAAATTTAACTGTAAAGACCACTAAACTTAACTGTCATGTGAACGGTCGTCACGTGACCAGCCAACGGTCGTAATTTCTCGGGTATGATACGAAATGTTAACATATAACATACAAACCCATTCATGAGAACACGTTCTGTTCACTCTTGGTAAGTGACGATATTTATCGATTCAGCTATTTTTATCAGACCAAACAACAATGAAGGATGTGCTAAACCAGATGTTTCTTCTTTGTTTTTTTCTGTCCTCCCAGGTCCCTTGTGCCCTTGCAGTTTTGTCATTGTTCAACAAGGTTTAATGGATCTAGGGTTGTTGCTTTGCATTAACTCCCACCTCAGAGTCCAGCCAAGCATTTCACAACAAGGACAGTACAGAATTCTAATGTGGTTACATCTGTGTCTGGGCGGACCGTCCCCTTGCAGCAGCTAAACTACCAGATGTCCTTCAGGGTGCCCAAAGAACGTGCACCACTGCTTCACTGTCAATATGCTGAGCACAGCTGTATTATCAAATCCTTGTTGGTGCATTGAAGAAATCCTTGGCGTTTTAGAGATTGATAACCTTTTAATTTTGTCATCAGTGTGTCAACAATAATGATTTCTAGTTCCCTGAGACAATAGGTTTGGACAGCAAAAAACTAACATGGCAGTAAAAAACAAAGAAGAGCTAAATCAACTTTTATAACATGTAAATTCAAGCTTCTATCAGCATTCTTTTGCCATTCAAATTAAATACTGTTATTAGATGTGAACATCTGTTTCAATCACATTCAGCTGGAACCTGGCCCAGCCAAAGAATTAGAAACACAGGTGTTCAGGAAAGGAGCGTCTTCAAGGAGGAAACTGAGGGCAGCTGTACTGAAACGCATCGGGATCCAGGCCACCGAGAAGTCAGTCTGACATATGTTACCAAAGAGCTTAAGGTCTTAATGTGTGATGAATAGATAAAGAGCTTTTTCATAACCTTAAGGTCTCCAAAGGGGAGTCCATCCCACAAACTCCCCGAACTGCAAACAACAATAAATCGTCCCAAATTGTAGGACTATGACAAATGTAATAGTTTCTGCAGGGATCATACAGTATTGCTATAACTGGACAGAGCCAATACAGAAAGTAGAAAACCATAAAAGTAGGTTGTAGCCAGTGTAAAAGTTACTTTTTTGTCTCAACTGGGCTGAATAACAGCTTACTCTGTATGTTAACAAGATATTATTGGCATACCAGAGAAAACATTTGCTTTTGAAATTTGGAGAAACTATTTTTCATTCTTTATTTACTTATTCTTTGGCCATTATGGTGCAGCCTAAACAAGCTGGAAACGCAACACTAACATTGTCTTATTACTTTTTTTTAAGTTAACATGGTAAACTGTAGCTTATTTATGCATTAGCATTCATTTGGAGTTGTGTTATGGCCACTTCTGCTTTATTCACTCTGCTTTTTGCTCTGTTTTGCGCTCTACCAACTTGGTTCGCCACTACAAGTGACCCCTTTTTCCATACACAGAGTAATTGAATCATTTGTTAATGCAAAAATAATGATTATGGCAGCTTTCAAATATTTGGGAATAAGAGTAAAGTTTCAGTACCGTAAGGGCAACTGGCTTCTATTTTTATCTCTTCTTACGCTATTATGTGTGAAAATAGCTATAGCTATAGGTTGGTTGGCTCTTTAAATATCCATCCATTCATTCCACTTCATATAACTCAAACGTCTTCTCTCTCAATATCATACAGTCATCATGTATCACTGACTGTACTTTAGAGGGTTTTCTTTCTTGAGTAGAAATGGTTCCATAACTGTAATTTCACAAAATATTAGGTTTGACTCAAATGCAGAAACGCATCTTACTGTGCTGAACAGAATCAGGAGGTACAAAATGTGGTAACACTTTATTTGTACCCATCACTAATAAATGGTAAATTGATAGTTATTTAAACTTCATTTAATAGTTATTTTACTGTTAACAAACTTATAAAATTATGATTTAAATAATGTTTACTTATTATCGGTAATTTTATAGCCTAATTTATGCTATTTTAGCAATAGATTAGTGTAATATAAAATAATAAGTTTATACATTTAGATTGTCAATGGTAAATAATTGTCTTGTACACCATCTATAAACATGATTTGGATGGCTATTGTAAAGTTGCAACTAATGCTTATTCTAATAATAAGTTAATGATTACTAAATGGTTTATAAAGCATCAAGTTCAACATTCATTTGGCCCCATTAAATCTTTTTTGGCAATCTATAAAAGAGATGATTATTTGATTATTTGTACACTGATAATAACTATCCTTATATTGTTTATAGATGCTTTACAAAACATGTATTGACCATTAACAAGGTATTATATTCATCAGATGCAACTTTATAATAGCCATCCAAATAATGTTTATTGACGGTTTATAAACAATTTCTTAATCACTAACAAATACTTAAAAGTGTTATGATGTGAGCAAAAGCAAGCTGCTAAAATAACAAATTATAGCATAACTAATAATTAGTAAACATTATTAATTATCATTTAGTTGTTAGCTAACAGTAAAATAACTGTTAACTTAAGTTTAATTAACTATTAATTTACCATTTATTAGCAATGGTTATTATAAAGTGTTACCCAAAATGTCTACAAAAAAAAACAACTAATGAAACTGGATCAACTGAACCTGATTCAGAACATCTGACATCTGCTTCAGCATTACACACCAAAGCAATATCACCAACCAACTGTTATGTGCTGATATCCTGCTAAATCACAACATTGAATATATTGACTATAATCAAACCAATAAAAAATTGCTTATCTCTTTGACATGGCTGGTAAAGCAGGTAGGGATTTTTTAAGTTCCAAGAAGGATACCAGGAGAACATAAGCTGACACAGATTTCAAGACTCAAAGCATACTGCTCTGTGTGTGCCGGTCTAACAAATTGATCATCACCACGTTTCACACAGTTTCCATGGACACAGGAGAAGTATTGCTAAGATCCAAGACCAGCTTTTTACCTTCTTCTGTGATCAGAAATGTTCACAGATACAATTGAGCCAAGTTTTGAAGTGTATACAACCGGAGCTATGCAGGTATGCACATTTATTTTTGAATGTGTGTGTTTTACAATCCATGACATTGGAAATAATGTGATGTGCCTTTCAAACCTCCAAATATTAATCTAGGAAGAACAATGCAACGGGCCTGTTTCCTTGTCTATGTCATTAAAGTGTACAAAGCATCAACATGAAATTCAAACGTTGATAGCACTATTGTCATCCTTGTAGGGAAATTCAGCACACTTGTCTTATAGTTTAAGATGAACCAAGATCTAGCTTGCATATTTAGTTTCCCTGCGTGTCCGCATATCAATAATGCCAGGAGTTGAGATTCATCTATAATGAAATGCACATGATTTAAAGTAGTAAATCCAAGGTTGTAATCTGCCACTTTTTTGATCCATAAATGTGTCACATTACATTATGCTGGACATGTGAATAATAAACAAGACAAGGCAGGTTTGTCCCTGTCAACCAGGGGTGTACCTGTTTGTCCTCATTGAACTCGTAACTTCAGAATTTATTAGAAATATTGGGCACAAGCCAGTTTGACGCACTCAAGGTTGTGTTTGATGGATGATCACAAAATGTGTTTGCATTCATACAGTTTTGTCAGTGCATGTATACAGAATGTGTGAGATTACACACACATTAATCAGAGCCTGCCCTCAAGCGAAAAAGACAAAACTCCACATTTGTAAGCCACTGTGGGTCCATTACTGACTTTAATCCGTTATGTTTAAAAAGTGTCAGTGTGTGAGATTGCATTTGCTTTTTTTATTCCTCACTGTAAGTCCAAATTGTCACTAACTACACGTTGTCTGTCAGGGAACACTTGGCCTTGCCATGTCCTGCTTAACAATACAATACCATTAGACATTTTTTCCACCCACAGATTCTGTATCTCAAACCAGTCCCCCCCATTTTCATCAATTACAAGCTGCCAAAGCAGCAGCATGGAGGTATTTGCCACTGAGCCTCTAACCTGTCACTCTGGGCACTGACGTCCAATTAATGAGAATTCAGCCAGGGATTTTCTCCCTATAAGAGATTATGGAGAAAGGCAGGAGCCATCACTCTCCCACCTTGGGTGTTCTTCACTGAGAAGACAGCTATTGTCACAACATCCCTGCCTCAAGCTGCTCTGCTCCACAGCCTGATAAGCGGCTGTTTGATCTGCTTGCTTCAGACTATAGCAGGTATTTGAATGCAGAAAATTCTGGCTGTTTCAGACAGAAAAACATTTCATGCTTTAATGAATGTTGACCGTATCTAAGTAACTTCTAAACTACAGTATATACATTTAATAAAAGCCATGTGTGTAAAGGCAGAGATAACGCAGCCAGTGGAAGATAAATATGGTCCATATCTATGGTTTATCTTAGTTTGGGGGTTTTATTTGATTTTGTAAATTGCACAACATTAGCAAATCCAACAATAATGTATTCATATTGTATTCCTGTATTGCCACAGAAAGGAACTTACATACAATGCATATGCTTGATTAATAGGTTGATTTTCCTCTAGCCTTAACCAAGTTGTTTTAGTTGCCTACACTCAAACAAACCTCAGAAATTGCCCATATGAGTTGTGTTCCGAATGATGATATGGGTATTTTTGGAAACCAATGAAAAACAACCAAAAGGACTGGTTGGAAATGCCAGAAGGGCCCTGCCCAAGGATCTCAGAAAAGCTTGGCTTGGGTTAATTTATTTTGCATTATGCACTGGTAACCATTGTAAAGATGCTAACTGGGTTCAGGTTGCTGCAGCATTTTAGACTGAAGGTAGGAAATAAAGAAATGTATGGCCGGAATAAACCAAGCTACAGTCATCTGAATAGGAAGGAAATAAAGCTAGCATTTAAAAGAAAGTTATGGCTGTATTTTTGTGAATAGTGAAACATAATTCCCAGAACTAAAAATGAGAGTTAAGATTTTGATCAAATAGCACCTAAAAATTAAGTGCATCACAGAACCCATTCAGTCCTTGAGCTCGGTGCCCTTAAACCACAACAAACAGCCAAATCTGTCACGTTACGATCTTCACATGGTGGTGATCAGACAGACTGGTTTAGAAATCCTTTACAATGCCATAAAGTAATCACTTCTGTAATGTAGACTTGCCTCCAAGCATCACAGCTAAAGTGTAGTCATGCATTTGGAGAGCACCTGACACTTGAAAGTTGTGGTTGTTTTAAGGTGTACAAAGAGGGAGGGAGGATATTTCTTGTGTCAAAGCCTTTGATGTTAAATGCTCCCTCATTTTTCCACCCAGACAGTTTAGGATGGGTGTAGTCTAGATGAAGAGTGGGCGAACAGCGAATGCCTGCTACAAAAGACTGTGCCAGCCGAGCATGGAGTCTTCCCGCCTCGAGCTGTCCACCCACTCCAGATCCTGCTGTTCTGTGATTAGCCTGCAGCCTCAGCCTCCTTTAGCCACCATTCAGAAGCTATAGTCTCAGGTGTAAAGTCTGATTTCCATACAACCTATTTAGACTTCTCTGTATGCAATGTCTGTCCACATCAGTTATGTGTAATGAACCAGTGCATTTAAATTGGGCAGCGTCCAGGCGGGGCACCGGGCTTGTTAAGGGATTATTATCTTTGCCTTAGTTTGTCTTGCCTTAGGTTGATGAAATGTCAAAAACTGTACCTATTAGTTGTGCAAATGATAAGTGGAATCCCACTTCTCCTCATGACTAAATATTTAAGGCCGAAGGCTAGACATCATAGTCTTTGCTTAGAAATACCTCCAAACGCTTCTTAAATGCCAGATACAACTCATTGGGACGCTTGTGATGAAACCTTTATCTAACTTAAAGATAAATCTTTTTCGCTGGCAAAATATGGTTTTAATCAGGAGTGTGTTGGCTTTGGGCTTTGTCTTCTTGTGAGAGTGAGGCTCCATCAGCTGCTGTGTGTGTGTGTGTGTGTGTGTGTGTGTGTGTGTGTGTGTGTGTGTGTGTGTGTGTGTGAGAGAGTGAGAGAGAGAGAGAGAGAGAGAGAGAGAGAGAGAGAGAGAGAGAGAGAAGAGGAGAGAAAGAGTTTCATGAGGAACAGACGGCGTTGATGTGATGAGGTGTGACACACGGGGCATCGCTTCATCCCTGTGTTAGAACGTGCCCGGACGCTCCACAGAGAGTTTGTTCAGTTCAATTTCAGCTGCTTGTTAACGTGTAAATTACTGGAGAGACTAAAATGGTCTTGGCTGAAACACGAGCAGCCTCAGCCAATGAGTCAGCTTGAAGAAGAGCAACAAGTTAATTAGCTTTCCCAGTAAAGGGATATGATGTGGTGTTAGGAGACATGCAATGCAATAAGTGCACTCTTTTACTAAGCTCTGACAGCTGTACACCCATTGGGATTTACTGTTCAGGGCAGATGACTGCTACTGTTTGTTTGGCAATGCATATTTTGTGCAAGTTTGGACTTCAAAAAAACACACCCCTGCGTGGATCAGGAAACTCGCCTCTGCTTCTCCTTTGGATACAGAATTGCAAAGTTAAGAGCAGTCCTTGAGTTGATTCCCCCGCAGGAAAAGAAGAAACTTTCCTCTGGTTAAAGCCTGCCCCAGACAGAGTGGGAGGAGATGGAGATGAAAGCAGATTCTAAATGTGTCAATGTATGTATCCCAAAGAGATTTCTATTCCTATTTCTCTTCTACCCACACAAAGCCAATGTCGAAAGAGTGACTCTGCAATGTGTCAGCAGCCGGGGCTGGTTTAAATCTATGAGAGAGAAAGAAAAAAAGGTTTCTTTTTGAGTCACCTGCCAGCATCTAAAGGAGAGAACGGTGCTGTCTGTCTCCCTGCCTCTTCCCTCTCCTCTCCCTCATCTCCTGCTCTCTGTCGTTCTCCCTCCCTCACTGCATTTTTCCCAGACTAAGGCGTCCATGGACCCTCTGGCTCCGCTGCTTTCGTCAGTGACTTGGAGCGCTCTGAGAACTTTGTGAACTCTCCGCGTTGGAGTGGGAACGGAGAGGAAGGGGAGCAGTTGATGGGACACAGCCCGGCAGCAGCAGCAGGCTCCTTTGGAGACGGCATCAGGACTCACAGCTGGAGCTAATGCCCCGGGTCATGACAAGACAGCGCCTATGCCTCCTAACCCCCCTGGCTCTGCTGGGACTCCTCGTGGGGCTTGCAGACCTCAGCCAAGGCTCTGCCGGTGAGGATGAGGATTACTACATGCAGGAGCTGCTGACAAGAGAGCAGTATAACCAGGTCCAAGTGCTGGAGAAGCCTGTGGCCTCGATACCTGACAGGCATGCGCACCCCAGCCAAAAGCCTGCCAAGAAAGTGCCCAAGGGAAAAGCAGACAGCAGCACGCAGACGGAAAAAAACAGAGCTGATGTAAAATCAGGTAAAAGCACTGCCATCTCTTTAGGACAACTTGAGAAAGTGTTGCTTTTCTAAGTAGTAGTAATAGTAGTAAAACGTCATTCTTTCTCTAGAAGTCCTTCACAAAATCATCTTCACAGTGCCATGGGCAACCAATCAGCAATACAGTAGAGTTTAGTAAGAAAACTAAAGTTCTGCTGAAACTTTTAAAGTGACATTATAAGTCAGTGTTGCCACTGTAGATGACAGTGTATGGCTAATTATTTAAGCTTTATCCGGTAAGTTGTGAGTAATATTTTAATAAAATAAAAGTGAAAATAGAATTAGTAAGGATGTGCTTTGGGATTAAATGGTAAAACACACATTCATTCATTAAAAAAAACCTCCTGTTTCTGTGGATTTTTGTATCGGCTGATGCTTTTAAAGTGAACTTTTTAGTAAAGCTGAAAGATCAGAGTTTAAAGTTGCAGGTAATATTTAGAAAGTTTTCTCAGAATCTTCAATTCAATTCACATGGTAATGGATGTGCAGAGAAAAAACAATAACTATGACCTCAGGTAGTCTTCTCCCCCCCTCACACATAGATCAGAGCCATGTTTCTGTGTGGCTTCAGCAGGATTAACAGCCTCACCCAATGCAGAGGTCAGGACTACATTGCATTTAAGGGCCAGAACACATGTGAAATCCACGTTTTTCCAACAGCAGCGAGACACAGCAGTGCTGTACATAGACATGTACAGCTTAAAGCTCTCTGTACAGGACTCTCAGCACATGCAGTAGCAGGTTTGTAGGTATGTTTGAGATCCTGCCAGGTGATTGGAGGACAGTATCAGGTGTGAGGGCTTTCGGTTGGTTGGTGGCAGATAATTTAGAGCAGCTGTATCAACAGTGACCTCATGTTTCAGGCATTTGGCTTCACGTGTCTTAGCAGGAATACCTGCTGCAGGTGGGAATAGAGCAGGATATATAAAGAAGTCACTGCTTACCTTTGATGAGAGTTGTTTGTTTTATCTCCATCACACTGCATCGTATTAACAAGATGAATTAGTTTTTAGAGGCCCGTGAATACTTACTGACAGGACTTAAACATGTTGACAGTGTGCTGATGGTAGAACAAAAACTGGAAATTCACAGGCGGAAAGTAACTAAATAGATTAATTGATGCACTAAACTTGAAGGAAGACGCCGACTTATTGGGACTTTAGCTTATTCACCGTATCCCCCAGAGTTAGACAAGTCCATACATACCCTTCTCATCTCCGTGCGTGTCGTAACTCTGTCTGGCGCACCCACCGCTAGCCTAGTTTAGCACAGATCCTGGAGGTAACCGGCTCCAACTAGCCTACTGCTCCCAATAAGTGACAAAATAATACCAACATTTTCCTATTTACATGTTGTGATTTGGATAGTCACAGTGTGTACAAATAACAAAGTCCCATGAGACACAGCCATCTTCTAACCGTATACAAACTGGGAACTATTTTCTCAGAAGGCGAAGCACTGCTACTTGGGCCTTCTGCTCCTCACCCCGGGGCTTCTCAGGTGCTGCGAGCAAATCACAACATGTAAATAGGAAAATGTTGGTGTTATTTTGTCACTTATTGGGAGCAGTAGGCTAGATGGAGCCGGTTACCTCCAGGATCTATGCTAAACTAGGCTAGCGTTGGGTGCACCAGACGGAGATGAGAAGGGTATCTATGGACTTGTCTAACTCTGGGGGATACGGCGAATAAGCTAAAGTCCCAATAAGTCAGCGTGTTCTTTCAAAGCTGCATTAATCTTTATAATCTTGATAATAATTTCCAGATCTTGTATATTTAAAAACTTTGGAAATACTTCTCCGAGTTATAAACAATGGCCTTCCTGTGTGTATTAATTAATTAATTTTTTATTAAGAGAATGTAATTATAATTTAAAACGGTTCTCTATCTTTGAAATTGGTAAAGTGAGGACTAATGTAAAATATAGATGTGTGTCAGTTTTGGGGTTAAATTATGGAATGAACTTAGTGATGTGTTGGAAATGTGTACGTCTGTTGAGTTTCAAAAAAGCTTTAAAATCTAAAATAATTAAGGGTTATGAAGTAATTTGATAAAAACGTAAAATTACTAGGCCTTGGCTTCAGCCTATTCCTTTTTTGGTTAGATACGCT
This sequence comes from Sander vitreus, assembly GCF_031162955.1. Taxonomy (NCBI): domain Eukaryota; kingdom Metazoa; phylum Chordata; class Actinopteri; order Perciformes; family Percidae; genus Sander; species Sander vitreus. The sequence goes on from NC_135875.1 coordinate 9,719,872, forward strand.
GGCAAATTGTGGACAATAATTATTTCTTTCATGTACTGTATGTTAACAGAAATAAAATTATTCATCTTCATTATAATAACTTTTGGCAATAAATTCATTTTTATTCCATTTGCTTTCTAACATGTTTGCTATAACAACTTTTAAATGGTCAATACTGTGTTCTGCTGCCCCAAAGTGAATACATAAACAAATATAACAAAAAAAAACAAAATTAATTTATTGCAGCTTTAAGTACAGTTTTGGGATGCTGGTTCTTGAATTTTTCCATTTTGGAGATTTTTTTACGCCCATATCAAAAGACTGTTGTTGGGTAAAACCTAATGCATGTTTTAAACGATCTAATAACTTCGGAGTAGCATGGAGACTTTCAACTGATCTGAAAGCATTACATAATGGTTGCACAGGTCCAAAACGTGGAGAAACAGGGAACAGATGAAAAACCTTGCAGTGCTGTTTTTGTTGCTTCACTACAAAACCTTAAAACTCTAAAACTTGTGGTTTAACTTAAGCAGAATTTTAAATACAGGACAATTACTTGTTGTGTTTATTGTGTTACTGGCATGAACATTGTCTGTACCTCACCAACGTCTAAATGATCATATGTTAGAGCCTTCTATATCCGTTACGCTGAACCACATATGCAGCTCGGAGCGTTGTTGAGGATTTATCCTGTCCCCAGAATGAGGATAAAGACTTTCAGATGTGAGAAGGATTGTTATCACGTGGTGCCTATCCTGACCTGACAGTCTAATAAAAGGCACACGCCTCCCTTCCATGACTCCCTGCCCCTGTGACTGATTTGAACCTTGAGGCAGTGATCTTACACTGTACATTGTATTAATGTATTAAATAGCTTAAAGCGTAACTCTCGCCAAAATGCAACCTAGGGTCTTTTTGTGAATGTACCCGAGTCAAACTTTAGTTTAAAAGCATATTTAGGACGGAAGCGTCACTTTTAAGATGTACCGTATTTTCGTTTTTTGGTCAAATGGCCTTTTGAATGGGAGTATAGGGGCACTTTTATGCTAGCCTCAAAATAGCTATTTTTAAAACACTAAGAAGGCTCGACACAACATGAAACTTTGCTCTAAGTATCATCAGGGTCTCTACACATGAAATCGAGCATTGAGAACATTGTTTGTGTACCCAGAGTTTACTAAAAAGAAGGTTTTGAACAACTCACCATAGCTCTTGTTGTTTCCGGCTGCTACCACCTCGGCAGTCAAAACGAGTCGATATCAAGTAGCCACAGATTTAGTATATCCCTTGTGTACCAGTGTAGTTAAGGTGTAGAGCCCCTGATCATACTTCGAGCAAAGTTTCATGTTGTGTCGAGCCTTCTTAGTGTTGTAAAAATAGCTATTTTGAGGCTAGCATAAAAGTGCCCCTATACTCCCATTCAAAAGGCCATTTGACCGAAAAACAAAAATACGGTACATCTTAAAAGTGGCGCTTCCGTCCTAAATATGCTTTTAAACAAAAGTTTGACTCGGGTACATTCACAAAAAGACCCTAGGTTGCATTTTGGCGAGAGTTACGCTTTAAATGAGCATCTGCTTAGCCCTTGTGAGTGGGAGACATACTGCGATTGAATGTAAGAGCAATAGAGTTTATTTAGAGTATGTTTCCTAATTATGTGCCCAAAGAGTGTCTCTTGGTTCAGGACCCAATTCTGAATCTATCCATGTGTGTAGGGCTGAATCCAGCCAAAGTTTTGCCCTGTGCGAACACTCCCTTTAACAACAATGAATCAGCAGTTTTAAATGTAATTGGACCTGTCAAAGCAAATGGAGAAAAAAAAGTTTTATTTCTGTTCCTGCATTAATGTCATTTCCTTCCTTAGTGAAAACAGCCAACAAAAAGGCTGAGAAGAACAAGAAGAGCGTCCTGAAAACCTCAAACAGCATCTCAGAGGGAGAAGGACAATACAACTCGATAAAAGAGGGTGAGTGATCAACCAGTGACACTCTCACTTGTTATGGAAAATTTATGATCTCATGAAAATTCTTCTTCCTTCCGATGTGCATGGATCATTTCTCAACTTTCACGGGAGCTGTTAGGATTGGAAAAGAAAAACAAACTCTCTCAGAGATGACAAATATTTTGGAAAGGGGAAGAGCTTTTCAGAGAACATATTTTCCCTCAGAGGAAAAGTCTGGCAATATAAGATGATGCTCTCAGAAGTGGAGTCAAGCCACAGAGGCACTGATGTCGTCTTTGAATATGAAGCATTGTGTTTGGTTTCCATGGATCATGGTATATTTGCTAAACTGAAGCCAGGATGCCCCAGTAGTGTTCCTGTCATGTCAGATGACAGATTAAACTTGCTCGACTGAGAGCGTGATTTAGGGCAAAGCACATGTGCTTTGACCTCAGACTTTCCACAGCTCTGAACGCGGTGATATTTCTCTGGTTAAACTTATTTACACAGTGTCAGACATTTCTAGCATAACGGGAAGCTGTATTTAATAATTCTTGGAGATTAAGAGAGGCTATTGTGGCCAACTGTGAATTTATGTGTTTATGTTGAAGCTATTGTAAGGAACTTACTGAGACAGACAGAAAGGTTGCCATTTTTAATTTGGCACTCGAGAATGGGAGCAGAAAGTTGGATATTCATGTGTGTTGGAAAATAGTAACTCCATGCCGACATGCCTGGCACCAAAAAGCCCAGGCAGTCAAGATCGTGAAGGCTCAGGCTCCCAAAATCATGTTTCAGTTTTCACGGCTGAAACTGTGACTCAACACCAATCTGTTTTCCAACTTTGTTTCAGCATCTTCTGGTTGCAGCTGATTTATGTAAAATGTAAAAAACAATTCACTTTCTATATATCAAGAGCTGCATTAACTCAACTTCAGAAATTGTTCAGCCTCAAAACTTTTAATTATGTGGCCACTTTTGGAGGTGTAGCAGAACCTCAGTGCCTGCCACATCCACACATACCAAAACAATAGGGAATTCATTAAACTGCGGTCTGAGACCAGCGATGTATTTCAAAGTTTGATTCAGCGGATGTCTCAACGGCTCATTCATTATTCCCGTTGGACAGAAATGTGTTGAAACAAGATGTTTCTGCTCAGATAACAGTTTGTCACATCTGCGCAGTCAAGCTGCAGAGGCTGTTGAAAAGTCAAAATTGTATCCTGGGTTGATGTACAATGATGATTTGGGTACAGTATGTCACAATGTGTCGTTAAAGCGAGACCATGAACTTCTGAAAGAAGAAATAATACAATCTTCTTCTTACAAATGAAAAGCTGAACCCACAATCAATAAAATACACTGTCAGTGAAATACACTGAGGATATTTGCTGTTTTGGTCTGGTATGACCAGTAGCTTATGGTGGCTAATGTTAGCTAATGTTTTTAAACTCTAGATAGATATCAGCATATAACTGACAATGCAAAGTCAGTACTATAAGCTATTTTGCAGAATTTCACGGATAAACATTTCAATGGTTTTATCACAAGTAAGTAAAACCACACCCCAAGACATGTTTGTCATTTCCTACTTGCAGTCCCAATTACACATGTATTATGAATTTAAAAGTGTTCCAAGATGGCAACCGCTTCATTCAATTGAAAGTTGTTTGCTGGGCACATAGCCAGAAAAGTTGTTCAGACTTCCATGTTTTTGGGCGACATGGAAATTCAATGTGCTGATATCCTGCAATTACCATTTATGGCCACAGGGGTCGCTGTTCAGCAAATGTTATCTGGTCACGCTTTAATTTTTAAGCTTACAGGACACCACTTCTGTTGGTACATTTCCTTGTTTGAAAGCAGTTTAAAACTTACAGTAGATAAACATGATAATGTGAATGAATCATACACATAACGTATTTCAATACTGTACCACCAGATGTTAATATTACACATTATTGTTAAGGCCAAATGGTGTGTTCCTGTGTGGGTCCTCTTGCAAAGGATTGCATTCAGATGGGGATAATGATTTAGGGCTTTGCAACATGGCAGGCACCCTGCTTAGAGGGCTGGGTTGTCCCTAATATGTTCACTCCATTCAGAAAGCCTGTGGCCTTACAGTATGTGTCTGATACCAAGAGTATTTTAAATATAGGAATACAGGGTCACAAGTAGTTAATCAACTTTTACACCACAGTTTTACATCATGCATTAATTTGCTCTCATGCTATGTTTGCTTGATGCACCAAACATAAATTGCCTCATGCATGCGTGGATTTTGGATTTGGATCATCTTTTTCTCTGGCTTTTTAACAAATCCTGGTTCATGTGATTGACGGTCTCCAGTGCCTCAGACATATGTGGCTGCTGGAACAGTTATACAATGCAAAGGCAGCTTCATTTATGGGTCAAAGACTTTACTGCAGAATATGTCCAAAATCCCATGCATACATGCTGTAAAAGCAAAAGTCCAAGCCACAGTATTTCTTTAAAGAAAATGTCTTTGTCTTCTTTGTGCCTGTTACACTTCTGGGTGTTCATTTGCTGTATGACAGCAGCATGTGCAGCATATGCTGTATGTACGAACAGATCAGTGCACAATTCTTGCTCTGAAATTCTATCGCTGTGATCCAGGCAAGTCTGCAAATAGCATGATCTGACCCAAAGAGCCTTTGGGCAGCTGGAATTTCACACATGAACCTTGATTTTCCCATTTGGCACTCACTGATTGATATTCATTGTAGTGTAAAGGATGAGCCAATCTCACACAAAGAGCTCTATTTAGTGAACACCAACTCAGTATCTGCAATCACTTAAAGACAGGCATTTGTTCAAATGAAAGGCAAACTCCCTCCAGCAGCAAATGAAAACATTCTTAAGTGATGTGCAGTTTTCTCTTTTTAAGGACTGTGTTTTTCTAAAATAGTGCCTTGAAGACAGCTGCATGCCTGCCAAACCATTGCTGTAGCATCAGTGGGTGTTACTGGATAATTGCCATACTCAAGGAGTTAATTACAAGATGATTTGTCATATCACTGAATGCTTATTGCCATCATCAGCACTGCCGGTAAAGATACATGTAAGAAATATGGGACTCATTGCATTGAAGAGCTCTCATGTCCTGTGGTCTGGGCTGGGAGAATGCCTGCACAGTATCAGTAGTATCATCATCTACAGTAGTTAGGTCTGACAGGTCTGAGAAGATAACTCAAATAACCCTGATGAGGTAATAGTGATGTCATCAGGGTTATATGAGTGAGAGTTTGGAGACTTAAAAAAACAGACATCCTGCATTATAAACCAAGGGCACAGAGTTTAAAACACAGTGGAGGTTATTGGGCAGGGAGGGTGAAACAAAAAGGCAGTATGAGGTTGCTTTATGGGAAATTGCGAATTAAAAGTCAGGATAAATCAACCTCTGCTGCTTTAATTTCTTTTCTTTTTTAACTATCTGTTCCACAACTTTTTGGAAGAGCAATTTAAAAGTGCTAGAGTACTCTAAGGGAACTATGTTGCGCAAAAGGTCTTGAAGGATCACACAACTTTTTTATTATTTTGACCCGTTTGTCAGCTTATCCAATATCTGCTAATAGCACTGGCACCAAAACCCCTCTCAGTCTAGCATGTATACCAGTGTTTCAGCATAGAGTGGGCATGCATTAAGTAAATATAGGTGATCACCAACATGAGAATAGACCTTCTTATTTTTTTATTTTTTTTTACCAATACCTTTAAACATGCTTGACAGGTTTGTAGCTGCTGCAATTTCCCATTTTTGCCCTTTTATGATATTGCATTTCACCAATTTAATTATGTATTCATTGTGCAGTTAGATGGCTGTGATAGGCATGCATTCGTGTTCATAGTGTACAGTCATTAATCATTCATGAAGAGTGACACATTTTGAAATTCGTAGCAGTTTAGACATCAAAGCCTCGGTCACGCTGTTAAGCTCCATTTCCTTCACACAGACTCACCTTTTGTAGTTTGATTTTCCAGGTTTGGAGAAAATGAGTTGTTTACAGACAGAAGTGTGAAAATTAACTTTTCCTGATTTGTCTCCTACATGTGATCAAATTAGCTGCAAAGGACATGTGCTTTGACAACAATAACTCAAGATGTAATGAGTTTTGCATCTTGAGTAATTGTTGTGTTTGGTTTGGAGGCAGAATGAAGAAACAGCAACACTGATAATGGTCGCTATCACAATCACATTCTGCTTTAATTTGAACCTTTATTAAACTCTTCCTTGTTCACTATGTGTGTTGTGTCGATTATGTTTGCAGTATAGAGCACCTTATTATTATCTTCTCAGAAACAAACACAGAGTGCAGCTGCTGTCTTCATTTGGTTCACACGTTTGAGCTCACTGTGAAAAGTCTAAATTAGCTCATTACTGTTGAGTCAAGGAGCTATGCTGTACTGTGCAGAAAGCAATTATCCTGGAGCAATGCACAACACATGATACATAACATTACCGTCGCAGGCTAATTTGTTACTCTCGTTACCCAGAATGCCCTCCCATGGGACTGGAGACATTGAAGATTGATGATTTCCAGCTTCATGCTTCAACTACGAAACGCTACGGCCTTGGTGCACACAGAGGTCGACTTAACATTCAGGTGAGACAGGAATGTAAAGTGTTGGAAGTTTGGGTAAGCTTACCAGAAATGTTGGGACTCGCATTATACAATTTCACCTTTCTTTGAATGCTTCTGGAAGCCTCATTTCCCCCCACAAATTAGCAATACATAAGAAATATGATCCAGAGATAGCATCTTTTAATTTTAGAATCAGTTTAAGTTCATGTTCAAGCTCTGTGGAAAAATGTTGCCTGTGATAACTGGCTTTTGCTCAGTTAAATGTGGATGACATTATCATGAGCTCGCTGCGGCATCTCAACAGAGAAAGTGATAGTGTTGCCATCGAACCAGGGGCACATCCCCAAGACTAACAAAAAAGATTGGTATCTGGGAAAAGAGGAATTTCCTGTTAGTGCAAGCTGTGCTTTGAGGGTATTAGCATGTGTACAGTCTGCAGTGCGCCTCATCTACTGCAGGCACTGCTCTGAATCCACACAATTAATGCAACACGCACACATGCTCTTAATCCGCACAAGACGGCAAGGCATTATGTGTCAGGAAATCAACAAAACAAAGGGTGTGTTGTGTGTGCACCTCTGTGTATGTGAGTGCCTCTCAAGAATCATAGAGGGGCAGATACAGTAGTGTCCATTATATAGAACAATTATCTGTAAATCATGAGAAAAACATAGAAAGCAGATGTTGCCTGTTGAATCGGGCTTGTGGCCATGTAGCTTGGCTTTTTTTTCCCACTTTTTGTAGCTGCTACAAGAAGAAAAGAAATTTGTTTGATTCCAGTCACCAAGAGTTCTGTGATGTGAGGAATTTAACTTTCCTTTTTTCATATTTGGAGATGCATACTGGCAGTGAAACATGAACAATTGAAATGCTAGACATCACTTAACACCCTCTAAATTTGTCATAATTGTAATAGAAGTGTTTGGAAAGTTAAACTTACTATATCCTTATCCTGCAGCAAAATACATATAGTGACAGACAAGTATGGGATACATCATGTGCCAGATTGTTTTCATTCAAGTAATGAAAGGTCCTGGGTCTGCACCTGGATCTGAATTGGTACCAAACGTAATCACCTGTTCCATGACATTCATATTCATTCAAATCTGTTACGTTATTTTTTTCTTTTTTTTATTAGATATTCTGCTAATTGACAGAGAAATGGTACATAAAACAGATAGTCCTTGGCAGAAGTAGGCCTATTTACTTGCAGAATCATTACAAATCATTCAACAGTAAACTTTTTTTGCTTCAGGAATTTGGTTCAAGGCAGCTGAGCACTTACTGCTTATGGCTGGAACATGCTTCTCCTAGCAGCATGTAAATAAAAGTATGGGTATCGCTAAGTTTTCTTTCTCTCTGAACACATTTTTGGCTTTTCTGTTTAAAACCTGCATCCTGACAGGAAGTTGGATAGACCTCACAGCTTTTTTCAAGCACAGAGCCATGCGACTTTCAGATTTGGGAGATGTATGCATGTTTGTTTACAGAGTCAGAATTCTAACTTAGATACATTCTTCCAGAAATCCGAGGCAACTTCATATGTACAGGACTAATTCTAAATCCCTAACTTTCTTCATGTTTGACTTTGATAAAAGACTTTTAATGTAATGTAAACACTTTATAATGAATTAGACACAACACAGTGATGTTAATTCACAAATTTGTCAGATCATCACTCTGTTTCACACCCATTCCAATCCTAACTTAATGTACATTTGTACGGAAAATCTCAAGTCACATTCTTGACATTATTTGAGTGGTGTACTTCAAAGGGACTTGACAGTCATGATAAAGAGACAGCGATAGCAAGCACTCAACTTTTACAGTGCAGTATGTCATCATAATCTTAGCAGTTGGATGAAGAAGATGAAGCACACACACAGCATGTGTGTGACTGTTCACACATCTCGCTCTGAGCCAACAGTGTCGACTGGTAGTACGGGCTTCATAGAGGGTGTAGCATTATAATTAGTTTAACATTTTCAGCTGTTGAACTGAGCAAGTGTCCAGAAACTGTGTCCTTGTGATCCATCAGTAGCATGTACACCAAATCTGTTGAATTCTGGGAAACGGAAAATAGCTCAGACAGTTTTTTAATGCTCAGCCCTGTATCGCAGATGTGTCCTGCGATCATTCCCGTAACTCAACTTCACTGGCTTTGTTTTTCCCTTGTTCACTCCATTAAGTATGATCCAGTCTGCTTTGAGTGATGTAGCCTGTTTTATAACATTTACAGTGCTGCCTTTATCATGGTAAAAGAAACATTGATCTACTGCAGCTAAGCTGATTCTTATCTTGACAGCATATTTTAGATTCAGAGGTTAAAATCTAAACATCTCAGCCTTGACTTGTGCATGCTTCAACCCCTCCACTGTAAACACAGTGACCTTTAAAAAATATTTGACAAATGCAAACAAAGCAGAAGTGGTCAGCATTACTAGTCAGAGTGTTGCACCAAACATAGACTGCGTGTTTGTATTACCACATGGACATCTGGGATAAAGTTCTGCTCTACATGGCTGTTTTCCGGACTGCAGGCTGGCCTTTATGAAGATGACCTCTATGACGGGGCCTGGTGCGCTGGCAGAGATGACCCGCTGCAGTGGTTCGAGGTGGACGCCAGGAGGCTGACTAAGTTCACAGGGGTCATCACACAAGGCAGAAGCTCCCTCTGGTCGTGAGTAGGAACCCTACAGACATGCATGGAGAGTTGCACGTGGTTGAGAATGAGGATTTTCTTGTCCAAGCTAACGTTAAAGGATTAAAGGATTCTGGGGGATGGATTTCATGCCAGTTCTCTAAATTGCCTTAAATCAAGTGATATCTAGTGATGTCTGTTTGAAGTTTGTTTTAAACTTCAATCTAGGGGCCCCTAGGGGGTCCTCAGCGTTAATTTTTTGAAAGTTTTTCATTATAGAAAAATACTTTGCACATCTTTAATGGAAGACAGGTGCATCGGAACAACATGAATCCAACAAATTATTAGCCTATTAGTGAAAAAACAACATTGATTATAAGCTTACTGGCCTATAGGTAGTCACTAAGGTAGCCACCCACAGATACAGTTCATTCTAAGGATTCACTGTGCAACATAAAAACATGATTTATAAAATCATACCAACAATTATTTTAATAGCTTAGTATTCTATGCACTAAAAGGGGGTGTGTATAAAGGCTTTAGGCTGCCCACATGTTATTGTAGGCCCAGTTTAATATGCAGCTTAATTTAATACAATATGTAGTAGGGGGAGGGGGGTCCCTGCTCTGTCTCTCTCAAAGTTAAGGGGTCCTTGGCTTCAAAAACGTTGAAGACCCCTGCATTAGAGGACACTCAATTTTTGTAGAACAAGAAAGGAAACCTCTTACATATCTTGATAATCCAGCACATTTAATATGGACCCCTATAGTCCATATTAGAAAAGGATAAAATGTATGAAAAATACAATATGAGGAAAGTAGATATGTCATGCCATCCATGAAATGTTTTTCGCTTCAATAACCTGCATTTTGCTACCACTGTTTTCTATTAGTGATATACTTATATCAGAAGTTCATTTCAAGCACAGGTTGGCATCATGAAGTTTGTATAAGTCAGAGACAGAGTGTAGAGACTCGTACAGCCGGCTGTACTTACTGTAGGCACAGCAGCGCTTTGAGCTAATGCCAGCGTGCTAAAATGCTCACAATGATGATGCTAACATGCCAACGTTAAGCAAATATAATGTTTACCATGTTCATCATCTTAGTGTACCATGTCAGCATGCTAACAATTGGCAATTAGCACCAAAGTACAGTTGAGACTCATGGAACATGAATGTGTGGACCAAGTCAACATGGCAATCTATACAATAGTTGTTGAGATAACATGGCTATAAAAATCCAAACACAGTAAGCAGCCAAAAATCTAATTACATATGGCATGAGTTTCAAAATAACTACGGGAAATGAAAACTAGAAGCAGACAGACAGCAATAATTGTTCCAGAACTATAAATGAGTCTTGGATTTTCCTGTAAACCTAACTGGAAAATTTTACTTCACAAATATAAACAAAACAAGCTTTTCAATCTCGTCCACATGGCGTAGAACCTTCACTGGTGTTTGCCCTTTTCACAAGTCTTTTCTGATCCCTTCACTGTGGGATTAAGGATTTATGAGTTTGATTGATTGGAGTACAGCCTCATTCTTTCATCTCTCTTAAAAGGGCACTGCATTTTAAAAATAACACAGGAGAAGTGTTTTTTACTGCACTGTAAGCTTGTTCAATCCACTCAGATGAGGGACAAAATAATGTTATAACAAGTAGGGATTTGAACTGTACACATTTTAACACTTTAATTATATTTACTGTGTAAGTGTATACTGACTACAACATGGGATGAGTCTGCTGTGTGCTGCGAACGGTGTCTGTGAAGCTCGTTAATATATGAATTATAGTACCATCAGGTCTCCATGGCAATTTCTGTAATATAACTTCCAAATAAAAAGGGATGTGTATAATCTCACCATCCACTGCCTCAGCTCAATCAGTATATAAGTCTGTCGCATCTTTTTTGAGTATGAAGACATTTACTCGAAATTTAGAACCCAGATATGCATCTCATCGCTTCAATTACTGTGCCAGAGTGTGTTGTTACTGTTTTTTAAGATTAAGTTAAAATATGTACAATCATGTATACTTGTAGAGTAACACCTTTTCTGACGCTAAAAATCCCGTGGTCAAATGTTTGGTCAAACTTTATCCAGTACCCAAACTGTACCCACTATGGGTGAGAACAAAGGCTTATATGTTTAAAAAGAGCCAGAATATATTATAACAGCAACTAGTGACCCTAATGATGTGGCACATTTGTTTGATTTTCTCTTTTAAATACTCATTGGGCAGTGGGAAAAGTTAACCCAGTATGTGAGTTTTAGTGTGTGACACTCATGCTCGCATACTGTACAGTACATACTTGATTCCATGAGCTCTTGAGAAATCCACTCTCAGAACTCTCAGAGAATTGTGTGTGTGTGTGTGTGTGTGTGTGTGTGTGTGTGTGTGTGTGTGTGTGTGTGTGTGTGTGTGTGTGTGCGTGCGCGTGTGCGTCTGCGTGTGTGTTTCGTTGCGAACAAACGTAGTCAAGGTGATTCACCTTGAATTATTATTGTGTGCGTTGCCTACAGTAAATTGTATTTTGTCATAATGGCTTTGGGGTAGCATTTTCGAATAAGGAACTTAAAATAAAATATGCCTTCCAAGAAAACCAACAAATGCTTTTGTTCACATTTTTCCCTACCATCTATCTACTCTGACTTTGCTCCGTAATAATATTTGACGATGTTTGGCCTTTGTACTTCTTAATTGGAAAGGATAGCCGCAGACTTCTGAAAACTGCTGTGTAGAGCATTGGGAGTTATTTTATCAGGCTGTGTTGGTAATTTTTTTTCTAGGACAGCACGATCTGAGGGCGCGGAAGACACCGATGCCTGAGACAAAATTTCTCCCGCAATTAGCTCTGTAGGGCATGTAACTGTCTGCGGTGTCAGCTCTGGGGTTTCTGTCTATAACAGTGCTCTAATTAGCAGAACTGGGAATTCTTACCAGGCTGGACCAGCTCAGCCCTGATGCCTTTATCCAGAAGCATGGAAGTCACTGTCAACCTACCTACTGTTCACGTGGGTAGAGCTCTGTCTGGCGTGATGGGACATTAAATCATCTGTGAAGTGTTTTTGCAGACAGACATAAAAAGCATTGTATTATTGTGATGCGTTACCTCTCTGTGCGCTACCTAAGATACTTTTTAAAAACAATACCAGTGTGTTTTAGCTCCTAAACTACAACTTTCTGTACCAGACGGCCATTTCTTTCCATTTATCTCCACTTGTTATGAAAATCTCTTAGTAGACTTTTTAAACTTGCTTGATATTTGTCATCTATCACAGTGATTATTAAGTCTGCATTTTTTTTGTCATAGCTACATTATTGTTGCCAGGGCCATAGACAGGATTTTTGAAATGCTAATTTAAGAAGTTTAAGGTCGTTTATTCAGTTGACGTTTATTCAGTTGACAGTATAATACATTTTCGGTAAATTACTGAAATCAGTCTGTAAAACACTCACTATACTGGTAGGCGTATTTTTGAAATTTGGACAGAGCCTGGCTAGCTGTTTCCCCCTACTTCCAGTCTTTATGCTAAGCTAATTGGCAGCTGGGTAGTGTCATATTTAACGTACAGACATGGTAGTGGTATCAATCTTCTCATTTAATTGGCAAGAGAGCAAGAAAGTACCATTTTCCAAGAAGTCAAACTATTCCTTTAACATTTACTGTGTTTTTTTGAATTCATGACTCATGCATCACTCACATAAATAATCATTGTTATATTACCCCTGAATCACCGCCAACATTTCAGCAATTCAAATGAATAAATTAATGAATGAATGAATGAATGAAGTGAAACAAAATGGAAATTCACTCTGATTATCTGGCCAATGTATTCTGGAACTCAGAACCAAAACTCAACCCAGTTAAAATGAAATGCATCTGCATGACAAACTTCACTGTTTCATGTTTCAAAACTTTAAGCAATAAGAGGCTCAAATGACACTTATAATAAGTAAGTAATACTAATATAAATCATTTGACCTCCTCTTTCATTGTGCTACTTTTAAACAGACTTCCATCCTGTGAGAACGAAGCATGTTCGAGTATGTGCTGAGCAACTTCCTCACAGTCACCTCATTTGCATTGAATTCAGCCTGATGATATTTATTTTTCTTCCTCTCGTGCCCGGATTTACTCACGCTAACAGGAGCGATTGGGTGACCTCGTATAAGGTGATGGTGAGCAATGACAGTCACACATGGATAACACTGAAGAATGGCTCCAAGGACTTGGTGAGTAACAATCATGACATTTAAAACTAGTTTCTCCTGACAAATATCTACAAAGTAGACAATTATTATCACACTGTAAAGCTTTTGAGCTCAAGCATTATTACTCTTTCTCCGCGTAAACTAGCTTCATAAGGAGTCTTGTTTTGTGTGTCCCTTGTGTCATTACAGAGGACGATTTACCTCTCTGCTTATTTCCAAGCTTAATGAGCTAGGAGGCAGTAGTAAATACTGATGATCCTCAAGCAGATGGGAATCTGATTCTGGCTCATTGTCAGAGTTACAGTCTCAGCACTTGATGTAATTGAATAGACAGGAATTTATTGACAACAAACTAAAGCAGCAACTGATCACTGATGCATTCGGCCTGTAAAAGTATAACAATATTAATAATCCTATTATCAATGAGCATGCAGATCAGATTATGTTTTTGAGGAAAATGATATACTTGCTGCTCCCCACTGCAGTTCACGTCCCAGCTAATGACATTTTGGTGTAACTCTACACTCCTTTGGCTGGTGATGTCATAGATGTGGGAGATAATGCCCCTACAATCATTTAGTCTACAAGCTACAAGATTCCCGCTCACCCACCCACACACATTTTATTCCAAATGCCAAACTGTCTTGCAAAATGCCAAAAGGTGCAGAGAAGATTTAGAATGGTGGGTGTTAAAATTTACAATAAACTCCCTGTTGTATCAAGGTTTAATTATGTTCTACAGGTGCGTGAATGTGTGTTTGCTTTAGGGTTATGAGGACCAAAGCATAGAAACTATTGTCCTGCGCATGTTCTCACTGAATTTATTCCATTTCCAAAAGCTTCTTCAACATCTGCTGTATGTTCTGTTCTTTATACATGGTGTTTTTGTAATTTTATTTACATTTATTTACTTTAAACATCTTGTCAGGGACAATGACATTCTAGGCTACATTTGGGTCAGTGTATATTTTGGCCATTCGATTTTCATTTCATAAACAGGTATTAAAAAACAAAAAACGAATGGTTATTTGATTTTCGTTTTAAAATACAAAATTTGAAATTGAAATACAAGGCGTTTTTTTTCCTTTTCATGGTCAAAAGGGGATGAGAGAAATTTAAAATATGTTTTTATTTTCAAACATATAATATATTTTCATTTCTTATAACAAAAAATAAAATCACTCGAAAATAGAAACGAAAAAAGGCCTGTTTTTTCATATTCAGAGACCGGATGTTGTCATTTCCAATGCAACAGCGCCAGTGTAGGCTACCACTGTCCTTTCAGCCCGGGCTAGCTATACTCTTCATAATGCTTGGAGGGACTTTTATTTCATAATGTCACATTTCTTTATTACCCTCTCTCCCTGCCTTCCTCTGACTCTCTGTCTCTACCAACTGGCTAACCAGCTGAGGACTTGACTTTCAGTTCACGGCTGTGAACCGTTACAGCGCCAAAGTCTGGTCCCAGCAAATTTTCGGTTGCTGCCGTTAAGCTTGCTGATCTGGCAGAAAGTCACCGGCGGTTCGGGATCAGATCATGGGGATCAGACCTCCGGTGCTGGGTCTAATGTTATAATGTTCGCTGCTGCCGCTGCAGCTAGCTAGCAGGTGTAACCTAACCTGTGACCTGGGTCCCCGGTTCGCTCTATGTTCGCTCTCCGGTGCTGACTGGCTCTGGTCCGTCTGCAGAGCTGGTGTTACCCGCTCTAGCTAAGCTGGGAATCAGACGAATCTGCTGCGCTCGTGTTTTATTCATATTTTCTTTTCTATGCAGATAGTGATATGCTTTGATGCACTGATGTCAGGCAGGCTTCCTAGTTGCTTTTAGTCTGAGTCTGTGAGATAACCAAACTTCCTTTGAACATAACGTGCAAATAAATAGACGGAAATAAATACAAGTAAAACATATAGGCTATTGAACTATAATGACTAATGCATATATATGTATGCCTCATTTATGTATTTCAGGATGTATTTCATAGCCATATTTATGTAAAGAGGTGCAAAAAACAGATGATCAGTTGCTCAGCAAGTTGGGCTACAGTTTCCCTCAACTGCAGCCTGGTTTAAAGCAAAACTGGTCGGCTCCACCGGTGCTACTCATGGATGTATTAAGAGAACGTGCTACTGCCTTGAAAATGCAACATCCGGTCTCAGAATATGAAAAAACTGGAATTTTTTCATTTCTGTTTTCAAGTGATTTAATTTTTTGTTATATGAAATAGAAAATGAAAATCTAAGCATGTTTTTAAATGTTCACATTCCCTTTTGACAATGAAAAGGAAAAAACGCCTTTCAAATTTTGTGTTTTAAAACGAAAATCAAATAACTATTCGTTTTTTTGTTTTTTAATACCTGTTAATGAAATGAAAATCGAATGACCAAAACATACACTGACCCATTTGGCTAATTTACAACCGTTGATCAAAAGGCTTTGTCCATGACAAATACACTATTGTAATGAATGTAATCAAATAGCTAAAATCAACCGAGGTTCACTTTGCAAAAAAAAAAAAGTCACCATTTGGATGAATGTGTTTGCCTTAGTAGATCTTCATTGGCAACAGGGAAAAGGAGATCCCAGTCCGGAACATCTTTCCTGCGCCAGTGATCGGCCGATACATCCGAGTCAACCCTCGCTCATGGCTTCCCAGCGGCAGTATCTGTATGAGAGTGGAGATCCTTGGCTGTCCTATGCCAGGTGACGGGTTTGTATGGACAAAGCAGACACATGAATAGTTCCTGCCGCTGGAGGGTAGACATATCAGGTTGATTCAGGATTGGGGACTAGTTCAGACACATAGAACTACAAAATACAGCATCCACACTCTCAGAAAGACAAGTATACAGTAATACAGTAAGCACTTTCGGATCTGATGCCATTGTCAAGAGGACAGTATCCCTGTATCCAAAATACAAACGATTGTCCCAATGAAAGCTTTGCACAGCAAAGTCACACATTTAAACACCTTAAATAAAAATGTTGAACCTTTGTGTTGGGATGGAGGCAGATATCTCAGAACCCTGGCACAAAATACTGGAGGTCAGAGAGAAAATATGATTATTTGTAATTTGGCTGAACTTGACCTAAACTGCAGGAAAGGAAGAAAGGTGCGCGTAGTCTCGACCCACCTGACATGACTGATCATTCCTTTCCTTTGGTATTATTGCAAATAAAGTACCTCATCCACCCCCTTTATATGTTTTCTGATTCCTCACAGATCCAAATAATTACTACCACCGACGCAATGAAGTCATAACGACAGATGACTTGGACTTCAGACACCACAGCTATAAAGAAATGAGGCAGGTGAGTCACAGTGAACAGAAAACAACAGACATCAGCCGCCTGCTTATTCAAAGACGCCAGAGCATGGAGCAATAAAACATCTTGTGTGACTGCGAGCCAACACCAGACAAGTTGTGTCCTTTGCGAGAACAAAGTGTGCAGTAACAAATGAAGTGAGCGCTGCCAGCCACATGAAAATGCATTAAGCATCTCCTGGGTTGTGTCATTACTTATTCATATAGTTGTCATGAACAGTAGCCTGTTTGTACCGAGAAGGAGGACAGCTGTATTTGTCACGGATTACACTGTGACTGAGTGGTTGTGAAGGTACAAGTGCTGTGAATCGCAATCGTCTATAATGTAGCAGCTCCCCTGTGCCAAACATTTGACTACAGGTGTCCTAAACTGCTGTTATGACCCACAATGAACTCCAATTAATGCTCTGAACGTATGGCTCATTGTAAAGCTTTTGTTCCCCGGTGACTGTTTTTTTTCTTCTATTTTTCTGTGTAATGTGTGGCACGCAGGATGTCCATCCTCAATGGACCATTGCAAAGAAAGGAAGGACTATTTTTAAAACTCAGCTCCTAAAGCCTTGACGTTTCTTTTCTACATGCACTCAGGTACACCCGTATCTCACCCTTATCCACAGCAGTTGAAATAGTTCTGTGACAGAACCTCAAAGTGGAAATAGCCACATTGTGGCTTCTCAAATGAAGTACATGTCCCATGAGAGGAGTGAAAAGACGACTGATTGTAACGTAGCCTTGGGAATACTGATATTGTCAGAGTGAGGACAGTTGAAAGATATAATAAAATAGGTGGAAAGAAGAGGCAGATTATATATTACCTTAACATGACCCTGGCACATCCTGGCCAAGAAGCTTCTATTTAATGATAACATTAGTTTAAAGTGGCTATATGTAACTTTCAGTTTGTGTTGATTTCAGTGGGCCCTTTGGACAAAAGCAGTAGTGTTTTTACCACACTTGCTGTCGTAAATGTCTAGGAGTTAGCATTATGGGGAGGTCATATAGTTGTGATGAATGTTTTGCTCAGACAGATAATCATTCATTTACAATAAGAGAGTACGTTACAGGTACATCGTTGCATTTTAAGTGATGTATACGGTAACTTAGCCTACTTTGGATGCATCGTGAGCTAAACCGGGTATCACTGTCACTGTGTCACGAGCCAAAGCAATAAGAGTTTGTTGTAGCAACCAACGTAATAATAACTTAGATTTATATAGCGCATTTCATGAAACCCAAAGGACGCTTTACACAAATACAGGGGGACAAGGGAAAAGAAAATAGTAGGCCAACACAAACACGGACTAAAAGGAATAAAACGTCTGCGCTAAATTGAAGGGGGACGTAATTTAATGATGGCTACTGACGTACAACCACATTGCGCAATCTAAAGTTATATTTTGAATTAAATTCAGGGACATTTTTGAATAATTTACAATCCCGTAATTGTTTCCATCTGTTGAAAGCCCGACCGAGTGTGACTCGGATTTCGCCCGTTGTCTTTTACTTTCCCTTTTAGCTTTTAGTTGTTCTTCGTTTCATTTCCTTTTTTTTTGTGATGGCCGTGCCCCAGTATCAGCCATAACTACTGCAGATCACTTCTAAAATAAAAATGAAAATACAAGTAGGCCTACATAAAGACATCTCCTGCTACCGTTTACCTGCATACTCGCAAACACAGGCTTTTCCGGTGTTATGCCGAAATCTGTGACCCGTCAGAATGTGTGCACTGTAGTGCCGTCTACCTGCCGTAAATCATTTTGTGACTTTGCATTAAAATTCGGACCCAGGCAGAAGCATTGATAAGAAAAACTATATAAAAATAGCGGTCTTCTTCTTGTAAACCAAATGTTTGTTTAAGGATTTATTTGGTTGGAAAAGGCAAGATTCAACCAGAATGAATTAAAAAAAACATCACTCCTGACTGGTTAGCTGGAAGAGCAAGTAAACACAGATTTCTTAACAGCTTGTTAGTCTTTATCCTGCTGCACTTCCTCTTTGTGTCTCCACTCATGCCCACATGGATAAATGATAGTTGGTGCTATTTTAATCAGCTCCTCCACAAGCCTGTCTTCATAATTACCTTGACTGCCTTTCCACACAGCGCGCCCCTCCCCCCTTCTAGAGTTATTAAATAAGGTCTGTGAAACAGCACTGGTGATATTGTTTTTGAAATTTCCAATAACATGGAGATTATTGTGTACTATTTTGAGGCATCAAGTACCCAGCATTTAAAGTAGTTTCAAATACTTGAAAACTTGACTTCAAATTGTTTATATTTCTCTATAAAATATAATATTCATTACTAAACAAGCAACAGTCAAAGTTCAAAGTTTGATTGACAGTAACCAAACAACCCACCAGCCGTCATATGATTCTAATTCAAATGTTACTCAATCCTGATTGGTGCATGGAAGTATGTGACATCTTTTTTTCCTAAGCACACAGAGAGAAAAAAATTAGCAAAATCTCTCATCAAAATAACCAAAAAGTTGGCAGACAATTGTGTGTTTGTGCAGGACTCCATTATTCATACTAAGAGGCTCATTGAGGAAATAAGTTTCCAGGGCCTTTGGGTAAAAGTCCTACATTCATGGTTGTTCATAAGTAAAAATAGGCTACTTGTTTGAAAGTATAAGCAGTAAAATGTTCTTAAAGCGCCTGAAAAGCGTTTCTCTATAACATTAAATATTCCCAAATGTCCAACAGTTAAATACAAAAACACTATCTTTATATAATATATCAAGAGCTGATGCTTTATTATTTACCTTCCACAGCTTATGAAGGTGGTCAATGAAATGTGCCCTAACATCACCCGGATCTATAACATAGGAAAGAGCCACAGCGGCCTCAAGCTGTATGCCATAGAGATTTCTGACAACCCAGGAGAGCATGAAGTTGGTGAGTATATTTAAGGCTTCAGGACGTGATTTAATGCGCAATAATAACATCAGAGACATCATACTGCGTTGCTTTGAGCGAGGGTTGTGTAAATGTAGTTGCAGTGATTCCATATTTAATCTCCCTCTTTCTCCCCCTCATCTCTCCCTTCGTATGACCCTGTTGTCCAGGTGAACCAGAGTTTCGTTACACAGCAGGTTCCCATGGTAACGAGGTGCTGGGACGAGAGCTGCTCCTCCTACTGATGCAGTTCATGTGTCTGGAGTATCTGTCCGGCAACCAGCGGATACGTCACCTGGTGGAAGAGACCAGAATCCATCTATTGCCATCTGTCAACCCTGATGGGTACGAGAAAGCCTTTGAAGTGGTAGGTTCGCAAGGCGGCCATTAGTGACCTCATATCACACGCTGGCCTCTGCTGAAAACGTCTTTGCCTGATAAGAGAGCGTGTGGTGCATGCAGGGAAATTGGTTTGAACGATCTGGTGGAAATGCCTTGATGAACAATGAATGTTTTATATAAGAGAACATAAGTGGACATGGGCTGCCTGTTCTGCTGTAAAATACCACTGGAACACATGCTGCTAGGTATTGTGGCTTGGCTGCTTTACAGTCAATGACATCATGTGTTTTGGTGACCCGATGTGGGAATGCACTGCACAGTACATACTGTAACGCTTTGTTTTACAAAAGCTAGCTTGTACTGAAATGTGCATGTACATCAAAAGAAATTAGATACTATTCAGCCCTATGTGACATATACAAGTGCAGTGGACAGGCCAGTTTTTAGTTTTTCAGCTCAAATAAGCACACTGTATCGTGGCTGATGCAAAGATGAATTAAGCTATAGCCATTGAGCTATATTGTTGAGATTAACATTAAATCAAGTTACTCTGTCAAAAAAGGGTCACTAGAGTACTACGTACTAAGTTAGTACTACGACTTAGAATAAATGCCCCACTCTGCATCTCTACACAGTTAAGCAGCTTTTTCTGGATGAGCTTTGATGGCAGGGAGGCAAAATGTGACGATAACCTAACTCCACACCTCCCATCAAGCCATCTGAGCCATGTTACAGGGCTCCATCTGCGATCATAGAACTGCTGTTGTAACTATCATTTTACTTTGCTTCTTTTTCTTCTTATTTTGCGCAGGGTTCAGAGCTCAGCGGCTGGTCTTTGGGTCGATGGAGCAATGATGGAATAGATATTCACCATAACTTCCCCGATCTCAACTCCATCCTGTGGGATGCCGAGGCAAAGAAGTGGATCCCTCGCAAAATGTTCAACCACCATGTACCCGTCCCAGAGTGGTTCCTGTCCAAAAATGCTTCAGTGAGTCTGATTGACTGTTATATCGTATTGTAAACTTAATGTGTATATTATATCATCCCCACAGGTAAAGACATGCAATTTTCAGATTACAGTTTACAGAAATGCCACGTGTGGCCAAAATCTGCAGGCTGCAACTTCTGAGATATTCAAACCTTAGCATTTCTGACATTTCTGACAGCTTTTATTGTTTACAATGCAGAGTCAAAAAAAAAGAATTCCATGTGTTGCATCTTTAAAAATGTGAATGCCATTCAGTTTCCAGGGACTTCACCTACAGGTGACAAATTGTAACTCCATGTCCTTGCCCTGCACCTCCACTTTAACAAACAAATCCCACAGTAAAAAGGGTAAAACAGGCTTGTGGGCATACCAGTGATGTCTAATTTGGAAGAAGCTGATGCATTTGCTATTTGTGATGAAGAGGCTGTGAGCTAAAATAGACCCAGCAACCTATTAAAAGCTCATCCTCACGAGTGTTTTGAGTGTCTTGAGAGCAGTGAAATTGTTTTCACTGTGAGGGAGTTAATTTAGCAATCACAGCACTGAGATGATTTTGTGAATTACATTATCCTCCCCTCTCCTGTGTCCCCGCTGTAGGTTGCTGTGGAGACACGGGCTCTGACAGCATGGATGGAGAAGATGCCCTTTGTGCTGGGCAGTAACATCCAGGGAGGGGAGCTGGTGGTGACTTTCCCGTACGACAAAACTCGCTCCCAAGGGGTGGCCAGGGAGCAGACCCCGACCCCGGATGACCACGTCTTCCGCTGGCTGGCCTTCTCCTACGCGTCCACCCACCGCCTGATGACCACTGCCAACCGAAGGGTTTGCCACACAGAAGATTTTGCCAAGGAGGACGGCACCATCAACGGAGCATCCTGGCACACCGCGGCTGGCAGTTAGTGTCCATAGCTGCCCGGGTGTTTTCTCACTGATCCTAACACTGTGTTATGCAGGATTTCTCTGCTCAGCTCTGATCCTTTGAGCTGTAGCTTTGTTTAGCACACATGAGTACATCTGCATATTCAGTACTGAGCCCCTTTGGCTGCTTTAAAGCATCTATGTTTTAGCTTGAAGCGTCATGTAAGAATTCAAAGGCAAACAAACAATGTAAGGCAAAAGTGAAAGTGATTCAAACCCATTCCACTCTTAATTAACACCACAACTTCTCCACAGGCGTGACAAAATGCTGACTTAAGTTGATGCTGTCCTACAAATATGTTTCTCTTTCTTGGCAGGTATGAATGATTTCAGCTATTTGCACACCAACTGCTTTGAGCTGTCGATGTATGTGGGTTGTGACAAATTCCCACATGAGAGCGAACTGCCTGAGGAGTGGGAGAACAATCGCGAGTCACTTCTTGTCTTCATGGAGCAGGTACAGAGGCAAAGCAGCCCCCGCAACTTATACATACACACAAGAAAACCCATGCACACGCAAGCGAGCCAAATAAACACATGCTTTTTATTATTTGAGTTATTTTAGGAATATGGAATATCAATTTTTTCCTGTTGATCTCCTCACTAAAGTACAGTGTTTACTAAAAAAATGCTGTATCAGTACTGTACAAGCTGATCACATACTCTACACATGCTCAAGAGTGTTTTAACAACCATCCGTTTAGATAAATGGATGTTTAAACCCTTTTTGAAATTTTCAGTAAAAGCAAGGATAGATGGTTGCAAAGGTCGTGTCAAAATAAGGCTGCATTCTCATGGGTACTTTGAGAAGACGTTATATTCTCTCTAGTGATGTGGACTTCAGAGGCCCCATGTTGGGACACAGCTTTTATTTATTATTTAAGCTGGATGAGGAGGAAATATATTAAAACATGTTTAACTGTGAAGCTCATACATTATACATGATATCATCACGTCATGTAATATACATTGTATTAAATTATGAAGTAGATTTTGATGGGGTAAACTTGGAGCTGGATTCACACATGGTTGCCTTGGGGCATGCTTTTAATGTGCAGGTGCATCGTGGGATTAAAGGTGTGGTAAGGGACCTGCAAGGGCGCGGAATAGCTAATGCCATCATCTCTGTGGAGGGCATCAACCATGATATTCGCACAGGTACAACATCACATTTCACCTGATTCTCATGTAGGATTTAAACTATTAATGGTTAATTTCTGCAACCAATACAAAACAAATGTCTGTTTTGCAGCATGAGGATATTTTATCGCTTCATCTCTGTAATTTTATGTGAGCAAGCTTAGATTTTGCAATCAAAGCAGCAGGGCGCACTGACTCGACTGTGACTACTCTTCAAATTATTCCTCAGGAATGACTATTACGCGTAAGTCAGTTCTCCAGTGTAACATGGAATAAACAGCATAAACAAAAGCAGCTGGAGCAGGTTGTAGTCTGACTCAATTTACAGTCATAGCCAGTCTCAATGAGGCCTCCTGCTCTGAATTTGACTATTGATTGTGTGTCCTCAAGGCAATCTCTGCTGATGCCTAAAAAATGCAGCCTTCAAAGCCAAAGTAGTTTTGTACTTAGAGCGTGAAATCGACTGTCCAAAAGGACATTAGCCCTTATTATTCTTGGAACAAAGTATAAGCCACTCTTTCCTTTCAAAAAGATTTCAGGGTATTTATTTTGAAAATGGTACCTTTTCAGCTGCTTTGAATTTAAATTGGAACTGTATGAACCTTCAAAAACAGACGTTAGCAAAGCATTTGTGCTCCCGTCTGGATGGATCAACTGTATTCGCTGAGAAGGCAGGACAGACAGCCTGGATGCTACTCGTGCACATTGATATCTGAAAGATGTTCTTGCCAGACTGATTATATTCAGGGGTGTCAGACTGGGGGTGGAAATGGGACTGAGTGCCCAGGGCCCTCATGTGAGGAGGGCCCAAAAAGATGCTAGAATGAGCTGTGGATGCGGGGAAGGGCCCATAGAGAATGCCTTTCTACAGGGCCTAGAATGTTGTGCTACGCCCCTGTGAGTATTCATTGGCTTGTTAGCATTTTATATTGAAGCATTCTAGGAAACAAATAGACTCTTTTCTGCCATCTGAATGTGAGATGACAGATGCCCACATGTAGCGTTTGGGTGGACTGTAGTCTACAGTATATTCACGACGTTCCACTTCCGGGATTGCTCCGGTGCCGCAGGAAATTCCGCCGGATGCATGTCTTTTTGTGGATGTCCGTTTCCTTCCTCTTTCTTTGTGTTGGAATTTTAAACTCCGGTCAATTTACGAAGACTATGGTTGACTGCTCCTCAGATCTCTGCAGGGTAAATTGAGACAGCTAGCTAGACTATCTGCCCAATCTGAGTTTTCTCTCGCACGACTAAAATAACTTTTGAGTACCAAGTTCCACCAAAATAAGTTCCTCCCCGAGGCTATTTTGCAGCGGCTCCGTGCGGAGCTTAGCGTTGCGCATGACGAATGTGATTGGTTTAAAAAAAATGCCAATAAACGTTTTTCTCCCATCCCAAAATGCTGTGTGGACTAGCCAGACCTTCCTCCGCAGGGCTGTGAAGGAGAGTCTAGCAAAGCGAGACTAGGTGGACTGTAGATCAGCAGCAGAGACAGACCTGCCTTCATATTTCATTTGTCTGGTTGGTGGTTGTTCAGATGTGTCAGGTGGGTGTTTGGATGACTGGAAGGAAGCGACACTGTCTTTTTCTGTGAGTGTGCCCAAGGCTGAAAATACATTTTATACTCGTTATAATACTCGTGTTCCCAGGTTACATAAAGGCAGCGTTCAGCAGAGAGAGACCAAGAAAATCCAACATGACAAAGCAGAGCTATTTTTAAATATCGGAATAGGAATATAGAACATGGTCTTCTCAAAAGTGGAACACAAAGAACTCTCTATAACTTTTATTTTAGGCTTTGAGTGGAGGCTTGCTTTTTGCAACTGCTTAGCAGGCTCTTTAAATTCAGCTTTCTAGGACAAGATTTGCATATTGCTGCTTTTGCACAAATAATGTGTAACTGTAAATGTTATGCTTGTTGTGATTTAACTTTAATACAATGTTTAAAAGGACCCTTACAGTAGTAAATGTATACAACATCCATAGTAAAATGGTTCACCTGAGAGAATAGTTGTGCCAACAGCACAACAGACACCATATACGTATGTGCAAAAATTATTTTTTTGTCTGTTTGTAGCCGTTTTCTCATATAATGTCTGGACAATGTCAGGAGAATCAGATCTGGACATTGTCCGAAGTTGCCCTTTCAAACAGGTAGCACACAACAGGAGATCGTCAGTCTCAGACGCACTCTCTCTTACTGGAAAAACTCTGTTTGGTTTAGGCGAGGGTTGGCGCTGGGTAGAGTGTGCAGGAGTATCTTGCCGTTCCTTGAATTTGTCTGACAGTTTTGGCGTTGGTACTAACTGACAGAAACATTTTCGTTGCCATCTTCGTGTAAAGGACCCCTCGTCTTTACCCTCAGATGTTTGTTGTCTTCTGGTTTTGCACCAGCCACATGGTAGAAATGTCATCAAACACGCCCACTCACTCGCTGAGAATTCTCTGGACAATGACCTGCTCTATTCACACAGGGGCTCAATTGGACATTACATGGACTTTGTAGTAGGGAGCTAGCACTGTTAAGTCTTTAATGTCCAACTTAGAACATTTGCGTTCTCACATACAGCTCCTCCAGGTAATGTCTAGATAAGTGCAGGGTTTCAGTGCATGTGTGAAAGGGTCTTGCGTGTGTTTTCAGCTTCTGATGGCGATTACTGGCGCTTGCTGAACCCTGGAGAGTACAGAGTAACAGCCAGGGCTGAGGGCTACAGCCTCACCAGTAAGAAGTGCGAGGTGGGCTACGAGATGGGCGCCACCACCTGCAACTTCATCATATCCCGCACCAACCTGTCACGAATCAAAGAAATAATGGAAAAATTCAACAAGCAGCCCATCAGATTGCCCGTCAGGCAGCTCCAAGCTCGTAGGACCAGAGAGAGACGCATGGGGACGTAATGACTGAATGAAGAAGAATTAAAAACAAACATCTGCTCTGATCAGACTGGGGTCAACTCCAAAGACCTCTATCAGATTCCAGAGTGCTGTCAGTGGAATTAGTGTTTGAAGATTGAAAATGTGGATTAATTTAAATGGGATGTTTGGTTTTGTTGTCATCTTAACCTTTCTTTGTATTCACCGTATTTAATTCTGTCAAAGGCTAAGTAACTATGTTCATAATCCCTTTTTCAATTTATTATTTTATTACATTATTATTAAGACCATCATTCCATCAACTATAAATACTGACAGAATATAATCACATTAGAACTTATTTTTTTAAATAAAAGAAAATTGAAATAAATGTTACAGATGAGGAATCTGCCCGAGCGATTAATTTTAACCACTGTGAGGAATGGCCATGACTGTCATTATGTACATACTTATTAACTTATGTAACACTGTTATGTAAACCATTACAAAAGTTTTATTATCTGCACTTGTACAATTTCCGGTCCTTTAAAAAAACATGTTGACTCAGTGACATTTGTGTGTCATTGATTTGTTTTTTATACACTTTACTTGTGGCAAGTTATTAAACTATGTTTGAACAAATTGAAATTGTTTAATTGCCAATGTGGAAGTGTGTGGATTTTATTCATGGTTAAGCACTCATCAATCAAACAAGCTTCATTTGTATAGCACCTTTCATATAGTGCACACTTCAAAATGGTTCAAGGGTTACTTTTATGCGGGTTTGTAATTCCCTTATAATTTCATGATAGCGCTTTATTTTATGGTTCAGTAATTTTCTAATCATTTCCAAAAGGTTCCCCCGGAAAGAGCTATGCAGTTTGGTATGAATTGTAGAGAAAACTGCTTTCAGTTTGTATACTTTCAATTCCAATTAATGTGGCAATCTAGAAAATCTGTTAAACAGTGCACAATGGTTAACTAATGTACAAAAAAAACAAAAATATCAAATTGAAACAAATATGATAAAAGTAGAAGCAAATCAAACGTGAATTAAACAACACGTATGGAAACAGATCTGGAGCTAAAAATATAATGTATAAATTATTTCATAAACACATTTTTCTTTTCTCTCCTACACGTTTTATATTTCTTTTTATAGTTCACATCGAAAGGACAAGGAATTGAAGAGAGGTTATAAATTAAAAACAAAGTCAAATTTGCAGGAGTGATTTAATAGAATTTTGTTTGAATAATATTCAAATTAACTCAGCATTTACATTTACTCCTGCTTGATTGAACATCCCTGATGGGAAAATAAACATTGTTTCATTCCGATAACTTAATTGTAATCACTGTGGTTAATTTAGGCGTCCTCACATCTGATTCCTGTAGTATAGTGAGATCGTAGCTTCGGAGTGTCGAGGTGGAAAGGCTCTAATTATCGGAGCTCTGCTGGGGCTTTTACGGATCACTGGCTTATTCTGACAACACCATCAGCCTACCTTCGCTCTGGCCAACATGCAATTATAGGAAGACCTCAACCTCTTATTTCCTTGGTTATTAAACAGAGAGTCAGCATCTCAGAGCACTGGAGAGTATAGGACATATATTGCAAAGCTTTTTACAGCTCTATACCATAATCAGTGACTTTGAATGTGAAACAGAGGAACTGGTGTTACATAAAAAGGTTTGATTTTAAGTTTGCCCGCCCCAAACTTTCATCTCTGCATTTCAGTCCTGTATGATCTGACAAACTATAGCAAGCTATGAGACTCAATGAGAGAACTGCTGAATGTTTGTAAAAATGGGTAACACTTTACTTGAAGGTATCTACATAAGAGTGACATGACACAGTCATGAACACATGACACAGTCATGACACAGTCATGACACATGAACCCTAACCCTAACCATAACCATAACCATAACCATAACTTGTCATGACAAAAACCGAATGACACTTACTAAAAGAAGCGTTATGTCATAAACGTTTATGACTTGTTTATAATGTTTATGACACATTCATGACAGTGTCATGTCACTCTTTTGTAGATACCTTCAAGTAAAGTGTAACCTAAAAATGACTGGAATACTGTGGCGAACTAACATTTATTATGCTACATCAACACACACACACACAACCAGGAGCAGTGGTGGCAACTATTTTTATGGAAAGCAGCTTACGCCTGCTCAAAAAGTCACTAGATGTTGCTACATGATGTCACACATTGACATGCAAATCTGTGACATCAGTACCATACTATTTACTACTTACTTGAGAGAACTGCTCGTGAGGCAGCATTCATAATAGGAACTTAGTAAGACAAATTGAGGTTCAGACTTCTGCCATATGGCAAGCAGACAATCCCTGTTAGTTAAGGTGGGTGAGGATCGTGGTGGGACAGAGGGACAGGGGGAGGGGGTGGTTCAGTGTGCAGGGTGTGCAGTGTAGCCGCTGTGGCCTGCAGCTGTCATAATGTAGTTGTGTGGGAAGACACAGGCACCAGCTGACTTTGCCAGCAGTTAAAAGGCCAATGCCTCTTCAGAAGTCGGTCCAGCCTTTGAAGTGTTAATAGTGGCGGCCTGGACATCACAGGAGTGAGTTGCCATGCAGCGTTGGTAAACCAGATCTTAACCTCTCTCCCGTCCGCTGCTCCGGAGCCTCTGGAACAGATTAGACTCTCTGTTGGCTTGATGGACATCAAAGACAGCAACCGGATCAGTAAAGAGAGGGATGGTCGTCGAGAAGTTATTTTTGTAATCGCAAAGTTTAGACACATAATACTGTGTTCGATTTTGCTCGCTAGTTAGCACTAAACACAAAGTACAACCATTTCATGGCAGTCCATGCACTTAACACTATTTCACAAAGTACAACCATTTCATGGCAGTCCATCCACAACAAACGTCCACCTCATGGTCGCACTAGAGGCAGACTCGAGAAGACCATCAAAGACTAGACTTTATCCTCCAGGGACCATGAATGTCTGTACGCAATTTCATGGCAATCCATCCAATAGTTGTTAAGTTATTTCAGTCTGGCTCAAAGATGGTGGACCATTCGTCCGGCAGGCCGACACATCCCCAGGGCCGTACTGCTAGCATGGCTAAAAGGACAAGACCCAGCCTGGAATAAACCAGAATTATCATTTAATATGTGTGAACCAAGTTAAGGAGATGATCATTTAAAGAGTAAGCAAGACAGTGTTAAATATTATTACATTTCCAAATAAAAGTATTTTAAGACACAATTGCTAAATGTCTCAAGATCAATATTTGCTTGCTCTGTGAATCTGCAAGTGCTTGATGAAACTCTACAACAAATCATAATGACAACAGCATGATTATTTGCTGTTACCGCCTTGCTCAAAAAAACAAAATGAGAGAACGGAATATAATAATAGTTAACCAAACCAGAAGGTGTGCGAATGAGGCACAGATCAGCAGTGTGTTCACAAGTATGAGTGAATAAAACTTAGAAAAGAGGTGATTGCAGCGTGAGACCTTTTAAACAGGAGCAGCCCCAGCACAGATGTTACAGGTTTAGGAAAACAAGTAAACCAACTCCACCATCACACACAGCTGCTGCACACAGAAGCTAGTAAAATGTGATAGTGCTGCTACGTGAGAGGTTTTGTAGGTAATATTTAGTTGGAAAAAAGTATGGTAACGAGTATTACTATGCCTTATCTTCACAGCATAATCATTAATTACAAGTGCAAATGCTTTGGTGAAACACCATCATATTGTTTAAGATCCCTCACAGCTGATATATGGTGCACGATACTTGACTAAAGTAAATGTAAAGGGACTGTATTTATATAGCGCTTTTCTAGTCTTAACGATTACTCAAAGCGCTTTAACATAGTAAAGGAACCATTCACCTTTCACACACTGTGGCCGAGGCTGCCATACAAGGTGCCACCTGCTCATCGGACAAACATTCACACACATTTACACTCAGATGACGCAGCATCAGGAGCAATTTGGGGTTCAGTGTCTTGCCCAAGGACACATTGACATGGAACTGCAGGGACAGGGATCGAACCACCAACCTTCCGATCAGTAGGCAACTGAGCCTAAGCCACAATCTTGCGCACTCAAACAGGTGTTTGCGCTTTGCATTGTAGCTGATTAGCCCTCTGCTGAAAACTCAGGTGTTTCGAGTTATCACCTCTACTTAGATTTCTGCTCAGAAGGCAGTTTTGGTATTTTTGTGACTTTGCAAAACTCCAATATACCCTTTTTATGGCATGGCTTGTCAAAAAACAAACAAACAAAGCACAGGTATACTCTTATCATCAATTATTGTCACATAATAAAGGCCCTGTTCCATTTAGGTGTTCCAGTAAGCTTATAACTGAGCCAATATGCACAATATCAGGACCTGAAACTGGAACACCTTATGCAAATGAAGCCTTCATTTAGGCTTTTAATTGTGTGTCAAAATGTCTATGAAAAATGGCTGTGTCCAAAATCACTCCCTTTTTAATTTTCAGTGCACAATATTAGCTGTTCACCATTTTATTTGAGTGAATAATTTGGTGTACCAAACAGTACAGTGCTCTCAAAAAGTACTGGGCCCTAATCTGCACCATAAACTAACCACTTCAACTTCCATCTAATTTCATTATAAAATGTTGTTTATTTAGATGTCCAAGCAAAAACCAAAGAAAACCAAACAAATTAAAGCGTAACTCTCGCCAAAATGCAACCTAGGGTCTTTTTGTGAATGTACCCGAGTCAAACTTTCATTTAAAAGCATATTTAGGACGGAATCGCCACTTTTAAGATTTACCGTATTTTCGTTTTTCGGTCAAATGGACTTTTGAATGGGAGTGCTAGGGGCACTTTTATGCTAACCTCAAAATAGCTATTTTTAAAACACAAAGAAACAACATGAAACTTTTCTTGAAGTATCACCAGGGGCTCTACACCTTAACGAAAGCATTGACAACATTGTTTGTGTACCCAGAGTTTACTAAAAAGAAGGTTTTGAGCAACTCACTGTAGCTGTTGTTCTTCCAGTCGCCGTCTATCGAGCCAGTCAAAAATAGTTGAGGGAGGAGAGTAAAGATGGAAAGCTCCAAAAGCTTAGTTCCATATAAATGCACGGATAATTCGTTGTTTTGTCGTTAGTGAAACACAATATTGACCTTGTAGTTGAAAAAGGAGCCTCATATAGGAATGACATTTCCTCCTATGGAGTCCGTTCATTTGCATTCGGAGATCGCCTATTTTTGACTGGGAAAATGGCGGATAGTGTTAACAACAACTGCTAACGTGAGTTGCTCAAAACCTTTCTTTTTAGTAAACTCTGGGTACACAGACAATGTTGTCAATGCTTTTGTTAAGGTGTAGAGCCCCTGATCATACTTTGAGCAAAGTTTCATGTTGTATCGAGCCTTCTTAGTGTTTTAAAAATAGCTATTTTGAGGCTAGCATAAAAGTGCCCCTAGCACTCCCATTCAAAAGGCCATTTCACCGAAAAACAAAATTACGGTAAATCTTAAAAGTGGCGATTCCGGCCTAAATATGCTTTTAAACGAAAGTTTGACTCGGGTACATTCACAAAAAGACCCTATGTTGCATTTTGGTGAGAGTTACGCTTTACCTTCTCGGTGGAAGTACAGTATGACACATGAGAGCAGCAGCCACACATATTTCATAACAGCACGGTGGACACACAGTCAAACAGAAAGCATAGAAAGAATAGCGAGAAACAAGAGCACAAGTGGAACAATGAGCACCACATGCCTTTTGTTTTTTGATACAGGAAGCACAGTGATTCGGAACATGTCATTCAGATGTCGAGGCAAAAGCCAAGGTGAGGTTTGTTGGGGTTTATGGAGTTTGGATAAAACAAAGCATTCATAGTCTTCATTCGAGTCTTTTATATTTATATTTTTGTGGTTGAAAAAAAATCCAACAAACACAACATTAAATCTTTGCTATAACTAGTGTTTTCATACCCTCTATGGTTTTCCAAGTACCTGTCAAAATAGATATTATTCTAAGTTTTTTTTCACCAATGACTGGATAAATGTGTCATTTTACATTTACACATTTAAGAGGAAAATTTATCTTGACTGTGCCACTTTACTGGAGAGTAGCGTTATATGGATTTCAGACAAGAAGTTGACTAGAGATTCAGACTTTCAGAGCTTTGAAGTTAACTTCTTTTGGATTCCTGGACCCAAGTCAAAGGGTTATGAAGAGAAAAACAACAAACATTGTTGTGCAAAGCGAGGTGTCCACTTTTCACTTTGAGTTGTGGTTATGTCTCACTCAGGGGCCATGTGTTACGGTCAGTGCCACCTGAAAATAATCACTAGCTCCTGGAGAGTGAATTGGTGTACAGAATCTCAGATGAGGCTAACTCAGCCAGCCGCTGATGTTGTTTCATTACGACCTGCGCTGTGGTGTGAACAGAAAAATGGCTTCCCTCTGGCTCAGACTGATTGCAGGTGGAAACTTGAATTGCTGTGGATAAAGCTGGACGTCATATCACACTTGTCAAGCCCTCCCGTTGTTTCTTGAAGACATGATGAAGGCTCTGATTTATCGCTAGACCATGGTTGCGATGCAGGCAAACAGTTTCCACTCTTTGCCAACTTTTTTCTGACAAGTGAGTGGTTAAGCTATCTTTTTTTCTTTTCTTTTTTTTTCTTTCATCACTTAATCTCCTGAACAGGCCGAACGCAGCAATGAATTAATGCCACTAAGACATGTTTGTGTTATGTCTGTGTAGCCACAGCCTGATACGTCTGTGCTATGAAGCTCCACAGTTGTCCAAAAACTATTAAAAACACACAAAACAATAAGCCATGCTATTGGGTGACACATTACGTCATTACAGTGAACATAATGTTCATCATAAAATTTGGGTGCTGAATTGTTTTTACACAAGTAAAACCATTATAATTTCGTTAGTATTCAACAAAAACATATTCATATTTGTTTTTTAACCAATGGCAATCTGTCAAAGCCTCATGGGTGATGCAGTTGCTGAATACGAACAAAATAATTGTTTTTTAATATTTATTAAAATGACACGGTGTTTTAAGAAAACCAGAGATGCACTCACTTTTAACTGTCACACATTTCATCACCCAAACACTTCCACTGTTAAACTGAAGGCAGTATAGAGGTGGATGAATAATGTATTTGTCATCATGTATTCTTGTTTTGTTTTGTTTGTTTGTTTGTTTGTTTTGTCAATGTATATGTCACCATTATGTGTGCCTTTTAATTTATAGTGAATGAGTACTGTATGACTGCTGGCTGTCTCTATGTTAGTCCTATGTTATTTTTACTAATTCTGGCATATTTACATGGTGTTTTTTATATAACAATGTTCATAAATATGCATGGTCCCTATCAAATAAACCAATAAAAAATAAGTCAGCCCTGGCTCCTAAAAATAATATTCCCTCACAACGGAACTGCATTGTCAATCATGTTTCCAGGTAAAGGCATTTTGTGGCGGGTTTGCCTTTGACCTATCACAAATACGCAAGTCCACCTAGGGAGGGCGGGGATGGATAGTTAAAACATACGACCCATTTCTTTTCCAAAGGGACAGAAAACTTCTGGAACAAGTTTACAGGTTTAAAGGGGCTGTACTCAACATTCAGAACATTAATATAACAGAAAACAAATATGTGCCACTGTATGTAACGTTAAAGTGGAGTAATGGCGAGTCACACTCCCTTTGTGTGTTGTAATGTTGCACGTTAGTGCATGCGGCGTGAAAAAAACGTAGGTATTTCACTTATTGGGAAAGGGTCTGTGAGAGCCGTGTGGTGACAATCCGAACATGCTGGTTTTTTTCACTATTTCGAGTACAGCCCCTTTAAGCTTCTGAAAAAATAATAATAATAGATGCCAGGGGAACAGAGGTTGGAACAGTGTTTCTGTGGGGTTGTTTTGTAGTTTCTCTGCCACCCATTTGTGGAAAAAAGAAAATTGCAGAACAGTACCAGACCACTTTGGTAAAGTTTACAGTTTAATCATTATGGTCAACATCTGAAAAACTCATCCTCCTCATTTTCACAAAAATTACAATAACAATCACCATCAATACGAAATATCCTCAACAGATGCAAACAGCAGTCATCGTCATCATGATCACCTGTCATCACATCAACTGTTTGTCATCTTAGCCATCTGTAGCAGCAGCATCGAGTCAGTGGTTTGAATTTGAATGTACATTACAAAACACTTCAGGCAGTCAAGTCAGTCACCGTAACACAATGAGGTATATTACACTCAAGTCATTGTCACCTATCAACAACAGTTCAAACTTAATTTGCATGTGAAGCTGGACATTCTGTAACACTCAAACAACTAGTGTCTTCATAAATCACATGTACATATATCAAAAAGACACAAAAATACTTTTCACGTTGTCATTTATCTAAATCTGTCAACATATTATATTCTTTTAGCTTGTATTTCACCAATAACCATCATGTATGACAAAAATAACTACTCTACATCAGTGCAAAACATCAGCGATAAATTACCATTGAAAGCAGAATTTAAGGTACAGAAATACAGATTCTAGAAGAGTATGTGTTAATGAATAGAAGTGAATAAGGCAATGATTGACTCTATATTGTTATAAGATATCCATATGCTATTATGAATGGTAAAACTCAAAATCACCATATATTACAGAATTTAAGGCATGGGTTGTCTTGGAGTATCATACAGTGCTTCACTGCATTATATCCAAGACAACCATTTCTCCTCTGTATTATCATAAATCCAAACCCAAAATAAAATCAAATATGTATCAATTATTAATTACATAAAGATTTTTTTTTTTATCTATCTTTTCTTATGTTTTCAGAAAAAAATGAACTGCAGCTACTAATGGGGCATCATTAATAATTTTGGCACTGTGTGATACATATAGTATCTCACTGTTGGCCCTGTTCATGTACCGTCTAAACACATTGTGCATCAAAATCCATCAAGAACTTAAACTTTTGCAATATTCTGTATTCTCTGTTTTCTGAACTAAGGCGTTGAAGCATCTAAAGTATGTTGACTCTATAACAAATGGAGCCCAGTCAAAACCCCTCTGACACAGAGCTACCTGCCTTCTGATACAGAACAAAAATGGATATAATAGGTACAACATGTAGTGAGTCAGAAAACAATTTTTCAGTCGAGAGGGCTCTTGGGCTTAGGCTTCAAGAAATGTCTGGAAACTACTAAACTGCAGAATATGTATATTCAAAGTGAGAGTAAAAAGATGATATTGCTATCCTATATATATATCCATCTTATTAAAAAAACATAAACGTTGCCAAGTATCTTTCTTAAAAACATTGTAAATGAAACCGAAAGCAGAGACTATTTCTTTAGCTTTTCTGTCATTGACATTAAATATCACACAATGTAATTAGTCGTCATATGATCGCTCTGCTAACGAAAATAAAGACATACTTTACATTGTCCTTTCTTGTCCATCTTTCCCAAATGTGCGAGAAAGCATGAAGCAGTCTCCACGGGTTACTCCTCTCTGCTAGTACACACCCGGCCAAGTACAGTCAATCATGCTCCACTTGACTAAACAACCTGAGGGGCACATGTCAGTCGTGACAGCAAAGGCAGCCGGTTTGAAGGCCTACTTTTAGAACTCTGCTTGGCTGGGTCCTTCAAAATGGGTGCTGAAAGCACAAATAATGGTAATGTGTTTACGCACATGAAACACATAATCTTGCTTTTTTTCCCCTTCATTGGCCCTTATACACTACAAAGCAATGTACTACAAAAATAAAAGTACCTTAAATGTGTTAAATTGTGGGTGTGTTTCACCCCATCATGTCTGAAATAACCTGAGCCGGACTGTCAATTTGGGGACAGTCAAGTTTTGGTTAGGCTAGTTTTCAGTGCTACATATAGTGTTGAACGTATCAACTTGTCACTTGCAAACACTTGGCACAGACTAAAACAGACATACAGTACAGTCTTTCCCTATCCTTTTTTTCTTTAAGATAATGAGCATTTACTACAGTTATGTAAAACAAACTCAATATACTGTATCTTACATCAGACTGAAAGCTACGCTAGTTGGAATAATGAGGCTATGAACTGGCCGTTCTTCTTGGCTGAGCACATCTGTCTCTCCAGGTGGATGTGAAATCTGCCGAATTGGCCAAAGTCCTCACAAGTTCACTGCACTTATCTGCTGCTCTGGGGACTCAGTATTCAGTATTCCTGTGCAGGGATTTGCCCTTGTCTGTAGTCTTTTTTTTTTTTTTTTGGCATGTCAGACCAAATTCAAGCAGACGTGGACGGAAACATCCGATATTTGTTCTCTTCTTCATCGACGATAAATCAGTCTCATATTTCCCTAACAGTTGCCGGGTCAACCCTCAGACTGTATCATTCCACTCCCTGTCACTCTGCAGGTGCTATGCTGTTGACTTGGTTCTCGTGCATGCGCCCGGATGTATTCAAGGAGCTACGCTTCAGCAGCCTGTTGATGATGTCAGTGCAAGTCTTCTTGTACTGGTGTCGGAGCAGGGAGTACACAAAAGGGTCGCAGGCTGCCTTGCTGTATGCTAAGCACTTGGAGACAATTCCCCAGTGGGGGTTGATAAGCACCGCTGGAAATAACTCCACGATCCTGCAGGCAAGCAAAAAGAGGGGGTTGTGAGAGGGTGAGGCAAGTCAACATGCTGGAAAAGGCGTGCATGCCTTAAGCTTATTATTCAGAAATAGAAATATATTTGCAAGACATTGTTGCCTGTAACATTTTTTTTAATCATTGGGAGAAGTGTGCTTCTTTACTAGTTATTAAAAGAACTACGGTTTATTTTTGTATAGCGTCATCTAAGTAAGTACTTATTAAATTAAAGTTAAAGTGTAGGCAGCTGTCAAGTAAAACTAAATGTGTAATGCATGTACATTTACAGTGTGAGGCAACTCTTTTTTAATCCTATTTCTCATTTGCAACCAGCAGCATAAATGTCAGAAAAAGGAAAGGCAGAGCTACCAGAAGAATAAAGCAGACCTGTCTAAGCAGTATTGAGTGTCTGGAAACAAGCCAATTAACTCTGATTGTTATTGAATATAGTATTAGACAGAAGGCTAAGCAGAAAACCATAAAGGGCATATGACAGTGAGTTCTTTCAGCACTGTGGGGAAAAAAATACTCTTCTGTACTGGAAATAAATGCACATTTTATTTAAAGGGGCACATAATGAGCTTTTCCTGTTGTTTGCATCTCAAAGTGATCTCAGCCATACTCATTAAGACATAAAATGGGTGCTTTCATGCAGATTTTTTTATGAAGTATAAAAACATTTTACCTTATGTGGTGTCATAAATGGTATTAAAAAAATGCTGATCCTCGTGCTTGCACTCTGTATGATTACTCTGTCCACAATGAAGCTCTGTCAGCACATTAACACTGGTCTTACATGGGCCGGCA
Organism: Sander vitreus; assembly: GCF_031162955.1. Taxonomy (NCBI): domain Eukaryota; kingdom Metazoa; phylum Chordata; class Actinopteri; order Perciformes; family Percidae; genus Sander; species Sander vitreus. The sequence goes on from NC_135875.1 coordinate 9,757,179, forward strand.
GCCATCACTGGCATTTGCCCACAAACTCCACACCACCAGAGCGAACACTAGGTTAAGTCAGCTGCCACAGCGCACAGCGGGGCTTTTACTATACACATGATGACCCTGACAACAAATGAGCATCAGAGAGGCAGCGGTGGAGCTTTTGGCATAATATATTCAGATTATAATTAGTAAACCATTTGCGGAATGAGGGCATGTACAGTGCTGCTATGGTCATTTATTACCGTCAGTTAACTGATAACACGACATTTTTTGAGCGAATGAAAAACTCAAGACTTAACTTTATTCATGACAACCTGGTTTCATTTCAAAAAACGTCCTACTTCTTCCAAATGTTGAGAGATTTTAATTAAAAATGTTAATGGGCAACGTTTACAAGATAAATCTCCCTGGATCATTTCATATCCTACCAGACACCAGCTAATCTCCATTTACATCACACCAACATCTTCTGAGCAGGGGTACATTTGAAATAAGATAGGGGGTAGTAATTTATGGAACCCTTTTCACATTAAAATAACATATATAGCATGGGTTTGGGGCACAGATATGTTTGACTTACTGACTTATTGGTACCTATGGGTAGATGATGTCTGCCTCAAACCAAATACAATGAAGGTGAATAGAATTCCTTTTGAGGTTCTGACAGCATTGAAAACGAAATTGTCAACAGCATCATCTTCCAAAAACAGTGTCTCTGTTACTTTGGATAATCCCTAGAACAATCAAGGACAATTTCTTCAGTGAAAAATGGTTAAAAGTGAGGCGAAAAAATAAAAAAATAAAAAATTGTAATTTGAGAGAACCAACCCTATAAGTCTTACAGAACATGTTCAACTTCTGTTTTTGTGGATAGAGGGAACAAATTAGCCTTTCTTAGGTTTCTTTTCTTTCCCTGCACACTATATATTTTTGATATTCTAATGTCTCAAGTACAAACAGTTTTATTTGTATTTCTTCTCATATGTCCACTCGTACATCACTTTTTTGTCTCACACCCTAAAGCCTCATGTCACATCCTCTCTTTGTCCAGTGATGGATGCAAGTGTTTTCCTAACTAACTGATGCACCCGACGAACTTGAGGAGAAAAGTGCTAATGCAGCAGCAACAGCAGAGCAGAGGCATATTACTTATCACAAGATCAGCCAATCTCATCTTCCAAGTCTGGCCGGTGTGGAGAATGAGCAGAGAGGAGTCAGAGAGAGAGGAGGGTGTGTGTGTGTGTGTGTGTGTGTGTGTGTGTGTGTGTGTGTGTGTGTGTGTGTGTGTGTGTGTGTGTGTGTGTGAGGGGGGGTTGACAGCAGAGGAGGGAGGTTTGGGGTATAGCAGCAGAACAAAAGGGCTGCGTACACCGTAGTGTGCCAGTGTGGTTTCCCTCTCCAGTCTGCACAGGATTCTCTCACCTTGTAATCACATAGGGAGCGAAGCAGAGCATGAAGGTGCCGATGAAGGTGCTGATCTTTCTTGTCGCTCTTTGTCGTCTCCTCTTCTGCTCTTCCAGGCAACGCTGGCGAACACTGGAAACATAGGGAGTTAAGTGGGTTTATGTCAGTGAGACAAAGTGAGGGAAGACCACAAAGTGTCTCTAAAAATATCATAAGAGGTAAAATAAATGATTTATCCCAAAGACACTGATGTAACGCCAAAGTAAGGGTTCCCCACGTTAGGAATTACATAACACTTTGCGTGTGAACCTGAGTGCACTAAGGCTGTGATGTAATGATGGACACACTACTTCAACTAATATTTCATGAAATGGTTAGTAAAGACAGGCTGGAGTTGGAACACCAGCATGCACCTCAAAGACAGTAGTATGTAGCCAAACTTACATGGATAGATGTCTCTCTCTCTCTCTCTCTCTCTCTCTCTCTCTCTCTCTCTCTCTCTCTCTCTCTCTCTCTCTCTCACACACACACACACACACACACACACACACACACACATACACACACTATATATATTGTTTTTTAGAGGCAGAGTAAAGCAATTACTCTGGATGGCATTTCAATAGAATCAGATGCACCCCCTCTGAATACTGAAGACACACATCAGTGCAAAGATGGCAAAGCCTCATTAACTGCTCATATCAGGCTTTAAAATCAATATTAAAAGAAATGATGGCTCCAAGTGCTCCCAATGAAAATAGTTTGTTCTCTAAATCCTGAACAATCTTGAAATGTCCTTATTTGCTTTCCAAATGTGAGTCAACAGTGCAAATTGGTATAAGCGTAATAAGAGGTGCCTAATGGAGGAGCAATACAACAGGAAAAATAAGTTCAAGGAGCTCACCTGGGGTGTATATCCACCAGCAGCACCAAAGTTTGCATTGTAATAACGTCGATCCTCTTACAGTGAAACCTTGCCACTTTAAGCACTTTGAGGTAAGTGACACACAGCACTATTAAAGACAGGAGAAAGGTGAAGGAGTGGAAAAAGACGGTGAAGATAACAAACTGTGTCCGACTGCTCGCCCTCGGGTTGAACAGGGTGCAGGACGCGTAAAACCGGTGGTATCCCACCCAGGAGAGGCAGGTGGCCACCGTGGAGAAGGACATGGAGTGTGCCCACGTGTACCCAAGCACAAAAGCCGCGTCTTTATGGCGCATTTTGGAGTGGTACCTCAGGGGGAACACCACCGCGATCCACCTGTCGATGCTCAGAGCTGCCATGCTCAGCATCGAGTTGGTGGATAGGAAGGTCTCCAAGAAGCCCACGATCTGGCAGAAGCCGTCTCCTCCCGGCTGAGCCTTACTGACAAGTCCCACCAAAGTGAGCGGCATGTTAGACACAGTCAGCAACAAGTTGCAAAAGGTGAGGTTGAGGTTGAACAGACCGGGGACCTGCTTGCGGATCTCCGGGTTGTACAGAAAGCAGATCAGCACCAGGACGTTGGACAGCAACGACACTAAGATAATCACAACCACCAACACAGAGAGAATCACCTCCGCAGTGTCCATCCTGTGGGCCCCGAAACTCACTTATCCCCACTTTTTGAGCGCATATCCAGTCTTGTTGTGCAGCTACAACATGGCATTAATCACCCATAGCCGCGTCCATGCATCCCCAGATCTCTCCACCGGTGGAGTTTCCCTTTTCCTCTCCACTACATTGCTTCTGTACGCGAGCCAGCAAAGATGAGGATTCCAGCATGATAAGACGTATGTTTGGGGATTCTTAGAGACGATCTCCCCTCTCCTCCTATCAACTACAGGAAACCAGCTCTCGTGCCAAAGCTGCTCTATTCTGGCACTGCGTCTTGCAGTGGGGTTTTGTCGTGCTGTGATGCGCTCTCGAGGCATCACCCTTCCGCACACACTGCATAGTGTGTGGGCTACTTGGACTCTCCCCTGTCTCCTTTGTTAAACAAATAACATTAATTTGGGATTCCTACTAGAAAGAGTTTCATCCTTTCACATAATCCAAATGTATGCTTGAATAAAAAATGTTTTAACAGTAACTGACACACTTGATGTGCTTAAAAGTATTATTATTATTATTATTATTATTATTATTATTATTATTATTATTATTATTATTATTACTTTTTTTTGGTTTTCAGTTTTTTTTTACTTGGAACACTGTTTTTATATTATCAATTAGATGAATGTCATACACATTAAATGGTACCACTATTGTCTGATGTATTCAAGGTGTATTTCCTTTTCTTTTCTTCTTTAAAGTGACAATAGATACAATACAAACAACACATGTATGTGAAGACAACTGCCACACAATGTCCAGAAGCAATTGTCAAGTGATCATTTTTTTCCCACTCTGGCTTATTTAATAATATTTTTGGAATCAAACTGATTGAGGAAAGACAAATCAATTCATGTTTTAGTGGTTTCAGTTGATTTGAACCATCATTGCATTCCTGCAGCATCTCTTCACCTCATGCTTTATTCAAAAATCTTTACTAATTAAGTCTGCTTCATCAGATTAACAGGCAGCAACATCTTCCGTTCCCCTGGAAGCCGGATGACGCCCCCACACTGTGCTGCCCCTCTGGACTTGAGTGTTGAGAATCGTTCCTCTGAAGCGTGGTACTCATCGGAGTGTGCTGTGGCACGTGAGCCACTGAAGGCTCTGGAGCAGGCTGAGGTGGGGGTGGTGGTTGCAATAAGGGGAAGGGGGGTGTCAGAGTGAGAGTGTGTGGGTGGAAAGAGTTATTGTTACTGCAACACACAGTGTGCATGACATTGTATTTCACTGGGGAGATGTGATTCTACTTTATGCAGGGCACCATGTTCTCTTCATTCTCTCCTGGGTGGCAAAAGGTGAACAGGAACAAGAGAGAAAAAAAGGAAGATTTTCATTTAAAAGGAGGCTCATTAAAATGTCATTCTGTAATGGTGTATGTGGCTGTGGAGTATGGGCTGATGTTTGCTCCTGATGCAAAGAGAAGGCGGCTGCAGGGGAAGGACAGACAACCCTGCCAGCTCCTGGGTGTTATTAAGCTGAAATGCAGCTCCATCTTGTCCCAGAGTAGGGCTTTGGCTATGATGGATGCATTTTCAACATTATACTTGGACATGTGATGGGGGCAATCTTTGAGCACTGTCATGCAACTGCTTGTGCAGCTCTCTCCTGTCAGTTCAGAGGCCTTATCAGCACAGAGCCACAAGTTGACCTCAGGTGCAAAAGCAGCTTTTCGTAAGGATCACTTTAATTATTCTTTTCATAATTAAATGCCAGCTCCAGAGACAATAATGTCTGTGAAAAAAAAGCCATTCTAAAAATATAGCTTTGAGGGGTGATATGGATGGGGGTTTATTGTGCACGGGTGAGAGGATTGCACTTGTGATGGATTTTGTTGTTCTAGCTGGTTTTTGCTAAAGATGGATCAATCGGAACGAAGCCACACAAACTTCCCCATTAGGCACCATGCCACATTAGACAGATGTGCATGGAAATAGCTTTTGATAAATATGGATGATGTTTTTCAAATATATACAAAATGTCCTCTTTCATTCCACCTGAAAGAGGCTTTATTTGAGGAGAGCATTATGTCTAAGCAGATCCATGTAAATGAGGCCTGATTGGAGGCTTTGATGCCTCCTGGCCTCAGGTAATACAGCGCAGCCGATGTTGGTCGAGTGCATCTCACAAATAAATCAGAGACACAATGAACAAACAAAATATTAAAGAAAGCCTATTCTTTAGGAAGTACATGTTAATGAAGTCAATCCAGGTAAAAGCCATTATCCCTTACTAATTTAATCATACATGCATTACCAAACATTGATGAGTTTGTGCATACTGTGCGTGGAAGTGTAGCAGCAGGTTTCAGTTTGTTTATATACGTACAAGCAATATTGCTGACTTTAGGGTAAAACTTTTTTATTATCTGTCTATTTTTTTTTATTTTATTAATCAAGTAGTATGCAGAGCGGAGGAGGGTCTAGCTAGTCCACACAGCATTCCGGGATGGGAGAAAAACGTGCTCTGGTTTAATGGCATTTCTTTAAACCAATCACAATCGTCATGGGCGGTGCTAAGCTCCGCACGGAGACCCGCAAAATAGTTGTGCGAGAGAAAACTCAGATTGGACAGATAGTCTAGCTAGCTGTCTGGATTTACCCTGCAGAGATCTCAATTAACAATAGTCCTCATAAATCCACCGGAGTTTAAAATTCCAACAGAAAGAAAGAGGAAGGAAACGGACATCAGCGAAAATACATGCATCCAGCGGCACCGGAGCAATCCCGGAAGTGGAACATCCAGGCTATAGACTATTAATAAGTACTTATTAAGTCTACAAAATGTCTAAAGATGGTGAAAAATTACCCCATAATCTAACAATGGCTTGGAATTGTTGGTCCAAGGATATTCCATTCCATATTCCATTTAAAAACAGAAACAATTCCTCACATTTGAGAAGCTGGAACCAGTGATTTTATTTTTTTGCATTTTTGCTTAATAAAGGACGAGTTCCAAAATTATTGACTAATCGACTAGCGCTAGTTTTACCAGTTTGGTCAATGATCACTCGCCTCTGGCTATATTGTAATCCAAGTGAAGGACTCTTACCATTGTCTTCATTGATTGCCATTTTAACTGTGTAAACATGTAGATGAAACATAAAAACGGATTTTTGTATCATGTAAAATCTGAATTTTGTGTTTACCGTGTTTGAGACAAGTCAAGACATCATGTCTGCAGATCTGCCCTTTGAAGATAATACCTCTTGTCAGAAGATTCAATAAGTGCAGGACTTGACTGTGAGATCTGTGAGGTAGGTTGAGAGAAAGCCTGCAGCACTCCTCCTTTTTGCCACGACAGTGTGGATTTGAGTTCGCTGCCAGTTCCAATTCCACACATGACTTCCCTCGGATTGGCAGGCTGGCGTAAAGTTTTAACCTAGATATATGCTTTAGCTTTTACGTTTTTCCCAACTCACCTTCTGAATAGAGACTTGTCACTTATAATTTGAACATATCTCAACTACTGACGTGGGATTTCTATGCTGAGTTGAGAGGAACTTAGATAAAAAGATTGGGGGAATTTCTTTAAACTCAGACTTGAGACTACGTTATGTAACTCAGAAGAATGCGTACATACTTTAAGAGCTGGTAGCACAGCGGTCTTATGGCTTATAAAGGTCTCATAGGTGAAGACAGGAGGGAAACACACTTAGACAAGAAGCTTTATACAAACAGTGAAATGCCAACCTGGGAAGGTATTGACACAGTTCTGAAATTCCAGTCTCCTGTCATCTCTGGCTCAGTCATCATGAGGGCAAAACAGCTTGCAAGTTTGTTTAAAGAAACACATATAGGGCCAAAGAAGTTGTCCAAAGCTGCTGGATCACTCGAACATTTTGTGAAGCTGGTTTTAAGCTACCACAAGCAGCCGGCAAACTTTAAGAAAAAGTACAAAAGTACCAATAATTTTTAACAACCATGAATGGACCAGGACTGTTGATGCTTAGGTACATTTTGCTGCTAATACTTCCATACTTCTCTGCTTATTGATTGTAATAATATAACAACGTAACACCCTGAGTGCTATAAATGACTGTCAGAAAAGCCTCCCTCATAAGAGGCTGTTGTCTATGCCCTCCATCTGAATGCCTGGCTGGGCAGTGCACCACCAAAACCCTCCTGAACAATCTGAGGCCCCTCTGTCATTTCACATTAGCAGTGGTGATGTCGCGGAAACCCAGCACCGAGGCCTGAGCTCGCCATCAGCAATTCATAGTCCAAACACTGTTAATACAGGCACTGGGCTATAGAGTATAAAATAAGATTATTTTCATTATGGATCCGGGAGGGTTTTGGCAGTGTGACACCATGATCACGGCTGCAAATAGGCAACTGTCTCAGAAAACCAAAAGATTTTGTGACATGGTGTGATTATTTAACATTAGGTGCTGATAAATTGCTTTTAGACTCTTTGTTAACATTTGGACCATAAAACATGGAGCTGCAATTATTATCTGTAGCTGGACAGTGTTCTGCTAATATTTGCGGTTCAGCTTCTGAAGGATGGAGTCAGATTTATAGTATAATTATGTAAAACTGTTGAACCCTACAGGAAATAGCTGTATTTTTGGCCAGAAGAAAAAGGTCCACTGAGTTTGATGCCAGAGGGATTTTCTACACATTATAATTTAAAGGGCAGATTTTCGCCCTTGAAGGTATCGATCCAGGTCATAAAGCAGCTCAAATATGAGGATCTCTGTCTTTCATCTGTTTATTTTACAGATGATTTCACAGTGTCATTATCAGCTGTTCTTTGACGCCCGTGTTACATCAAACAGCTGAAAGCAAACACAATCTGCAATGTATTGATCTTCTTATTAGCAATTCTGCAGCAAAGTACCAAGTGTCAAACTTGCTGTGAAGCTGCAGAGTGTTTGGATTCAATAACGTCCAGATAAACATAAAGCGGGGGATTATATTGTGCCAAGGCAATAATAATTCAAATCGAAATGCACAAACTATACTTTTTCAAATGCATGTAGATTTCTCTTCCACGCTGGAGTGGGAATTAAAATCTTTTTTCCTGACACCAGTTAAATCCTGTTTTCTAATAGACCTGTTGTGTCTGAGATCGAGTGATTAATGCAAGTCAGCAAAACCCAAAGCTCATGAAAGAGAGAAGTATACAGCCTGTTACCAAATAAAGGCTTTGACATTTGACCTTTATTTGATCCTAATAAAAAATGAAGCCACATGAGAGAATATCCATTATTTTATGAGAATTGTTTATGCACTTTGTGTCCAATATGAAGAGAATTGTATTTGTATTTGATAGTTAGAATTCTCCCTTAAAGACACTTATTTTTGTAACCTAGGAAATATAATCAGTATTTTTCAATATTAACTGTTTAACCCCCTAAAGTTTAGGAATACAGCTATTGTTCCCCTGGGTAGAGCACCTCAGTGAGAGGAAACAGGCAGCATACCAGTCATTAAGTACTAAATAAATGATTAAGCAATTATTTAAACAGGCAACCACAATAATAATGCTTTGCTCTATACTTTTTTTTTTCTTTTTAAGAATGCAAATAAGTGTATTTCATGTAGATATTAAGCTAAAAAGTGCATCATCATTCTCAAGTAGGAACAGTCTTGTGTTAAAGGAAGGAACAGTGTACTGGCACACTTTGGTGCACTCAAGAAAAATGTGATTCTTTTGGGGATGCATACGTTTGTGCATCACTGCAAACACTAGACAGATTTTCTGAGTGCATTGTGGGTATGCCTGGTCAACAAAATCACAGCAAAGTATGTCACTGAGAGGATAAATATAGGAATAAAAGCCATGTGTACTTACTGTAGGAGCTAAAGGCACTTTTCTTGTCTCTCTGAGATAAGAAATGTGTATGATTCTTGCTCCTGGGAATTTCTTTCTGGATGCTTCACCTACAGTACCTACATGTAAATGTAGCCCATGTGAACATCTTTGGTTGAACAAGAGCCGTTGCCATCCATCCTTGATAATCATGTGAGCTCAACAACCTGCTGTGTGTCTGTGTTTTATACCAATCCTGCCTTCTTATCCCCTGCTTTGTGTTGAAAAGTCAATTTTCTCATTCACTGATCTAATTCACAGCAAGGATTAATTTTGTTACCCTAATTCGATTTCACAGTCATTTAATAAATCCCAGAAAAAATTCATCAGTGTTCCATTTACCTTTGAGAGGAACCTTAATTAGAAACGCTAATGCGTAATTATTCTTTTATTTCCGGCTTATCATGGCCAGCATGGATAGAATGCAACAAGGGCATAACAGCCGATTTTGGCTTCAGAGAATTAATTTCATATCAGCATGATTGCATGATTGTGAGAGTGTAATTTGTTTTTTCCCTGTTTGCATGGAGCCGTTCTATCTAGTTTGCAGGAGACTGCAATTAACCTCTGGTGTCCCCTCTCCAGCAGGATGTAACCATTAAGGTAACTGTTTCTTTTAGTGATACGTATGAGGCTCTGAACAATACAACAAACATACTTGTTTATGTTTCAGAATGTTTTTTATTGAGCCAAAGATTATTGTACAGACAGTAGAATATTTGGTACAGAAAAACAGAAATAAAACAAACAGAAAAAAGAAGAAAACACGCACGCACGCACGCACGCACGCACGCACACACACACACACACACACACACACAAGAGCTTCATTTCCCTATATCCATCCCATTCCTCAACCTACTACTCTTACTCATCTAACTCGCTAAAGAGATACAGTACAACATATGCATATATGTATTCTACAACTTTCACTGTGACAGGTACGACAAAAAGAGCTGCCAAGTTTTACTGTATTGTGCTAGTTTGTCCTTCATTACATATCTTATCCTTTCCAGATGTAATGTACTAGTCAGGTCCTGGAGCACCATCTTGGTTGTAGGAACCATTGTCCCTTTCCATGACATCAAAAGTAATTTCTTTGCTGTGATGAGACAATAAGAAAGGAATTGTTGCTGGAACTTGTGGAGTTTTCTTATGTAATGTTTCAGACATTCCAAGGACAATCAGTACAGGCTCTGGTTCTAATGGAGTGTTGATTACTTCTGAGATAGTTTAAAAGATATGAGTCCAGAAAGGTGTCATTTTGGGACATGATACAAAAAGATGAAAGAGGTTGCGTCCTGAGGCCTGACATTTATCGTCCATGGGCGATGTGTTTTGATAAATGCTGTGTTACTGTAACATACTGCTTTATAAGTCATTTTATATTTAGAAGCCTGTTTTACAGCTTAGCCATCACTGTTGTCCAGATAGAAAATCAAAAGTGGTGACTCTCCTGTTTGTTCAGGTGGCTGGTTTATAAAAGAGATTATCTTGGCTGTTCATTGTTATGATGACACAAGCTCAGCGACTAAATTATGCACTCCTGCCATCTAGTGAAATACTGCAGCATTACAACCAGACTAAAAGCCTCTGTTGAACTGTTACTGCATGAATGAGCAATGAACTACGACTGCAGCAAAATTAAACCGGTGCTTCCTCCTTGTGGCAAAGCAAGGTCAGTGCGGTTTTTATCTACATTTCCTGCTATTTATAGTCCATGTCTTGTTGAGTGGCATTTATAAATTGCATGTCCTGCTTGTCATGGTGTATATAGGAATTATTCAACAACCGTTGAATGTAGACAAGAGGTGACCTACACATTGTTTTTCCAGCCAAGAGGCTGTTTGACAAGCTGAAAGAATAAAATAATTCCACAAGACAAAACAAGGTGCTGTATCAGTTTCTGTCCAAATATTTGCACTTGCACAAAGACACGGGATCCTTTATAAAATAAAAGTGCTGCTAATTCTGAAAAGTGATATAAACGAGAACAATATTCCCGATTGTAACCCAATTTACGGCAAGTAAAGGTGAGCCCACTGTGAGCACCTTTTTAAATGTCACAGCACAGGTCAGAGTAAAGGGCCCAGGACAAAACTCCATTTAATCTTTGCAGTGTTTTGGAAGCTGCTGTCCTGCTTCTGCAGCTGTGATGAAGCCACTTCACTCCTTGTTGAGATTACTGGCAGACACATATGGGGGCCATTAATGTTGAAAAGCCAGTGCCCCACCTCTTCCCCAGTGCTACCCCGGGAGCCACAAGCTCCATAATGGCTCCCACTCTTTGAATTAATGGCGCTCACTGGCCGTATGAAAAAAAAAGTGATTTTAATTATAGGTCTTGGTGATACCAGAGAGGAAAACTGAAAGAGGGCAGCAGGGAAACCTTTTGTGCCTCCAGAGGCAGCGCAGCCGAGCTAATTCAAGCTTTCATTGGCTCTCCAACTGTTGAGAATAAGGGTGTTACTGAATTAAATTGGGAAATAGTAAACGCAGTTGATGTGTGTAAATTTGAGTTGTCCCTCTAAGGTCTTCTTCACCAAAGATAAGATACTGATTATCATGAAGTGAATCTGGGAGAAAATAATTCACTTTTTTTAATGAAATAATTATAATATAACTCTACTTCACCTGTATAAATACAGGTGAAGTAGAGTTATAATCAGGTATTCCTAATCATTCCATGTCACGTTGTCACCCTTTATGTTACAAAGTCATCACTAAATATTGCTCTTACCTCTAAGATTTGTTTCCTTGTCAGCTTTGGCCTGGACTTTATAGTGAAACTTTAAAACATAAACTCTAGATGAAGCCTGTAATTTCTATAAACATTTGTTTTTGTCATCTCTTGATGGCATGAACATGGATATACCACTGAAGAAAATCCAGACTTTTCAGTATTTGGTTCTGCTGCACCTCAAGCATTATTTTTGCTTTATTTTTTTAACATTCACTGCCTTGCAGCCATTTGTCAGACTATACTGACAGAGGACTGCTGCTGCAGGCCCAACGCCAGGCTCAGGAAGTCTGTCTGCCAGTCCTGTAACAGTATCCAAGCGGAGATGATCTGGCAGAGTCAGCACCTACAGTAAATGTCCATATTCCACTGTCAGCTGCCAGCAGAGGATTCCTTAAACTTCCAAGCAGTGGCCAACATATTCCAGCATACCAATAAACAGACCATCATTCAGTGCAAAGATAAAGTTTTTAATAGTTTTAATAATCGATTGTGCTGAGTTAACCTGACATAACCTAACAAGAAGAAAGCTACCTTACATATCATATTTGTTTGTCCAGATTCAAAGTGATGAATTGGTGTTTGTCTTTCTTTGGGTTATTTGATGATGAGACAAACCAGCTTGTAATACTCATTTGTGCATTGGAAACATTGTGGACCCTTATACAGGATTTGTGGGGATTCTTCTTCAGCAGAAACCATCAACAAGATTTTCACATTAAAGCAGATGTATTAAAGGTACACGTACTGCAGAGAGCAGGGGAGACAGACAGTCCATTGAACATCCCATTCACCTGAAACCCAAGAAGCACCTCTTAAAGAGAGTCACTTGCAATCAGAAAGCCTCCATTTAATTACAACACACAGGAAATTACCGAGTGAATGGGTCAGGCGCTGATAAGAGACTGAGCCCCGGGGATGACAGCTCCTGAAACCCGAGGAGACTCAATCTCAAAGCAGACTTATCACAAAGGCCAAGTCTAGAAGCCTGACAATCTGATCGTACTGTCATCCAGATTCATAATTAATATATTTATCAAATTAATCGCTGAAAAGAGCCCTGGCCTCCTAAACAGTAGGCAGGTTCATTTGCCGCTGGCTCGGCTTACAGCTAATAACAGTGTTGTCAGGGAAATAGGCCCAGAGTGGCTCAATGCCCCAGACATCATGACAGACAAATTGCTCATCTGTGTAGAGATGATATGGGGAATTTAGAGAGTGAAAGAAAGAAAAAAATGTCATTGTTTGGTGACAACCACAATTGCACCCTTGTTTCAGATTGTGAGTACCAAGTTGGAAGAACATGAAAGGGACATTTTCTGTTTGGGGAGAGCTGAAAGTACCTGTTGTTACCTGTTGTACCTCTGGTTTTACAAATCACTCATCAAAGGGCCAACAAAGCTTAAAGTGTGTTTCCTAAATTCACAAAAGTTTCGACTTGACCTTGCTGTAACTTTTCTATTATTTATGAATTATTGTTCACAAAGGCAGCTTTTTATTCCCTTCGTGTTTTTGTAAGGAATACAAATAAAGATGTATGTCTGTATCTGTATATAAAAAAAGCTAAAATAATCTCACTTCCTGTATTGTTATTAATGTTGTTGTTGAGAACAGACAGGCATTTAATAGAGTAGGCCTAGACCTTTCTCTGTCAAAGACATTGTATCACCCATGTCCCTTCCACCCTTGTTGTGTAGGAGCTAATTATAAATTGGACACATATGGATCAATTTAGCACGCTAATGAGAATCTTGAAAAGCTGCTGGGTGAGACTGAAGGGCCCCTTTTGTCTCCTGGATTCCCATCTGGGCCCCTAAAAAGCATGAAATGGACCATAATCATTGGTCATCATCAGCCCATGTCATCCCAGGTCATCAGTAACTGATTGTGGAGTTGTAATTACTTGGTATATGTCTGTATTACACATACATCTGAAAAAGACATGCAAATGCGATTCAGTGTCCCACAGAATGTCTCTTTAACAGTTTTATTCTATATTATTTCTGTTGCTTTATTACACATGGCTCATGCACTGTACATTATATTATGATGACAAACGTTTCAAGATTTGTAAGATCTCGATTTTAAATTCCTTTTATTGTCTTGTTTAATGGCAGCCTGCAGATGGCAATACGAGGCTTCTTCATTATTTATACAATAGTTTTTTTTATTAAATTGAATTAACAAAACAGTAATTGTTATAAAGCATTCGCATCACTGTGGAAATTTAAATTAAAAAATACATATTTGTTTGACATTTACAGTTGTTCTTTAAAAAAAAAAAAAAAAAAATACCTGAATAAGGTAGTAATGCTTGTTTTCAGGCCTTCATTGAGAGGTCAGTAAACAGGGGAAAAAATGAATCACTGAGCCAAAACTCAATCCCAGATTTTGGCCTCAATAAAAGCTACATTCAGAAGCCACAAACACATGAAACTTCCCATGGTGAAATGCAAATTGGAAGACTGGGCATTCAAAATGTTATTTGAAACTGTATTCATGACATAATGAAAAAATGCTGAGGATCATTGTTCATGTGATTTAGTTTCTCTATGTGTTTATAACATGAAAAAAGAAAAGTAAGCCTTTTCTTCCAACAAAAAAATGGCCAACTAATCTCTTGTTTTTTTATGATAATGTTTTAACATGTTGTCCTCCACAGTACTTATACAGTTGGTGTTTATGCCGTCTATCAGCAGCTAGTTGAGGTCCTTAGAGCTGTAGAAGAAAATTAATTACCTAAGAGTTTTAGTTTAATCTTATACTAATATTCTCTTGAATTGTTCACTGATCAAACTTCCGTATGATATTTCAACTGTGCTGGAACTATTTTACCTAATCAACAACCTTTAATGTATCCTGATTTATTTAAGTCTCTCTGCCTTTTCTCTAGCTTGGTGTTAGAGGAAGCATTTCACTTTGATCATCTTTTGCCCAGGTTGGCCCAACAGAGAGATCCACACCTTCTGATTAGTTGGAGCAGACAGCATTGAGCCTATGCAAATTTACTCATATAGACCTGTAAATTAAACATTTTCTCAGCCATTGTTTAGTCTGTCCCTTTCTGTAACCGTGTATAAAACCCTGGCCAGAAACTCATTCTGGTCAGAGAGAATTCTACAGCTTTTGTGAACTTCTTTCACCACTGCGCAGTAAATAAAACTCATCTGAACTAGCCACTGAATTGGACCTGAGAACTTTTTCTTCTACAGAGCCCGGCTGGTTCAGCTCTGCAGGCTGAATGGGCCGACTCTTCACTGCCAACGACTGCATCCGGCAGGTAGCAAAGGCTTCTTCATCAATCAACTTAGTGAGAGGGCTCTCTCTATAATTGCCAACTATTACAATATGCAGCTTGAGGGGTTCAACACTATTTTCAAACATGATGAAATGGCATCAAGGCCTCCTCTCACATCCAGTGATAATTGAACAATTCAACTTTAGCATACAAATTACCTCTTCATATGGCATAACTAATTACTGAGGCAGGCCAGTCACAAAGAAAGCTCTCCAGGGTTGATTTCAAAATTGTTTTTTACACTTTCCAGCTTCAGTTTTGAGACCAGGTTTAACTGGGTTTATTATATCAGTGGGATTATTAGTTATTCAGTTTTGTGTCATTATTATGTCAATTATGCATTCAGCAATTTACCTCCAAATGGTTTATTTTACCTCATTTATAGTATTCCTCTGCAGCGCTGTAGAAATAGGTCTGGCAATACAAGACTACATTTTTAGAGTCTTATTTCCAAACCTCTTTTCAGCACCCATGCTTTTGCAGGTGAAATTGTCCTCATTATACAGGTGATTGAGACCCAGGAATATTTTCAGACCATTTACTTCAGGTCATCCAACTGCAACCCCTATTAAACATCTCGATTAGACAGGATTTAAATCCCCCGGTTTGATTGGGGCAGTTAGGCTCTTCATACTCTTCATTGTAAAATGCTAATTCTCTCTGAAAAGAATGGGCAAGAATCCTCTGAGAGCATATGGAGAATCTCTCATATTAATAATTCAAAGGAAATGAGCAAAAATTAGTGAGCAGAGCATCAGCGATGTCATGTAGCCATTACTTCTGCAAATGAGATATTTGATTTGAAAGATAGAATATGGAAATATCGTCAGTGTGAAAGTTTTTAATCTTTTTTATATACTGTACACCACACTAAATATGATCTACTTGCACATGGCAGTCCAATTCTGACAAATACCGTACATATAATTAATACCAGGATAATTCTCCAGATTATGCTCGTTTCTTTCTACTGAGGTTACTAAGCCCTCTATACAATAGTAGCTAAGCCCCCCAAGTATGAACGTTGATGCCTAATTACGCTTTAGAGGGGACCTGAAAACCCTCCCCACACACACAGCGGGGCTCTTCAGGTGCATTAGGTGAAAATGACATTAACGCTGGCAATGGAAGACGCAAGGCTTCAGCAACCACTTGAAGCAATGCAGTGGACCTGAAGAGGGCCTGTATTTCAGCCCATTACAAAAAACTAAAGACAACAACATGGGTTTTGCAGCAGCATGTTTAATAATGACACCAAAATAAGAAGCCTAACGCAGCCTAATGGCTAAAAAGAACATAAAATGTAGCCAGGGTAAAGTTTGTGCAAGACAAACAACATGCACTCATGACAATGTTTGACACCATAAACCCCTCCTCGCTGGACAGTCAGGCCAAACTAGGAGCATGAGTCACATTTAATATCTAAACGTGGCTGCTCACACACACAAGTAATTTGCAAGTTCCAATACAAGATGATTATATGTGTTGATACGTGAAGGCAAGAGATGAAAATGATTGGAAATGTATCATGAGGCGGTGATTGTAGACAATATTAAACTGCACAAAGAAGCTTTTGTTCTCAAATTCCTGCAGCAGTTCAGCTAGTATTGCCTCTGCTTTAATTTAATATCTATTTATTTTACTCCATTGTATGGGTTTTATTGAGGTTGCGCCTGCTTTATCGCCCCGATCTCAACCAGAAGTGAAGGTCAGGAGAGGCAGAGTTCCTCTGTTTATTGGCTTCCATTGAGCCCATATGAGCTGATTTGGCTATCTGCTCTTGATATTAAGCTCTTTCATGGTATTTTGTGCTACCCGGATATTGTTTATCACCACAATGAGATATTCCGTGTGTATTTACTGCTGAATTAAATATTCTTCATCACTTTTGTAATATCCTTTCTGTAGGCTCATGCAGGATGTGAGAATCCTGCTAGATGTGCAAGCAAATCCTTATGTATACCATCTATGAGCTCAGGGGAAAACGCACAACATACAGTATATTTCATCAGTGTCCTCCCATATGCTATGCAATGTAAAATCTTATTATTTTCAGCCAACTCCAGGATAAACTTCTCTACATTATTGTGATAGGTCTGCTCTTTGTGCTCTTAAAGGGTTACCTGTGAATACTAATTGTATTCCTTAATTTCCCCTTCATCTTGCACTGCTGTATTATAAAATGAATCATAACACTTAGAATGAAATGGATTATTATATATAATACAACTATATCTATATACTACTGTATATAATGTTATGTATGAAATATGTTATATTCCATGGTGATTTATGGCAAACAGAAATCCCAAACCAACAGGGATTGACAAAATGTAGGGTTATAAATAGGGTTGGATTTTGATTTCTAAATGTTTGGTGTTTGCTCACTGTAGTTTTGTTGAATGCACTTCATATTGTGGTAGACAGTACTATCTGTTAGTTATTCTGAAAGTTGTGGCTATTTTTTTTTAATATTTGCTTGGATCACAATTAATTCCATTTTCGCTCAGTTATTAGCACAGGTGGGAAATAACTAGCTAGTATCTTCTCCAGTATAAGTACAATTTAAGGTACTGGTATAAGCATATGTTGACATTTTGGGACATTTTTTCTCAATACTCAGAGTATGCAGACTATGCAGAATATGGGCTTAACATGTAACATGCCATTAACTTAAACCCTAAAATGACTATTAAGCTGTACGTTGCAGGCTGTAATCTAAAGTGTTACCAAAAAGTATTGTTTCTCCAACTGTCTACTTTTAATTCACTCTCCCAAAAACTGTTGCCACAAGCTGAGGTTCAAAGTTGAAACAGCAGTTAAGAAACAGTGTCACCACAGTCCATTCAGTAGTGTTATGCACTTCTGATCATATCCCCTGATCTTACTTAGAAATTGTTGAGGTTCAAAAGTCAGTTTTTTTTCTGAGGTCTATAATTCCATGACAATTGGCAAACTCCATTTGCTGATGAAAATCATGTGCTATGATTAAAAGCTTCAGAACAGCTACTAAATGGACCTCATAGTGGGATTGTTTTCTCAGCTGGAGATACAAGGTTTTCATCAGACAGCAAGACTACTTCATCACAGTGAGTACTTTTGATACTTGAGTACATTCTACTGCAAATACATTTTTACATTTAGGCCTACTTAAATACAAAATTCACTGTATGCATTTCACATGTAGCTATACTTGTACTTGTAGAGTATTTTTCCACTGTGGTGTTGTGTATTTCTTCCACCACTGCTTGTCTAGCATATTCTCAGTCCAAAGCATCACCCGAACATCACATGCAAATAACAGGAATCGTTCCCTAAATGCATCACGCAAACACTGCAGGACCAGAGCCCGTCTTATTAGACATTCTCTGGCAGGAGTGAGTGATGTGCTCTGACGTCATGTCCCTTTGGACGTAATATGATGCTGCAGGTGGTGCACGTGGTCTGTTGTTTACTTCTTCCAGGAACACTGGAAGTGCTGCTGGAGAGGAGGGGGAGAGGGGGCTCGGTGAAATTGTGAAACAGCTTTCCTGGATAGAGTTAGGTTGCTCAGCATTTGGAAAGAGAACCGTAGACCGACATTAACGCCAGGAAAATCTCGAGCTGAATTCCCTAATTTTCCCGTATTGAACGGCTCTTTAAACAGCGCGAGACTTCATCAGTATGTATTTTTTTGTTTAAGAGCTCGTGCCAGTCTTGTCTTTTGCTCTTTGTTCTCTCCACAGGCTTCTCAGGTTCAGGTTCAAGCGTTCAAGTGTCGTCAACAAAGCTGTAAAGCCTGAATGTAGCAGTTAGCATGCTTTCAGGATGCACAACAATACTAAAGCAATGGGGATAGTGTTTTACACTGGATTTGTTTAGTTTAACATGTTGGGTTTGGTTCGAAACAGCATGTTTAATATAGTCTAAACACCATGTTGACATATTTGACAGTATTGCAGTATGTAACTGGGGGAAGAGAAACATCTGACGCTCTGTGCGTATGTATTTCCTTCAGTAGGAAGCTGCTGGCAGTTAAATGTATATCTGTTCTTTTTTTCAGATAGAGAATAGAATGCCTCAGCTTGGACGCCTGTTTTCTCAGTTTCATCTCAGCTCCAAAGCTTCAGAAAGTTCTCAAGGCAAGAGCCCAAATCAGACAGCAACACTACCTGACTTTATACAACATGTCAGGTCAGTATTGTGCAAATTTAAAGCTGCACACAGATAATAAGCCTATCACCTAACTCTGCAGTTCCCCTTATTGTCTCTCTTGTGTTTTAGTATCTTTCAGCTTATTATTCTGGTTTTAGAGCTGCCACTTTACCGTCTTGTTATCATAAACCTTCCTGTTTTCCCTGATAAATTCTGATAAACCTGCTTTAAACTACCTGCCCAGCACCAAACAGCAGACAGACAAAGTTTGTTACTAGCTGGTGAACATAGTGGAGCATTTAGCAGCTAAAAGCCAGATATTTCTCTTAGGAGTTGGTGGAGACTAAAACAGAGCTAAAAGGATAGTGACTACTGGACTTACATCATGGGATGGGCAGAACCACTACTCCAAATGAATGCTAATGTTGCTTTGTATCTGCTGGACATGCTAACACGTTTGCTGTAAGAACTTTATAATACGATAATATGTCAATGTTGTGTTCCTAGCTTGTTCCACTTCCCCCAAGTGGCCAACATAAAATCAATGAATGCAGCTTCAGAAGTGTTCTTTTGCACAAAATAACTTATTTTCTATTCTTTTCTTTGTTTCTATGTTCTTTCACTGTAGGAAACTCACCGGGATGAGAAAGGAAGATATTTACTGCAATCTGCGTATCCCCGACCAGTTTCAGACCGCCAAAGATGACATCAACATTGTTATCCTCACAGGTTGGTATTTAGAATAAAAACTAATTTAATAAGAAAGCTGCGCAATAAATAAATATAATGCTGATTTTGTGCTATAGGATTTAATATCATCTAAACATTATTTTTCGTGATATTGAAATATATCTAAAATGTTGTTTTTCCCGCAGGTCTTTAAGTCTGAGTTACATTAAAGTGAGCAGTGAATCGTTTTACTAGACCCTTTTCCAGCAGACATATTGTCTTGTCAGGGAAGGAAAAGCACAGGTGTTACTAATTACAATAACGATTGCTCTGTTCTGTTAAAATGTACCATGTAAGCCATGGCAGTGAGCCAGCATGCACAACACCAGCATGCCCAAACTAAAGCAGCTAAATCGAATTCAGCCATTCTTAATTTTATTATTTCCTACTGTGACATTTGAAAATGTCTTCATTGCTACGGTGATATAAAATTACATATACTGTCATGGAAGATTTAAGATAAGAAAAACTTAAAATAAGATAAGAAAAACGTATTGTCCGTCACAAGTGAAAGAAATTTGTCTTTGACAGGGCAGGCTCAAATGACATAAAATACATATAAGAACATAAAGATACATATAGGAACTGTGTAACAATATTGACTTTACAAACGTGCAAAATGCAAAAACAGTGCAGGAAGAAGCCTGAATGGAGCTATTTGATGTTGTCTATGTATCGCTGTTCAGTGTAGTGATGGCAGTGGGAATGAAGGATTTTTATCCATTTTGCCTTGAGGCTTTAGGGTAAGAATTAGCTACCGTATATGTGGGATTACACTATTGTTCTGTACATTTTCAATTATGTTTTCTTCTTTTTACCAAGGCCAGGGGATCTTCTGCATAGATGTAAAACCATGGAGAGGCACAGTTTCCGCTCAAAACCAGAACTGGCATGTGCAAGTGAAGGAAGCGGACCAAAACGTTGCCAATACCTGCATTGAGCAGATTGAAGATCCCCTCAAAGCTATCAAGGTAAAAACAGACACATTTAGCTGAAATGTTGAAATACCACCATGGAAACCTAAATGTCAAACTGTCTGGCACACTTGTGTCCAAGGTCCAATCAATTGTCCAGGACATTGTTTTCATCCGAAACTCCAGCCGGGTTAAGAGATTCTGAGTCACCATAACAATTTATATGGAAATTTAAAACACTACAACAGGGCTTCCTAAACTTCCCAAGTGGTTGCTCTTCATTTGAAAGGCCATAATTATGTTCAGAGGGGGGGGGGGCGAAACCAGGCAGGTGCCTAAACACAGCTGTCACCTTATGTGCCTGGGTCTGTTAGGAGTCATTCATTTCCATCTCTATAGATGCTCAATTGGGACTGGGAGCTTGACAGAAGAGTCTGATGGCAAACACATACTGCATTATTTAAACAGTTCTGCTTGAATTGCAAGTATTAACTTCATTAATGTACACAAAGCAGACAGCTCGACTCTCTGTGCCAATTTAAGGTTGTATAATTTCCTAAAGTGGGTCCTTTTTAGAAATTGAAAAGTGGACATATGCATTTGTGTGTTTATTGGGTCATTATATAACTGTTTAATACAAAGGCGTCCTGTGTGAATGTTAGCACATTCTGACAAATTAATCTTTTCTGGATATAGACTCTTAATGCTAAAACAATCAGCTGATTAATTGATTAGTGTATCAACAGGAAATTTATGAAGAACAAGTCTGATAATTCAGTGTCTTTGTTGGTTGGGTAGTTGGACAAAACAAGATACAGTGTTTGAAGACATTGCTTTGGGCTCTAGGTACCAAAACAATACTTTTTCTACTAACTTTGCTTTAAATAATACAAACACATTCAAGTACCAGCTTTTAATTTAACAAAAGAATCCAAACTGTCTGAGACAACACTGTCTGATCAAAGAAAAAATAAACAAGACTTCTTCTTGATGCTACAGACATATTTTGTTCAGTACCAAAAAAGTATTGATTAGTGTTAGTACTGATGGAATTTTCCTGACATTTTATAGACTAAATGATTAATCTGAAACTAATTATCATTAGTTGCATCCCAAAATTCTTCTCCTCTAGACCAAGACGGCTAACTTATGTGGCCATTTAAAGAGGAGTGGAGTGTCTGTGCGCCAAAGCCTCTTCTTCCCCAGAGTTATCTTCCTCTCTCAAAACTGCGAGCTGGATGAGGAGCTGAGGAAGAGGAGGGAGCTGGTCTCCCACAGCCAGATAGACGGCTTCCTCAGATCTTTCAGGGAGGGCTACATGGCCTGGATATCGGATGCACTGACTCCATCCTGGCTCTCCGGTGAGCAGCTCTTTAAAAGATGAACATTAATACTCAAAGGGATTCAATGGATGTTTTAATACTGAAGAAATCTGCTCAATCAGACTGCTTGTTTCAAAAACTAGTTAGTAGTTAGTATAGACAAGTGACACAACATGTTTTCAATACTAATCCCTGTGTTTAAAACATTCAATTGTCAGTGTTTTATTTTATTTTTTATTCTAGTGCAGTGCTCTGTCTTATACTGTCTCATTTCATGATAATGAAAACTGAATAAGTTTTGGCAACAAGGCGCTGACCATAAATTAATAATAATAAATTGATCCTGTTGACTCTCTAAAAAAAATAAAATAATAAAATGTCCCAAAAAATTCTCTAAAACAAACCAAAAAATCTTACTGACCTTGCAAATGTTTTCACTTGTTTTAAGATAGTCAGACTTTTAGCAACTTGACTTGACATGTTTGACAGTGTAATGAATTCCACAACAGAATATGATTAAATAAGCAGGCTTCTGACAGGAATGCTACCAGGTCAACTCTTTTTTTTATTTGTTTTTTTCTTTGTCCCGCAGGTCATCTGTCGTACAGGCAGATGGAGTCCGTGCGGGAGGTCCTGAGGAGGGTGGGGACGTGGGATCTGGTGCGGCTGCACTGTGGCGAGCAGCTGAAAGGAGACTTCCAGGGCTGCCAGTACATCGCTCTCGACCGACAGGAGACAGACACTCTCGAGTTTACCAGAGTCCAGACCTTGTCAACCGATTCGCTGTGGGCCCTGCTGGGACACGCTCCTCAGGTCAGTCCACTCTGATGAGCTGCCAGGACCAGAGGTACAATCTGGAAATGAGAGTTGAATGCTGTGTCAACGGCTCCAAATAATAATGTAGAGCAAAAAGCCCAACATGAACCAGAAGACCAGCAGGTGGCAGTAGTACTTTATGACCGTCTCACTCCGTTTTCTGTTTTTGTTCTGGGAACTGGAAAAACACAGGGTTGATTTGGGCTGAGGATTGCAGAACATCAGAGCAATTGTACAGTTATTTGAAAACCATTAGGTCCATATTTAATTAAAACATATCAGGAAATTACTGTATACACATCAGAGTAAGTGATTAAAAAATAATTCTGCTCAAGATTCATTCAATTAAAGAAAATCTCCAGAGTTTTTTACTGCACCACAGAGAGATGATTTATAATTATAATTCCAGCTGGTCCTTTTGCTAGATTTGGCAATCTAGAAAAAGAGAAAAAACTCTTTTAAAAACATGTTTTACTCTAGTGTGCTCTCTCAGATAATTTCCAATGAACACTCCTAGTGTTAATTACTGCTTTATCGCCTCAGTTTTTTATTGAGGTAAGTCACTCTGCTTCTGGCTGCGAGGTACTCATTAGCTCACTTGATTGAATCAAGGCAATTGCATATGAATAAGTATCATTTGAGCTTATTCACATTCTCAGACTGGTTTATGTTTGTTTATGTCATTGCCAGATAAGGATTTGGCTGATTAGTTACATGTTGTCTCTCCAGGTGGCATGAAAGGAAATCTTAACTGTCAATATGGCGATGAATGTAAAGGTTGCAGTGGTTCTGAGTGAATATAATATTTACACAAAATGCTGTTGTTTTTGGTGACATCTTTTACCTGAAATCATTCACAAACAGCGGCTCTGCTTGTTAGAGAAATTAGTTGAATAAAGTAATTGTGAAACAGACAAAGGTCAGAGCTCTTAATAAGGTCCAGTGAGTGAGTACCCTGGTCAGCATCCATTACAGATTTCACACCCACCCTCAGCACCCAAACACAGCCTGGGCTTTCCTTACAGACCCCTCCCTCCCCCACCCCAAACATCCAGACTGTATGCACTCTCCCCTCTCGCCTCCAGCTGCTGTGTATTTGATACATGACCCAACAATCATTAGACAGTCTCCAGCGGGCCCTTTTCTAGCCCAAGGGGACACACACAGCAACAACAAAATATATTATTTTCAAAGAAATATTTGTAAATGGAGGCAGTGTGAGACGAACCCTCTCCTCATTTTTCACAGAGAAATGTGACTTGGAGAATATATGGTACATTTTTGATTAAGGTATCTGTGTTATCCCACTTAGCATGTTCAAATGCAATAGACAAGGGTTTATATTTGTTTCCAATTACAGTATCAGATCCCAAGCATTCAGCTGCATTAACCACCAGAAAAAATAGATTTTGCTATTTGATTTGTACTGTAAACTTCAACATTTGCTCCTCTGGACTCCATGACTGTGTCACCCACCCAGAAAAAGATCTTTGCTCATGTGCAGCAGCTGCGAGGGGAAGCATTGGGGGTGGCAAAGAAACTTGATAGCTCCCCCAGGCGTATTTTCAGAGCCCAGAAATAATGCATGCTTTTGATTTGTTACTTGTAAACACACAGGATAGAAGATCTGCGATATGACCCACAGTCTCAATCAGGCATCTGTTTGGTTGTAAGAAGTGGCACCAGATGCATCCACAAAGCCACCGTGGAGGCACTAGGTGTGTTTTCTGTGGGCTCAGTCAATTACTCTGCGGAGAATGGGATGTCTACATGTCCCCAAAGTGGAGAATGATTGAGTAGAGTGGCTGTAATTTATTAATTATGGTCTATATTCTTAGACCACGGTTCTGGCTTCATTCAATTTGTATGGATTGAGGGGTAATTACTGTGTGTGTGTGTGTGTGTGTGTGTGTGTGTGTGTGTGTGTGTGTGTGTGTGTGTGTGTGTGTGTGTGTGTGTGTGTGTGTGTGTGTGTGTGTGTGTGTGTGTGTGTGTGTGTGTGTGTGGGGCTATTCATGTCATAGTTTAAAGTGCAGGTTACTTATGCTGTTCATCTTCACGTTGTCTCCTATTCTGATTCTGTTTATATAATCCAATTTATTCGGGAGGAGTAGAAATGGAGCCCCCGTGTTTGAAATTAAGTCTCCTTACTCACAGTCAGCATATAGAGTGTCTACTAATTGCATAGCTGAGAAACAACAGTTGAGTTCCTACGACTGTAACTTGACTACTCCACCCTGTCAGCTGATTAATAGAAGAAAAGCCACCAGGCGAAAGGCTGCAAATTCACCGCCAACATCTCGGCTAACAAATAATCAGATCTCGGTTACCGTAGATACATCCTGTCTTTCTGACTGGCTACAGATTCCACACAGATGTAGCTTGTTAATTTAACTCAACGATGACATTCCTCTCTGTTTGGCCATCTCCCAGGCTGCACGTGTCACACGCCTGTAATAGACAGTCTGGTGTGCCCGCTGCTTAGCACAGAAAATGCAGAGAAGGGAGACCTCAACCGCTTTGTGGTGATAATGAATGGAGGCACACAAAAGGCTAGGAGCTGGCCATTTATAAAGCCTGGAAATTCTGCTGCCTAAATAGATAACATTAGCAACCACTGCAGCTTTTTGGTCTTTTTATGTAGAGAAAAAAAGTATTTAGCCATTAAAAGAAAATATATGCAGTAGCCATTATTATTGATTATAAAGCATTTATAATAATCATTCACATATATGGCAGAATCCTATGTATGCTGTATAAAATGAAATGTACTTAACAAAACAATCCTATGAGAACATGGTAGTGCCTGTAATTTTTCTGAAAGCCTGTGTACTTGTGAGTGGAGGCTTTCGGACCACAGAAACAACACAGGTGTGTATTTTCAGTTACCAGCTGCAAACCAAGAAAAAGGTACTTAACAATTGTTTCACAGAAAGTGCAATTAACCAGATTGTGTGTCACATAGAGTTTGATGTTCATCAGTTTCATCAAGTAACTAACTAAACTTGGTGGAAGGATTAAAATAAAGATAGAAAATAATTCTTAAGAATTTCCCAGATGGAAAGATCTCTTCGTTGCATTTTCCAACAAAAATGAAAATTGTGGGGGGAATTACCAGGATGTTCAGATTTCTGTAATTGCAGCATCGCTCTCGAAAGGAAACTAGAATTGGAAATAATTTGCACCAGAGTGTGTGTAGGAAGCTACAGAGGAAAGCTAACCATGCAATTACACATGAGAAGGGTGCTGCAGAATCACAAGTGTCTGTAATGAACTAGTGAAGACACCAGCACTTACACGGTGGAAGGCACTGATAAAAGCTGCCTTGTAATAGCGTGTGATTAAACTTGGTAAAAATCTATTTTTTCACTCGAGCACTAAGCCACTGTGAAGAGTCCCGTGGAGAGATTCTGCATCTGTCAATTTGAAGATGACTCAATGTGTTTCCTCCAAATTCATCACCCAGCATGTAATACCAGTCATGTTTGAGGGCTCTTCAAGCGCTCTTTTGTTAATTTAGTTAAACATCAACCAGTAGAGTTCATGTTTTACACATTCCTACTCAACACAGGTGGAGATTGAGTTTCAGTAAATTTGAATACATGTTTAAAATAAAGCTCCAAGCCATTAATATTCATTACAAAATAATTTCTTTGAATGTGGAATGAGCTGTGGTTGGCAATTCTATCTGTGATCCGCAGAAATACTGTATGTTTACACTGTTATATTGTATACTGCATGCATTATTCCCTATTATGCAAAGATCTACAAGACAAAGAGGCCTTACTCATACCATGATATTTAAGTGAATATTTGTATTAGTGTACTGTTTTTATTTTATTTTTTATATATTTTTGGTGCAACAACAGTGGTAGTTTAAAGTCAAGTTCAAATTTGTTTCTCCCCATTTTCCCATTCATCCACCCACCCCCCTCCCAAATGTCCAACTATTAGTGTACTGTTTATCAAGATAATAAATTATCTCAAATATATCATCCTTTTAAAGCAAAAATACCAAATTATATATATATATATATATATATATATATATATATATATATATATATATATATATATATATATAACTAAATATCTTTTACTGTTATTCGGATAAAAGAAGCCATTTGACCACATCACTTTGTGCTCTGGGACACTGTGATTGGCATTTTTCTGTATTGTATATACAAAATGAGGAACTAGGAAAATAATAGGCAGATTAATCGGTAATGAAAATGACCGTTTGTAATGATATGATCATATCGTATTAATACGCACCCACTGAAACTCATTAAACGATATTTAATTATTGCCCAGACCTTTGCACTGGTATTATTTAATAAGACCATATCAACTTCATACGAGATTTTTCCTTTTAATGATTTTCTGAAAACATCCAATTTAGCATCAAATGCTGGATTTAGTATCTAACGGACACTTTTCTTTAGTCACTGGCTAAGATGTTGATTCTAACTCGGGAAGCTCAGCTATTTGTTTTGGGGATTCAGGATATTACTGTGATCTCCACAGTATAGATGTGATCAATAGGGATTCATGAATAATGAAGAGGCCGTGTGGAGAAGAGACACTTAATTACAGTTTCAAAAGCCATTCTCGTTAATTGAGGAGAATAAAGGTGGTGAAGTGGACGGCAACGTTAGAATTTTGTATCTGTGAGTTTCTTTTCTTTTTTTATTATACAGAAAAAACCCTCAGTGAAAGCTAAAAAAAACACCCAGCTGGTAATTGCCAAGATCTCACTGTTTTCTCAAATGGGATGCTTTTCTGTTTGACATTTAATATCCTAGTTTATGTCGTGTGCTCAGTCCATTTCCTCTGACCACCTGTGAGCAGACTATCGTTCTTTTAATGTGTAGGCTAATATTCTGCATATCCAGACAGTGTGTGGCCGCTGTGTGCAGCAGATACAGTATGTAATTGACAGCCCTGCCATATGTTACAATTATGTGAAATTATGGATAAACTAGTTAACAGACACTTTGGCCCATTGTCTGTTGTTTTGATAATCACCCTTAATAACGGACAGCATCAATATGGTCTTTAAACCTGATTTGGGAGTTAATGGAGTCAGATGGGGGCAGTCAGTGTATGCTCTGGGGGTAATGCTGTTAGAGATGTTCGTAAAGAGCAAATTAAATCAGTCATAGATTGTGCCCTCTCAAGTCAGCCAGACAACCAGACCCATTGAGGAGAAAAAGGAGGGGGATTCATATTTAAACCTCTCGCAGAAAATGCACTAATGCGGATGGAAATAAAGTCAGAGCTGGATCAATGGATGTAAATGGTTATTGTCGAGAGTCTAATGGCTTCCTGTTAGCACAGGTTGGTTGGAAGCAGAGACGTTGCTATTTGGAATTTAACCAGCCATGTTTTGCATTCATGACTTTATACAAATGTAGTTATGGACGTAGACGGTAATGTCACTAAACCAAAGTTTAGGCATCTACTATAAATAGATGGTCCACATCTAAAGTTCAATTATGATGCTTGAGTATTTCATGCAGTATTGAATCTTCAAACAAGAAGTTATTGGACTGATACCATTGCGAGGATTTTTTTTTTTTTTCTTGAAGGCTTTAGTCGATAAATGGATTAGTTGGTCACCAGAAAATGAGTTGAGAATGAGAGAGAAAAACAGATTTGTAATCAACAACGTTTTTTTTTATGAAGGAAAATTAAAACATCTACTGGTTCCAGATTCTCAATCGTGAGGATTTGCTGCTTCAATCTTATATCATTGTAAAATTTACTTTTGAACTCTTGGTTGGTCGAAACAACCAGTTTAATGAAAATATGCATTTTTCTTTTTACTATTTGCAGACATCTTATTCACTAAAAATATGATCAGTTAATTGAAAACATTATCTACAGAGTAAGTGATAATAGAACAGCCTCTCCTTATTTTAGCAGGTAGGGGTGCAGATTTGTTCTTTACATTGGTTTATCAGTTATACATTTTAAGTCAGTCATACATTATATCGAATTGAAAAAAAGAAAAACAATCTATCTTGAATTGCATCCCCAATTTGAAGACTCATTGAATCGCTGATAATCTAGCAATTCACACTCCTCTCAGCAGGTTGTTAATTTATTCACCCAGTGAGCCAAACCACACAGTGTTTACCTAATTGCCTTGTTGAATCCACCCGAAATGACAGGTAACCACTTTTGGTCTGATTCCATCACATTTGGCTCGTCGACAAAGACGTTTGCTGCGCCAGAGGTGTGTTACTCAGTGTTCCTCCCAATCTGTGTCTGGAGAGACACGGCGTGGAACAAAGAGCCCGCCGTCTGAGGCTGGTGTGGCGTTACGCTCACTCAGAGTTCACCTGAAACACTGCACCCATGGCTCCAGGTAACAGCCCCCACTGACTCATACCCCACTGGGATTCTTTGACTTTATCAGGGGAAGAATCTGAACTTTGTGAATGACAATACATGCAGGTGGTGACACGTCCCTACCCAACTACACAGTTCCTCATTCACGTTTGTCAGACCTGTCAGACCTTTAATCACAAATAATTGTATTTATACTTAATCTACAGTGTGTAGTCACAATGCAAAGTGCATGATGCAGGTTTGTTAATTTTATTTTTCTAAGTTAAAAGAAGTGATTTTGGATTTCTCAATCACCGTTACACCAAACTGGCTAAGAATAAACATATCTACAGGTAGAAGATAAGGAAACCAGTGAGATTGCTATCGGCTGTTTCTAAGGAGATGTTATAATGAGCTGTCGTCTTGAGTTTAAGAGGGTAAAAGGTGAACAGCGTACCAGAGGCAGGATTTATGACTATTAGCAGACGGTAAATAAGAAGACGGCGTTTGTCTCGTTGAAATGTGAGGAGTGATGTCATTCACACCACTGCTCCGACGCAGAAAGTGAGAGGCGGATCAGGGGTAGACACAGTTAGGTGAGCTCTTAGCCCTTTGTGTGACACCCAACCTTAGCCCAAAGGGTCCTGTCCTCGCCATTAA
This sequence comes from Sander vitreus, assembly GCF_031162955.1. NCBI lineage: Eukaryota > Metazoa > Chordata > Actinopteri > Perciformes > Percidae > Sander > Sander vitreus. The sequence goes on from NC_135875.1 coordinate 9,786,931, forward strand.
GTGTTACACAGATATATTCAGGCCTGTCTGTGCTTGAAATAGTAATGATTCTCGTCGCTTGTCGACTATTCACAAACAAAAGTGAGACATTATCTATTAAATATTGGCTGTTTGAGGGGTGTGCAGCTGCTACATTTAGGTGTAGGATGCAGGTTGCACTTTGAATAACATTGCTTTTTTAATGTCAGCAGCTCCTTTGCACTTTGTTCTTCTACCCTCATTTAGATACAGTATCTTTGTTACCATCAGACAATTGCCTCAAGTGGCTGAGGGTAACATGCAGTGACAGTTCCTGTACCTGTCACACCGTCTCTGCTGAACAACACCTTGCGGGCAGTTTGTCTAGACCAAGCAGAACTCTCCTCTTTGAGTTTATGCCAAAGACAGCTGCATACTCTCCTTCCCCTTCCTGTATGTGGCAAAACACAGTCAATGTAGCAGTTAATCAAACCTGTTTCATTTCAAATCATACAGTATTTCTCTGTAGCTTTTCTCATTGGTAAATGTGGACTGTTTTAATGTTATGTTTTCAAGTCTCTTTGGCTGTGAAGCATAAAGCATTTTATTTTTTGGTTCAAACATCTTACCTGTGAGCCATATAAGTAAGTTTAGTTTTTACTGTGTGTTCAGGGGGGATTTGTTGGTATAGCATATGTCCATTTAATGATTCTCTGTCATCTTGAAAAAGGAAAAAAAAAAATTGGTAAAGCCTTGGAAAAAAACAAACCTATATTTTAGTTCTCATACCGTTTTCCAATAACTGGTTTCCAGATTGTTGAAGACAAGTTATGACGAGAAGTTATTTACACATTTGTGCAAACTGTAACTTATAAACTACTGAGTGTTTAGTGCAATTGCAACCAAATAAGATGTCATATGCTCATATCAACTCAAAAGTAATCCTGCAATTTGATTGCATTGTACCTTTTGGATGATGCTACAGAAATAGGATACATTTAAATTGCTTTAATTAAAAATGTTCACAATGTATCCCCATACAAGATTTATGTATTCACCAAAGATACCATGGTCTGCAATCAGCCAATCTGGATCTGTCCAAATTTTCTTTAATTAAAATAACGTTTAGAGAATTGTGCAGCCGTAATGGAGGTAAATGCTCTTTGGATGCTTTCCCACATAGGTAGTATGTGTGTTTCATAGCCTGTCATGCTGCTCGTGCTATATGAAGTTGAAAGTTTTTCTACTTGTGTCCTGGTTTGAATATGATGCAGAAACAGTATTTTGTGTTCAAAGTACTCAACTTTAAATGAGATAATTGCTGATTACCAACTATTACGTTTGTTTAAACATTTGTTAGAATAATTCCTCTCTGATGTCTTTTTGTTGGTTTACGCGCCTCTCTGCCACCAGCTGTCATAAAGCTATTTTTTCATGCATCCCAAATTAACAGACACTCATTCTGAAGTGTCTGATGCTATTGTAATACAAGCCATGTGGCACTCGGCCAAGGCTGCAATATAAGATACAATTGTTCCGTTTCTTTTCTCTCTGTCTCCCTGTTTTAATGCACAGTAATAAGTACGTAAATGGTGGGAAAATGTGTGTCTGAAATCGCAGTGGCCTTTGTGGCAGATAATTAGGTTAGCACCAAGAGTGTGCAGGTGTTGAGGGTGTGCTGTGTGCTCGTGTTGTGTTATCGACTTGCTCATATTCGTAGGCTGTCAGGGGTGTCGCACTTCCCATCAGCCCCAAAGCTCACCAACCTCTTCACTATTAAAATGATCACTTTCAATAGCAGACAAAGGAAAGAGGGAAAATATCTAGTGCAGGGTATTCTCCCCACCTCTAATGCTTATCTGCCTTTTGATGTCGGCGTAATAAAAGGCCTATTGGGCTTCCACAATGACCTGCAGAATGGACAAGGGCCGATATACTGGGCTCTGACTGTCACTACCATTAACTAAAAGGCCCAGACATTATGGAGAGCCGGGGATGAAAGAACATGGAAAAAAAAAAATTATAATAGAAAAATTGCCTAATGCTAAAGTGAAAGAAAATGGAACTGTGAAAAGGCACTGTAATATTCTGTTATCACCTGTAAATGCAGCCAAACAAGAGCTGCAGCGAGGCATTCTTTGTGAAATGGATGTGGTTCAATTACCTGCATGTCTAAATCTAGTTAAGGCTTCCATTGTCAGGCTCAAACATAACAGGCAGTTTTGATGTAGTGTTAAAGCGTATTATGCCCTACAACCTACATAAAATCAAGAGCGGTATGACTCCATTCAAGATGTAGAGGGGAATTAAAAATGCTCACAGTGACAACGAGGTTAATTTAATATTTATTCTGTTTCACACTGCCGTTTGGATCACTCTTTCAAAAGAGATGCACAGTTTTTTAGCGGGATTGTAGAAAATATTACAGTATTTTTTTATTTTGTTTTTGAAGCCCCTTTTCAGTGATTGACTAATTGGTTCCTAAGGAGAATCGTCATGCAAGTATTATCTTCCAATAAAAGGAGAAGTGATTTGTTTTACCATGTATTTGGCTATATGTACATTTGGCCAAGTTGAGAACTACAGACATGTTCAACCCCCCCAAATAAGCATGGTATATCTGAAAAATCTGAAAATGAATCAGCAACTGTTTTGGAAATCGTTTCCAAAACAGAAAATCAGTCAAAAATCAAAATCAGTTGATATTGAGAAAATAATCTGCACATTAATTGATAATGAAATAAGTTGCAGCCCTAAAGCATACATTTGGTGATTTACAGGTAAAAAGATGCATCTAGGTTCGAACCAGGCTACATTTGTTAAAAAAATTCATTTCAAGGACTACATTTCAATGAAAAGTTTGCTGCTTCAAATTGACATTTAGTCATTTAAATGTAAATTAATCAGCATTAATATGTAACCAAGATGTGTTTTCAAAACATTTACTTTTCAACCAAATTTAGCCCTGTTTTGCTGAGGATTCCCAGCCATCTTTTACCTGCAAATCATCAAATCTATACTTCAAAATGGACCTCGAGTTTGACAGACATTTTAATTTGACCCATTATTAAACCCAGTCCCACTTCCAACAAGCCAGAATCAATACGTGTATACTGGTTCTTCACTCTACGAGCCCAGAGACTAAGCAGCAGCTTGTGCATGTAGAGTTTAAATGTGAAAGTCATGAGCGTCTGCTTAGCTCGAGGCAGAGGTTAGGGGGTCTCAGTCAGGGTCATTACCCCAGCAAAAGCCCCCAATATCCAAGAACAGCACCACCTTGTTTGTTAGCCACTTCTGAATAAACTCACTTTACAACCTTCATTTTCCGTATTTCCTGTTTACTTCTCTCTGTCTTATACTCTTTAGGTAACAGTTCGAATGTACAAGCGTGGATCTCAGGGCTGGCTGGGTAAATCCCTGAACGCCACCACAACTATCCCCTCCAACACCTCTGTGATCTTCAGGATCAGCGGGGAGGAAGCAGATGCCAAAATACCAGCAAACTCCATTCACAGCATCACACTCAGCAACTGACCAGTGTGTATCAGTCAATAAAGGGAATAGCTGTCACAACATGCCGCTGTGGGAAAGAGGACGCATGCAGATGCATCAAAGAAAACCTCTTAATTTAGCTCAAATCAAGTCATGTTTTTACTGAGTGCCTTTTACTATGCAGTGTTTGTATTTTGTTATATTGTACTAAAAACACAAGTTCTGAATGTCTTTAAGTGAGAATTTATTGTAAAAAAGGAAAAAAAAAAAAGGCCAATTTCCCCTAACCTCAGTGGCAATATTATGTCAATGAAGATGGTTTCAGACAATTAGCCTGATTAACTTTCTCTTGTTTTGAATTTCTAGGGCTGGCCCACACTTTACACTAGCCATTAATTAATCATTATGCTAGCTGATTGTGTCACATCAGTTCAGGATTGAAGTGTTTAATGTGTTAATTGGGGCAGTTAAAAACTGGTGGCCTCTAGCGCGATGAGGGCCGAGCACGTTACTGCCTCTGTGGGTTTAATCGGCAGTGATTTACGGTCTGTTTAGACGGTGTAACTGTTAGGTGCTTTATTAATATGCTCCACCGCACAGAGGAGACGATAACATATTCAAGAGCGCACAGGCGCAGCCACCAGCACCATTCATAACTGTGTCTGAGTCACTTTCCATCAGTTATTAGGCTTACTCAGCTGCGCTAACAGCTAGCAATTGTATTTACTGTGCCTGGTTGTGGCCAAAATGAAGTTATTTCCATCAAGATATCAGTGCCTTTAGCTAATGCAATAGAAGGAGCTCTCTGTGTTGATGGTATCTCTTTGCATGGCATCTCTCTACCTGAAACATCATTACACTGTACTCAAGCTCCTCACTTTTTTTTAAATGTCTGTTTACTGTTTTACCTGAGGGACAGATTGTACAAACAGCACTGTGTTGTTTGCATTTGTACGTGCACATTTTTTAGACTCTGGTTCTATTTCTGATCTTGGCCAACATTTGCTTGAATTTACTAGTGTTCTGGTGAATGTATTGTCTTTGCATATTTAAACTAAAGTACTAAATAGTGTCCTCAGGAACTGTTTTCTCCACAGGACTTGACAAACAATATTGACAATATCAAGACGATATGGGATGAGAAGGATTTAGAGAAATTACTATTCTGAGTGGTGGGTGCATGCAGGGTAATATAAATGTTTTGCTCATTTCATTTTAAAACTTCAAGCACTTTCAGTATCAACTTGATTGTTAACCATACTCTTTAGTTGATTGATTTAAGCATAGTTGTTTTATTCATTGGTGTGTGTGTGTGTGTGTGTGTGTGTGTGTGTGTGTGTGTGTGTGTGTGTGTGTGTGTGTGTGTGTGTGTGTGTGTGTGTGTGTGTGTGTGTGTGTGTGTGTGTGTGTGTGTTTTAGTCATGGAATCCTTCAAGTGTTTTTATGTATTTGTACTATCTGGTGTCATAATAAAAATATTTGATTATGTATATGCTTCTTATTCAAAGTCACCACTGGGCCACAAGGTTTCTTCAAAGCTTCATTTGGGAGATGGAGGGCATCCAATCAACCGCTCACTCTGCTCTTTGAAAGCATGCAGCCCGTCTCCAGCACGGTAAAAGACTGGATATTAGGAATGGATGACTGGCCACGGGGACAAAGCAAGCTCTGTTGGGCAGTGTGGTGGCAAGAGGGAGGGGAAGCTGAGCGGAAATGGACATGGAGATCAGACCAGAACATAGTGTGACAAGCTAACAAGGTAAACTGATCCCAGCCTGCAATTCCTCTGGAAACTGAATCAATGAGGGTTCTGTTCAAATGGAAATCCTCCAGGATATCGAGTTTAGGTGAATCTATAACACAATGGAATCAGCTGTGAATATGTTTTCCTTTGCAGTAAACATGCGTCATGTAACCTGCAGATAGCTGCTCCAACCATCTGTAAGTTAATGCTTTGACATATAAAGAAAGACTTGTAAAGAACTAAAAGTCTTGACCCTGCAGTAAGACCAGGTGTCCAACTTTGACTTTTGGTCATTCGGTACGGCCCCCAGAGTTATCGGGTCAGCTCACTGGTTTGCCCTTGCCTTTGTACAGGACATGGAACTGTAGAGCAGCCTGGACATGAAGGACAATTCCCTCTCGAATAACATATGCGAAGGAACGAGCCACTGTCTCAGCCACAGCCATTTAGCTGGAAACCCTGCACCACAGTGCTGTATTCATATGGGTCAGTCCTCGAGGACATACTGTTTTTTCTCTCCAAAATGTTTGAAACACTTCCTTTCACCTGCTTCAACACAGATGCAGTATGAAAAACGGATTTCAGCGCTTAGCAAACTCAACAGTTTGACTTTATTATGTGAACCCCCATCTTCTGTGATTTTGCTGCTTCAGCTTGACTAGCTAAAAGGTTGTGATCAGGGAGAGGTCAATTTGCTCTTTTTAACTAATATTTTCTGAGATGCAAGCCTTTTTCATGTTTAAAGGGCCCTAGAGATGAGATTGTGTTGTACTGAGAGTCTAACCTCACGAGAAAAGCTGTGTTTACTGTAAGTGGGGAAACAGTTAGGAATGACTCTTGGCTCTGATCGTGCATAAACTTACATAAACACAATGTGAACAGTAAAAATGCACTTAAACTGTCAGTGCATTAATATTCAGCAGTTAATAATTACTTTGCATCTCTTATCTACCTGTAATCACGGCAGCTATCTCGGCTTCAAATCCCTCAGTCTTACAAAAGCTTTTCTTCTAAATAGGACTTTGACACCATATGCCATTATTGCAGCTTAAAGGGTCAGCCCCCCCCCTCCCAAAAAAAACAAAGAAAACTTATTTTCTCACTGAAACCTGGTACTATCTAGCCATGCAGATAGTGTTGGTTTTAACATGCTCACAATGACAATGCTAACATGCTGATGCTAAGTGTTATAATGCTCTAATGTTTGCCATTCTCACCATCTTAGCTTAGTATCATTTTAGTCTCGCATTGCCAGACCTTCCTCCACAGCGCTGCAGAGGAAGGTCTGGCTAGTCCACACAGTATTTCTGGGATGGGAGAAAAAGGTGCTCTGGTTTATTGGTATTTCTTTAAACCAATCATAATTGTCTTGGGCTGTTGGGCAATGTGTGGTCACATTATGTGACTGTGCTAAGCACCGAGCGGAGCCACGGTGACACTGCAAAATAGCCTTAGGAAGGAACTTGTTTTGGTGGAACATTTTGTCTACATTCAAAAGTTGTTTTAGTTGTGCAACAGAAAACTCAGATTGGAGATTGTAGCTAGCTGTCTGGATTTACCCTGCAGAGATCTGAGGAGCAGTTAATCATAGTCCTCATAAATCGACCGGAGTTTAAAATTACAACACAAAGAAAGCGGAAGGTAAGGGACATCGAAAAGAGTGACATCCGGCGGAATGTCTGGAAGAACGAGAGCAAGCCCGGAAGGGGAACGTCGTGGATATAGACTAGTATCATGCTAACATTTGCTAATAAGCACAAACACAAAGTACAGCCGAGGCTGATGGGAATGCAGGTGTTAGAAACCAAACGCACAATTTTTTTTTTTTACAAATCATACAGAATCCTGAAGGAAACATGTAGCAATGCAATAGTTGTCAAGACATCTCACTAAAAAAACACAAATATGATGACACTAAAGGAAAGGTCAGCAAAATAATTAGGATACTTCATCATCTGAGCACCACATGTCCAAATGTCACATATCCGATAGTTGTTGAGATATTTTAGTCTGGACCAATGTGGTGAATAGAACGACACCACCACCCATACAGCTATGCTGCTAGCATGGCTTAAAACTCAACAGCTACAGTCTCTCCAGTAACAATGTCACAGGTTACTCTGGATAATCCATAGACCCTGCTGTCAACAGTTTTCACTCAAACTACTTTATACTAAAGAAATAGTCCCAATACACTGTTATCCTGAATTAGTTCACTTTACTAGAAATTTGCATGGAAACCCGTTGCCTTAAAGGTCCAGTGTGTAACGTGTTTAGTTGTTCATTATCAAAATCTGTGTTGCCCATTCACAAACTTGTCCTTTTTCATGAATATTTACCACCACCATCAATTCCAAGTATTCCTTTTGGTTTGAAATTTTATATTTGAACTGGGGGTAGACCATATTCATACGCCATCTTGAAATACATTAGCCGGTAAGGGACATAGAGAATATACTGCTCCGCCTTTCGCGTTTTCGCTGTCACACGATAAACTCACAGGTGCTGCTAATGCTGCTAATGGGTATCGTAGCATCCCAGCCCTGGCAAGTTTGAAGAAGGAAACATGGAGGACCACACGTATTCAAAATCAAAATTTCAGGAACAGGAGTCTTCTTCTTCGCCCAGAAAAAGAAAAAGGATATTGAATGAGCAAGAGACCGGCTTTTTGAAGCGTGAAGGCTACCGTAGCTGTAATACGTACTTTGAACTGAGTGGTGCGAGGGAGTTGATTGCCATATATGATCTCAACGCTAGATGGGAGAAATTCCCACATATTGGACCTTTAAACTTCAACCGTTTTTAGACAAGGTGAAACTTAACAGGTCAAGTTGTATTAGCACAGACTGGTAGCTTGATGCAATAGACAAATCAAGTTCATATAAGTAGTCAGTAAACATATGTTACTTGAAATTTAATAAATATGAAACATTAGGCTCTACCAGAGCCATGTCTTTCTCTATCTCTCTGGGCTCTACTTATCAAAAGTATAGTAAAAGTTATTACTTGTAAATATGTTTTTTTCTTTGTAACAGTATAGTTTTAGGAAGACTGTATTCAATACATTCATTCCAGTAAAACAGAAAGGATGACAATGCATAGATTGTAATTTCCTTAGTGCTCTGCATGGATGTTTGATCAAACGCATCCTCATTGCCCAGACCCCATCACCCCCCCCCCCAATTCTGTTAAACCCTTAGACCATATACTAATGCTCCCCAACCTGGGGGCGGGACCCTGCTTCTCTAAATTATACATTTGTTTCAGACTTTAGACCATCTTTAGAGTTTAAACAATCAGGCCTCTAAACATGTTTCAAATGAAACAAACTGAGAAGGGAAAGTGACTATTTGATGCTAACAACTCTTATATGTGCAACCTGTGATTAGGGGTTGACATTGATTTATATGGGGTCAAAAGCAAGACAGGTTGGGAACCACTGGCATACAACATTGTTAAATCTCTATAAACTGCTGTGAACATGTAAATACATAAATACAGGATCTGTAGTGACAGTGACTGAATTACACCTGAAAAATCGCAGATATAGAAATAGCAGATATTCCCCCAAGACCTTTCTCAGCACTAGTATTCATGTAAAGCTGGTGTATCAAAAGGTTAAGAGTGCTTATGAGAAACAAAATGCACCGATGTAGCATAGTGAAAAATCTTTTAATGCATTTTACGACAGGATAAAGTGTAATTGTGGGGAAAATATAACTACAAGCTACATTTTGCAGGCTTTTGTACAGCTACTAAAATGTGATGATAAAAGGAGAGGCTGTCCCTCTAATGCTCACCAACCTTTATTCTGTGGCCACTACTCTACTGAACAGCAACAAAGCTTTCAGAGTGTGAAAGCAGCAGGATTCGGAAGAGATTAAATGTTTTTCTACCTCTTGCAGATGTTCAAAATTAAGTAGGGTACTCAAAAGTATCATCAAGACTCTATTAAATGTTGAGTTATTAATACACTTCAGTGTCCAACAAAAAAAGACAGAATCTTTCAATTGTGTATCCACAAAAGAATAAATGAATGGGCACATAGGTAGCAACAGGCAGGGGGCTGCAGAAAATAGCCGGTCTTTAAAAAGACCACACTTGTAAAAACCTACAGGACAACAAAAGACATACAGGAGTGAATGCAATGAAGCTTCCTTGCCAATTACTGTGGCTAACATGACCATGGTGGGGCTTTTTGTGTTTCACACACAGGCAGTCTTTTCTCCCCTTGTCTCCAGCTATTGAGAGGGATACATTAGCCAGGCGGGGATGGATGGATGGATGGATGGATGGATGGATGGATGGATGGATGGATGGATGGAGTGGAGAGGAGGAGAGCGGAGCATTCACAGTCATACAGCTCACTTCACGCCTGGTGTTACAGACCTCTCTTATGATTTCACTCAGTGCTCGCACAGAATGGGACTTTTTTACAATGTCATTTTCTACCTTCTTTCTAAGACAAAAATCAGACGTGGAAAATATCTGCTCACCTTTATCTTGTTTGGATAAATTGCAGTGATGACATTCTTGTGTGGTTTAATTTCTCATTGTGCTGACATGAAATCTATTTTGTTGACTCCTTACTAAAATAAACCTAGTCAGATATCTTGAAACTTATTTCAAAGGGAGCCTGTTCTTGCTTCAATCAGCTGCTATTTTCATCCCCCCAACAATCTGTTTTTCCTCTTTCTCAGATTAATTTTCAAACTTAATATTTCTCCAGAAGCACCCTTCCAGTAAGCATGGTTTTGGTGATTTGCATGTGGAAGTCTAGGTTAAAACCTGCTGAAATGTTATTCAGTGACTATATTTCATTTTGCAGTGAGGATCTACTTCACATTGAAACATAATCATTTAAATAATGTATAGCCCTGTTTTAGACATATTTTGACATACTGGCGCACGTACATGCCTCTGAACCAAGGGCGTTTCTTTGGTTTCAAAGGGTTGACAGTTTTAATTATTGTAAAGTACGCCTATGCTCTGGACCACCTCAATGAATGCTCTGCTCTTTATTTTTCATGGCAATCCCAGCAGGCTCTGCAGTGTCACAGCTACTGTTTGTAAATGTGCTGCCTGTGACAACTATCAGCGAGGTTAATGCTGCGGATAACGACATCCATCATTCAGTTTCATTAGCGCTGTCCTCTGACCTGCTCCACATAATGTTGTCAAATGTGTCAGGCACCAGATTATTGGGAGGTATTATGATCAATAGATAAATAAGAGAGAGCTGTGTGCGATGCTGCTGGCACGGCTGCAAAATAAACCTCCATCCAGCATTCTGCCGCCTGTCACAAATCTGAAAAACAAATGGAATAGCCCAAGGCAAGAGCCATCAATAATAATATAATGTGTGGACGCTGATAAATTAGAGCCAGACTTCTCGATGCATTGCCATTCTACACACAGAAACATCAGATGAATGCATTGATCTGTATTCACATTAGTTTGCTTAATCTGCATTTGAGTCAATGGGGCAACACACACTGTTTCACTTCACTGAATTCAGAAAAGTTAATAATGTCCAATAATCAAAAGCTGTTTATGAAAGCACCTCTTTTTGTGTGTCATTGATTTGACTCTGTAATGCACTGCAGTCACTGATCACTCAGGCAGAATGCACTTAGGAAATGACAAATGTATTTTATATTCAATAACATGGATTTGTCCCTGCTTAACCACATGTTGGAGTTTAAACACACATTTTCCAAATTCATAATAGTTACTAATAGTAACATTGATCATCCCCTTCTTCTCATAGAACTCTGGGATGTTGAAGGAGTAATCACCTGGGAATTGTGTCAAATCACCGTGATGTTGACTTGACATCTAAATGTCATTTTACTGCATTCATGCTTTAATTTAGGGCAGGGCGATATAGCCAAAATCTTCTATCCCTATATAGGACATTTCATATCTCGATAACAATATATATATATATCACAATACAGCACGCTTTTGGTAATTTCATAAATGAATAGTCTAAATGAAATAAGTAAAGCCTATTTTTGCATACTCCTGTATGACTGAATTACTACACAAATGAAATACTGAGTATTATCTCATTTTAAGAACTTCAGTGCAAAATGAACATAACGTGCAAGAATCAGAACATAAAGCGTTGTCCAAATGACGTAAATATTGCTCTAATGCAGTTCGGCCGCTGGTTTTTTGACATTGCGATAGAAACTATATATGAAAATATATTTTGACGATATGTATAATGTCATATGACCTAGCAATACTTTCATATATTCAATATTTATTCATGTTGAAATAACATTTTATTTTTCTCAAATCAATGCATTTTCTTGGGTCCTTTTGTAAAGCATTTTGCAACTTGTATTTAATAAATGTTTAATAAATGAAATTATTAACTGAAGCAGCATTTGGCACCCAACTTTAATGTGTGAAAGCCTTTACTGTTGGACATTATTGTTTTGATTCACCTTTAGCTATGTAGCACAGCGTTTATTTGTACTCCTGTCTGTTGTCATCTTACTCCCATCATTTCAAAAAAGATGCATTCGCATTACAACCTACTGTACATACTTGCTACAGTTCTCAAACAATACTGCAGTCAACCTACATAAACATACACAGATTTCCACGTAAACTATGTAATATTACCCAACAACATTGAAGGCTATTAGCAGAAAACAGCTCTGAGCTGCTTCAGTTCAACAGCACTGTCACTTAAGAACCATGAGATCCCCACAGCGCACAACTGCTACCACAATAGAGTTGGTGTAAATGTTTCTGCTTGCTGAAACTGCCCTGAGATCATGTCAGATCGTGTCTTGACCTAAATGTCACAGGAAAAACCAGACAAGAATATGACAAAACAGAGAATGCACTTTTTTGTTATGTTGGAGAAATGTGAGGGGGTAAAACACATAGATCAACAATGGAAAGGAAATTCCCCATTCCCCACCATCTGTGATGTGAAAATGAGGGCAGCAGGAGTTCAGGCCTTGTGCTAATATCCTTGTATAACCTGGAGCTGTACTATATATCAGCACACACGTTTGACCATCTCCTCTGTTTTTTTCCCCTGAGAGTAACAATGTGACACCTACACTTAATTAGCTGCTAATAGTTTAAAAGTGTAAATTGTATTCTTCAGGGGATTTTGCCAGTAACAACAAAAAAAAAAAAAGCAGGTTGAAATGGATACAAGGAGTCAGTTAAATCTTGCCCGCAGTCACTCACAGGCACACAGGGAACCTGAGCCTCAAAGATGTGGTGCATTAGTTCTGCTAAGCTAACCGTGAATGTTAATTGCAGGAAGGACCAACTGTAACCCTTGCCCTGTTGCCATGAACCCATTTAACAGCACAGAGGGATTCATAGACATGGAGTGCGTACAGAAAGGTTGGCCTGAAAAGGCCTGCAATCTGATTTTGGTTTAAATGGGGATAATAAGTTTTGCAAAGTCCCCCCTGGGATCTGCCCTCGCTGTATAAAGAAAGCTGTCACTCCAAAGTTGACCGCAAATCATCGATACAATGCAACAGCTTCTATGTTTTCAAGTGGAATATGTCGTATGATCGGCCTTGCCATCATTTCCCACAGAGCCTGACAGGTGGCTCTCTGTAGGATGTGGATCAGTTAAGTACTTGTGGTTTCACCCCTGGAGGCCATAACAAGCCAGTCATGGTTCAATATGACACTCTACAAATGGGAAAAGTGTCCTTCTTCAGTAGGCCACACCTTAAACACTTAATCAGAACAAAACATAAATTAATCGATATACATATAATTTCTTTACTTGTTTGGGGCTGAGGTGTTTCTTTTCTGGGCGAGCAAAAGTCGTAAACAAGACTTTCCTTTTCTGAGTATTTTCACCTTTAATCTCTGCAGCTCTGGTGCCCCCTGGCCATACATTTTCAAATATGACCCGATGCACTGACTGCCCCCGCCTTCTTTAGACATTCATCAGTTTGACAGGTGGCATGACAGCTGATTTGAATGCTGCACCTTTTTCTTTTTTTTTTTTTACTAAAACATCAACTTCCACAATTTACCTTTTGAAGTGAATGTTTCCTGGGATGTCTGTATTTCAGGAATGGCAAGTATTGATCAATTAACGATCTAAGCGTGCCCTAAAGTTGAATGTATAGAAAGAAAAAGATTCAGCCTCGCTACTGTTGCAGCTCTCTGAGACTGTAGAGAAAACAAAACCAAAGTATGTCTCCTTAGATATTTTCTGGTTCTTTATGGTCACAACCTGTAATGTAAATTCAGCATACTAACATGCAATCTTTCATTCACTCTTGTGAATTCATTCAATCTGGTTTCATATTCTTATAGGCCTGATTGTAAAATCCCAATGCCACACATTTCTTTACCCTGTGATTAATCTGCAGCACAAAGCCTAGGAGCCAAAAAGGAACCTTGAGCCCAAAATCTGTGACCCTCCTGTCACGCCTAGAGATTTTTGATTTACTATAGCCCAGCTCCCAGGTGAGGGTCCCCTTCCCCAGTCAGCCCCATGCTGCCTGCCGGCCCGGCCTGTAAAGAGATGGATTGCTGCGAGTGTGAAACCAAGCAGTGGGTTACATGGCCTTGAGCTTTACCATCTAATTAGGCTCTAATGTAACTTCAATGCTTTTGAGGAGATGTTGTCTTGCCCACCAAAGCTCTTTAAAAGCCTCCTCGGGGCAGGGGGAGCTCTGAGTGAGGTGCTATGTCAGGCCACATCCAAGTGAAAAGCTCAGGTTTCATTCCCCAGCTGGGATGTACTACTGGAAACAGGACCCCAACTATATACAGGACAAGACCAGGGTCTTCATTTTGGCCCAGTTTGATGGTTGTGTACAAACTCTGTTCATGTCAAGTGCAACCATCTCGATGAAAGAATGTGATGCTGTTGAAATTATAATGTCGTTGTTGACTTAAATAAAAAAGTGAACTACTGATCTTATTTACCCTAAATTCTCCTTGTGCTGGGAAAATGTTTTGGTTTCATTAACTTTGACATAAATCTCACCTCTCAATTTTATTTAATCAACCTGATTTTAATTTTGACCAAATTTTACATCCATAAGTCCAAATTCCAAAATAAAACACCTAACTTCATAGAGCTGTCCATTCACATTAAACACTATATATCTACTATATCCTGTTGCAGTAATAAGAAGGCTGTTAGAACACACACTATTTGTACTTTTCAAATGCTTTATGTAAATTGAGTTGTTTTCTTTCTAATTGATATTGTTTTATTTTTTGTATCTCCCCTGGCGTACTTGACCTGTTTGAACTGGGGAACTGATGGCCTCTGGGCTATAAAAAAGATTTCAGTATCACGGCTTACTGAGTGAGACCTACCATGCAACATAATACAGGAGGATATCAATGTTATACATTGCTTGTTTTTCTCTGTAAGTCCAACTAATACATTAACAACGTTACTATTGGAGTTGTACTGATACAAAGAAAAAAAAACTATGTATAAATAAACAAAATAGTTAGTTGTTGCAAGTAGCACAATGTTCTATATTTATTATGTTTCTTTGCATGATTAACTTAACATGCTTATTTCAGACAACACTGTAACTAAGACAGAACCCGTTCAGAACATTTTTCCTTCCCATGAGCCTTTGCACAGCTTCAACGCAGAACAGTTCAAATGACCCCGCCCCTCCCACACAGAAACTTAGTTATCTCTGCTTAACATGATCTGTGCACTGCATACTTCAGCTGATTATTACAAACAACTAATGTGGTTTAGTAATGAATATGGTTTTTAACCCCTAAAAATTACATCATTACAACTGAATGTGGGTTTACAGTGAAACTGCAACATGGCAACCCAAAATATGCCCTTATTACAGTAATGGCTTAAAATTATTTATTTTAAACCCTCCATGCATGTTCCTGTGATTGACATTCTTCAAAAGACAGCCTTTCTAAAAAATAACACTTCCTTACTGAGACAAGATCAGAATCATAAAGAGCTGCTGAAGTGCTGCCATCAATGGAAATTAGTTTTTCAACACCATCTTCATAGAAGCATGTCCCATCGTGGTTGAAAAGCTGTGCAATCACAATTACTTCTTGATGTGTGAATGCAGTTAGTTATAAAATGAAATAATGCTTATTAAAACGTGCTGACTAGCTTGATCTGTACTACTAAGGAAGAAGACAATGCATTATTGCATGGTGTCACTGTGTCTTGAAATGGAAGACAAACCATAATACTGAATGCTGTCAACGTTTCCTGATGCATCATGTGATTTCCCCATTTCTACACAGCCCATATTAGCTGGATATAATATTAGAAACCGGTCCTGACAGATAAGGTGTCTGGTTGAAGGTCATCGGTGCCCTCTTGAGTGAACATAAGAGCCTTTTGTGGTTGGGTTAAATGCACATGACAGGCTGTTGGAGCACAATCACCCTTTTTAATTGTCATGTAACGGTTTCATGTAGAGCCAAACTGTCTGCAACACTTCAGTGGTTGGAAACCAGAGCCTGGTCACACAACCACAGATGTGGTTAACTGGGCTTTTGCTGGAGGAAAAAAAAAAAAAAACCTGGAGAGAGATTTGTGAACACAGGCTTGGAAGAAGACGCAGATAGCTAATGCAACTGCAATTTATGTTTAAGGCCTTAATAAACCCTTTATAGGGTCGCAATAAAAACAGATTTTTATTTGTAAGTCTTTGCAAACTGTGTTAAGGTTGCAAAACATACATATTGCTTTAACGCAGTTGACAAATTGGCCGCTAAATTACTTTTTCTTACAAAACAGCTATACGATACAGACAAGAAAACTTCAACCATTTTAATGCACACTCAAAGAAATCAATTTTCCAATTTGGCGGAAGCCAAAGATTACAGTAAACAAGGTAATTCACTGTAGACCCAACAACAAACCCCCGGCCATTCTCCACTTTATGGGCTGTAATTATGTCCCAAAATGAATGCCATTTCATATTAAGCTGCAGTCATAATCTAACGTCAGAGATGGACTCATTATCAACAATCATGGGAATTAGTTACATAATTTACCAATCCGAACTAATCATTTCCAGGATACCGCAGAAGCAGATAGACCCATTAGAAAAAATTGGAGCTCTTAAATAGAATAATTGACATCTATATCTTCTCTGCTGCTTTGGCTGAAGGGCTGCAGAAATTACATTAGTTACAATTGAAAATCTGAACTGAGGGGGGGAAAAAAAAGACATTGCTTAGACTTTTGCAGGGCACTGCTCTGCGTTCACTGTTCTCATTCATATAATGCTGAATACTGCATTAAAAAGGTCTGTGTCGCATCCGACTCCATCAGCAGTGTAACAGCAGCAGCAGATCAATTCAGCGATAATGATGAAAAAGTTGTTGGCCCACTGAAAGATCTCTGCCATTACATTTGTATTTTCTATTATAATAACTTAGTTCAATGTTTATGCATTAAACGTTCTTTCTCTGTAAAGACTTCTCAATAAACAAGTTAAAAACAATTCAATCACACAGTAACGCCATCAAGATGGATAGTACTTCGGCCTGATAAACCTGAAATTACAACCCAGTGTACTCAACTGATAATACACCATTAAAAAAATCTAGAATTGAGCATCATGATCATTTTATTTTAGCGTGTGCCTTCGCCCTCCTCCTAACAGATGCAGACGGATCATCGAGTTTGGTTTAGTTTTTTCTCCCAATTTCCCCCAATAATAAAGCCAAATCTGGTTTAGGCCGTAGACCTCTGATGTCTATCCACACAGGTCACCGTCTGGGGGCAAGTGGAGCCCTCGGCAAGATGAGCGTATCATCGCTTTCCCTCACCACATCAAGAGAACAGCCTCTTCTGCCCCGACACATTTCTAGCATTTCTCAGGATTCCGTTCGCAGGTTGTACATGTGACAAAACTTGAGATACAAGTGGTTTTATTATTGCGTAAAAGTGTCAAACTCCTATCAGTTTTACAAGACTGATTCAAGGACAGCTTAAGTGAAGTGAGAAGTAACTAGAGTCAGTCAACAAATTTAAAACCAACGATACATAGTTGATGACTCCAAAATGACCACGTAGAAATGTCTAAAAAAAAAAGGTGTATACAAAATACATTTTAGTCAAGAAAACAGCTGGTTATCATAACATACATGAAACAAAGAAATATTTAACAAGAGACACAAAAGAAGAGAAAGGTTATCACATAAATTACTTACAAGAAAGAAAAAAAAATTGGAATGGAAAGAAATGAAAGCAAACAATATGGTAATGGTACACACTGGATGCCAGCAGATAACCCAAATGTGATAAAAGGCTTCATACGCAGAGGGAACCATTCCAAGGCGGACTTAGGTTGACCTGTAAACCAAAAAACAGGAGAGAACGGATACAATCAACTCAGGAGCAATCACTGAACTAATGCATGGGAGACAAGTGATATCCCATTCACTGAATGTTTCATACTGTTAGGTTCAACACAGTCTGAGTAAAACAAAAATCTGCAAAAACAGATGTTTTTAGCAGTTTATTACACTTGGATCAGGAAAAAGAAGGTAATTTAGTCCAAAGTCGCTATTGTGACATAAGTGGGAACATTTTATTCGGACATTACAACAAAATTCATCCTAAACATTCTTGGAAATTCAAGTCAACCGCCACAATTTGAGTGAAAACCATTTAACCAACATTGTGTTACTGTTTTGAGTCCATTTCATACCATATACTCCATACAAACATTTTAAAAATAGGTATTACTATAGTTCCTGGTCAAACATGGATTTAGTTTCACAAAGATAGTATTTATTACAGGACTATTGTTGTGGATTGCATTACATTGTACAGCAGGTTTCCATTTGTCTGGTCATTGAGTGTATGTTTACCACAGCATAGATACACAAACTGTTTTTTTCAAGGTCTCATCTGTCTATCTTTCAACTGTCGGATATTGAAAAGTGGACAGGCAGAGATACAGATCGGCGTGTGCTGCAGCTGGACGTGCTCCTTGTAAATGCAGCTGCATATATGATTCAGTCATACTGAGGACGCAAGAGGTGAGGAAGACTCACTTGGGTTTCGTCTCAGCATCCGTGACTTGGCGGATGAAGATGGCGTCTTCGGGGTGGCTGATGTCTCCCCTCTCGTGCATGTAGGAGGAGGCGATTGCAAGCATGGTGCCGTCGTTATTGAACGCCAGTGAGGCGATGCTGGTCGGGTACCTGTGGAACTGACACAGGCGCTTCTTGTTGAACGGGTCCCAGATGTTTACAAAGCCGTCTGAGCCACCTGGAAGAAGGAGAGGCTCAAGGTTAACCACAAAAGATTCAGGCCGTGTTCCTGCTGAGATATGGATCTATAATAACTGAGTGTTCCTCATGCAACCTTGGCAGCTCAATGCTAAATGTTATTGGAAAAATCTATGAGCTTTGCCCTATTACAAAAAACAAACCACGGTAAATGGAAGACGAAACCAACGTTGTCTTTTGTCAAGTACTAACTAGCCAGTCATACCTGTGGCAAAGGTGTTATGAATACTGTGGAACGAGATGGCATTGACGGGGTAAACAAACTCAATTCCCTCCTCCTTCAGCCTGTGGCATTTGAAGGCATACTTCTTCTTCTGGACCTCCTGGCTCGGGTCCAGGTACTCCACAGCTACACGTCCCTCGATTGAACTCAAGACGTAGCCCTGGAGCCAAGACAGAAAATATTCAGTTACTATCCGACTTCTTTTCATGAACACAGTGTCTGTATCTTTCAGCAGAACTGTACACACTTTAATTGATATAAAAAAAAAAAGTTTATTCTAATTTAAAGTGTACCTGTTTGTTGGGGAAGGCTCTAATGCAGCGCGTCTGATACTTGAGACTGGACTCTCTTCTTTGCTGTACGTAGCCCATGTTCCTCAAATCCCACACCAGGACTCGTCTTCCAGCTGTGCCAACGATCAGCCTATCTCCAGCCACAGAGAGGGTATACACCTTTCACAAAGACAAGAGACAAGATGAGAAAAAAAACTGAGACACAACCCTAGCAAAGGTCTTACTTGACACCTATACAAACACATGTAACAAGTCAAACACCTGTCAAAATGAACACCTTCACCAAAGTAATATGCAACTAGTTGACTAGTAAACAAAATGACAAGGTCTACAATTCCCTGTATATATATATTCAGGCCAAAATCCATCAATTACAGTACTTTCTCAGAATCAGTGGATCTTCATGGCTACCTCTTTGTGCACCAGTCATAGCTGTTCTTGAAAACACCTTGATTTAAGCAAAAAGCTTCTTTTTTTTGTAATGGTGTTCCTGCAGGAAAGTCACTCAGGAAATAATGTACACCTTTACAGGATTCATGCGCATTTTAACCAATACTTTTCGGCAAATTTCCATGACTATGTTTTCCTGAAAATGTCAGTCGACATTATACAATAAGAATACAAATCTGTGTTAAAGTTTTCCCCTTAGAGGTTTAACAATAAAATGAATGATAATTTATGTGGTTCATAGTGGGATTCGTAATATCGCGCCCCGAATAGAACGTTGAGGTTAAGACGACATGAAATACATTTATTAATCACATATTATGCTGTGTTTAAAAAAAATTCCATGACTTTTCCAAAACTTTCTGGGTCTTTTTAGGTTTCCAAAACCTTTCCAGGCCTGGAATTTGCATTTTTCAAATTCCATAACTTTTCCAGGTTTTTTTCAAAACATATGAACCCTGCTTTAATAAATTGTCTGACTATACTGGGTCTCTTTTGCTCTACCTTTTCAGGCTGGGTAAATGTGCCAGCATTGCAGGGCGTCCTTGGGTCCCAGAGCCGAACTGATCTGTCCCAGCTACCCGTTACCATGACATTAACCTCTGGGCAGTATTCCACACAACGAATGGCAGCATCATGCGTTCCAACTATTGTATCTGTTTAAGGATAATTTGAAAGAGCAGCATAAAAAAACACATACAGGGAAAAAAATTGCACAGTTATGAAAATCTGCGACAGGTTTAGGTAATACTGCCTGAAACCTTTTATTAGTACTTAGTTAGCAGGTTTGTGACATACCTTGGTCTGTGTTCAAATCGTGAGTTTTTAATTGTGCATCTAAACCTCCACTCCAAGAATGTGTTGGGTCCTGCAAGTAAAAGAGGAATGTTATGTGTGCAGCAGACTTCCAGGCTTTGACAAGGAAAAATAAAAAAATCTGTGACCTACATAAAAAGCACAGTCCAAAACTGGAGCTGTGTGCTGGTATTTCATCCGCATGGTGTTGGCTGTGACATCAAAGAGACGAACAGTGCAGTCCCAGGAAGAAACCAGCAGGAACTGGGCTGTGCTGGGGCTGAACTTGACAGCAGAGATGCCGTCCTCTGGTCCCTGGTTTAGCTTGTACTCGTTTGAGCCCGTCATCTGCAAAAAAGGAAACATATCATAGGTCTGAAATTAGAGACAAAGTGATGCTCCAAGGTGACTTTAATGAGTCTAATTTATGCATAAATGACATGTTCAAATATAACTATACTTCAATACAAACAATATGGACACAGCAACATAAAAACCTTAAAATAATGTGCACTCTAGTTCAACACCAGCACAAACTAGAGCTCCAAAAATGTCCATAGAGTTTAAGCAACACCTCTTTGACATGGCTGAAACAGTTATTTACATAATATGGTTCAGGAAAGCAACAATTGTTGCAGATACATAACATTGAATTCCTACATATATTGTTATTGTGTTCATCCCCTCTATATTATTGGTATAATACCATCCAAAACCAGATGAGCTGAAACTAAACCACTGCTGCCACTGGCAAAACAAATTCGTGGCTATTATTATTGGATTATAGACAGGATTATTGACTGCTAAATGTTCAAGACTCACATTCAATTACTTTAACAGTCATAATGTTAGATTAAAACCATAACACACGTTTGTAATAGCAAGTGGCTCCCTCCTCATCTCTGATGAAAAACGTGTTTTCTAAAACCTTGCCACATTAGATCACGTTCACTTCATTGACTTATGAAACATGGGTGTCATGCAGTTTTTTCTGTCTGAAAACATCTCTCAAAACTAACGTACGTTTTCCCAGGGAGTAACCCTCACCAAGGCAAATTCCATGTAGTTCCACTCATATACATGTCTATGGTTACACTAACTGTGGCAATAAACGGCTTTCTGATTTTAACCCTTAAGCTTACGTTACTGGCATAACGTAACGTTATTGGCATAATGTAACGTTACTGGTGGATCACTGGCTTTCCAGCTTGTTATTAACGTTAGCTAAATTAGCTCACTGACAGTACCTGTGGATTAGCTAGCTAGCTAGCTAATTAAACTAACGTTAGCCACCGTACTTAGCTTGCTAACATACAAGCTGAATAACATGGTTTTCTATTGCGAGGGCTGGTGGAATACCTTTACTTTGTGTGTTTTCGATCATTTGTTCTTTTTCAAGCTGACAACACGACTTGTTCCGTTAACGTTACATCCAGCAACTACACTAAGCCCACTTCTACTACCCCCGGTGTTTGCTAACGCTAACGTTAGCTTGTAACAGCAAATATAACGCAGCTAACGTTACAAACCCTGGTGTTAGCCATTTCACTTTACTTACCGCTTCGGGTTGGTGTCCTTCTGGGCGCGACTGATTTTTTTCTTTAACGAACCTAATTATTATGCCTTGGTTAACAAAAAAATACAGAATATATAACGTGGAGATATGCTACAAAGCAATGTGGCTGCGTATCCACAAGCGCCGCCGAATCCGATGCTCCAGTGAATAGTGGATGGTGATTGGTTGAGACGAATGTTCAAATTCCCGCCTGCGATAAGATTGGTTGATTCAACCCATTTCCGTAGTCTCAACGCAGATCACGAGACACAGGTCGGTCTCTCTCTCTCTCTCTTTCTCTCTCTCTCTCTCTCTCTCTCTCTCTCTCTCTCTCTAGATAGATAGATAGATAGATGGATAGATACATAAAAAATAAAAACGCTATAATACACCAATTTAAAATAAATACACATCAGCCCACAGTGAGATTAATGTTGCCTACTACAAACTATAGGAAAACCTTACAATAAGAGTATAAAGGGATTTGTCATCAAGTCGACTGGTGATATTGAACAAGACTATGACATTGTATGATATAGCCTACTTTATCTGTAGCCTTAATATTATTTTTTGTGGTTTGAGAAGAACTTTGCCCACATAGGTCCAATAGCCTAGGCCCTCACAGTCTGCCTAGTGCTTTTCTCAGACTCCAACAAAAGAAAAGAAAAATAAGCTTATTTAATAAATCAGCCTCCTTAACATAATATCAAATCGTTAACATTTGGGAAAATGTAACGACTCCTAGACCATCTCATCCCTTGATTTTGCCGTGTAATTGTGACTATGGGCTAATCTATCGTTTTGCACAGTTAGCTATTGATTATTTAAAGAAGAAGTGTTAGTGTGTAGTCAAATAGTCTATAGGCCTAAAACACTTTCAAAATTCCAGGATAATGGTTCCTTAAATGATGTTTAAAATTAGGCTACCATTGCGCAAAATGTATCAAATTATCAGATTAAAAATGACAGCCATCATTAATTAACTGTTAAAATTATCCAATTTTAATATTTAATTTTGGAGAGCACGATCTCTGCAGACCCCCAATGTGCCTTAACCTCGTTTCAAAAATTTAAAAAGATCACTCCATCCTCACAAATGTTTGAAACATAGGCTATATAAAGACACATTTCTTTTTGGAACGAAATCTTTACTGAGTGTAAGACCATAATAATATACATAATTTCAATAACAACATCAGAGAAAAAACATACACAAAAACAGAGGCTATTTTTGGCTCTTGCATGGCTTTTAAATTACCGGCAAAACACCTGCAGTTTTTCGGGGATTGTTTTAAGGATCACATGATTGTCCTCACTATTACAAAGAGAAAAATGTTTTGTTTTGTTTTTTCTGAAAAAGTGAACTATAGGTGACAAAGGCTGGTAGCCTAATGTGAAGCCAAAATTATTGCACAATATTGGAAAATATCAAAAAATCAAATTCCACGTTTTGCTACAAACACTGACACAAATCTCTGTAAAATACATATGGATAGTCAACCCTGTTCAAAACAAGTTATTTTTTGAATACATTTAAATATATTCACCCACTTTTGAGCATATAACAATTTCACCAATAATAATAATTGCTTTGTCCCTCCTGTAACACCATATGGAGCCGTAGTGACTTGCTCAAGGACGCTTCAGCAGGATAAAGGATGATTATATAATAATAATAATAATAATAATAATAATAATAATAATAATAATAATAATAATAATGTGTGTAACATTGTGTCCATTGAATCTACAAAATTTACAAAATGTTATTCTTGAAGGTCACTCTCATTTAAAAACATACAGTATGTACAGCGCATCATGACACAGTCAGTGTTAAACAGGCCTCAGCAATGGGACCGGGTGGGAATAGTACATGTGGTGGGGAAAAGACAGGAGTGACTGGCTGCCCGGTGAGTTTGCAACGGGGCCCCCGGTCGTTTCTGGGGCTCCGTTCTCGTGGTAAAGTATGGGAACCCGCACAATCCTCTGCGCCGCAGCATGGCTGAGGTTGGCCGCCTCCAGCTCCGCGGCCAACTGCCTTTTCCACTTATTCCTCCGGTTCTGAAACCAGATTTTGACCTGCGTCTCTGTCAGGTGCAGGGACGCGGCCAGGCCGGCCCTCTCCGAGCTGCTTAGGTAGCGCTTTATGTCGAAGGTGGACTCGAGCTGGAATACCTGACTCCTGGAAAACACTGTGCGCGTCTTCTTCTTCCGACAGGGCTTCCTCTCGGAGTCCAGCTCGTCCGTTTTCCTCCTCCAGTCGTCCTCCTGGTCTTTTTCTTTCTTTGGCTCTTCCGAGTCGCTTTCCTCCAGCGCGACATCGTCATCGGCGCTTTCCTCTCTGGCATCTTGGTCACTTTTTTGGAGATCCGGTGAGCGCCTGTCCGGTGCCGGGGATGCTTCCCTCAGCTTGGCCTTCTCAGACCCTGCAGGAAAAATATATACTGTATTCAAATTTTATCTAAGCCAACAAACGTGTGATCTAAACTGGCAATGATCTGTATTTTAATTGATTCAGACATTCAGTTTATTGGTGAAATATGCGTTTTTCTTTATTGTTAAAATACTCATTTAATAGAGTTTAGGGGCATAATTCCTCATAATTCGGGGTATATTTCAAATCCCTTATTACCCATCCCTTCAAGATATAACATAGGCCTTTTACTGTAAAAGCATTATCTAAATTCAGATTATTATTATTTTTTACCAGCAGAGTCAAAGTTAATAATATTTACCTCCAGTCCTCAGATGAGTCCCGAGCGAGTATGGGTACCACCAGGTAGACGCTCTCTCCAAATATTGCGCTGATAGTCCAATTCTCTGTGTGGGCAACTCAAATCGAGGGAAAGACAAGTCACCAAACCGAGAGAAGAAGCTGGCTTCAAACACTGCTTTGGATGAGCCGAGGAAGCTTTTGGGCTTTGTGGGTTTGTCTTCGATGTTTAGCAGGTTCTTTATGGAGAAGGGAGAGTCTTTTGCAGGTTGGCGAGTCTCTTGCGCATCAGAGTCTGCCATCACCGTTTAGCCTGCTGTCCGATGTGGATCACCATCAAAACTTATCTAGGGGAAATACCTGAAAAAGATAATCTGGTTTTATGTCTGTTAAAACTATACGAGAGAAAGAGAGAGAGCGAGAGAGAGAGAGAGAGAGAGAGAGAGAGAGAGAGAGAATCAGCTCCTGAGGATGATCAGACCGAAAGCTCAGATCACTGCGTCAAACTTGCGCTGGATTGTAATGATGAAATACAAAAATGCCATCCCACTTAAAACGCGCTCGGTCTCTGCTATTGGGCAGGTACAACAGCAAATGGGATTTGAGATGAAACCGCGAGGGGCTGTGACGAGAATAGACTCCAAAGAAAAAAGGCCGCGCGAGCGTTTTGGCTTCGGGCTCAACAGTACGCACCCACTTATCATCCAATTAGATTAAAGAGGAGAATGTCCCGGGGTTTTTGGGGCGTGCACGAGCCGCAATCACCTGTCACTAAATTGAATAAACGGTCCAGGGATTATCACACCTCAACGTGAAGCTGTGAGCAGCTTGGCCTTGGCACAAATATTGCGCAAATTACGCATATTTTCCGCAATAATGTAAGGCACCCAAAACACATAAAACTCTAATAAAAAATAGTCGATTTCGACCTTAAAGAATTTGTATTCCTTACAGCACAATAAAGACAAATTATTAAAAAAGATGATTGAACATTTTGTTTTTTTGACTGCACCTGTTGATGTTGTCTTTGAACAGGTTGAAGTGACCTGCTGAGGATCAACCTCATTCATCGGTTAAGTCAAATATCCTCTGTTCCACCTGTGTGTAACAGGAACGCAATATGTACCTGCACATCTCCTGTACCAGAGCTCAGTGACTTCAATGTAATTTTATTAGTCAGGAAGTGCTACAGGCAGACATCAAAATGAATGCTTACCACTGTGATAAAGGCTTTTCAAATCAGCTTTGTACAAAAGCCTGCAAACCCAGAGGGACAGCAGGTGATGTAATGCATGAGGATGACACAAGTCTTGTTTCTGTCACATATTATAATAACACTGGTGCTTGGAAGCAGCAAATTATATTTGTATGTGTAATGAGACATTCATATGATCAAGTGTGGTCAGATTAGATGAAAATTAGATAGATAAAGACACAAAATGAACAGGAGGGAGATTGAGTTAAACCGTTTTTCTCTTAATATTTAGGGAACTATATGTTTGAGACTTCACCAGGGAGAGGTATGAGGAATTTTTGAAGCCAACTGCAATGTGCTTGTACATCGCTTAGAGAATCCTAAAGCAAACGCACAAAACCCACAGCCTGTGGATATAGATTGTTTTGGTAACATTTGGCTTAGACGTATTAGTACACCATGGTAACACCATGGGATGCATTTAAGATTCATCATTTATACCAGACTTGAAGCAGATGCAGAGAACCAATCAAACCAATTGAATTTGCTCAACCTACAAACATGCAGCTTGTCCTTTTAGCTCACGGAGCGCTCTCCAGCTCTAAAGGACAACACTGTGTTTTGTGAAAAGCTACTTGAATCCCTGCATAATTAGAGGTCTCATAGCTGTGTTAAAGATGGGGGCGGAGAAAGAGGCTAGTTGAGCTGTGTTTGCCAATGCAAAGTGAAAAGCAGATAGCAGTTTTCATCAGATTATGTTCATTAAACAGAGGCTTGAACAATGGATGGAACAAGTCAGAGTGCATCAGAAGGGGAAACTAAGTACACTCAATCAATGATGCAAAAAGCAGGCCTGTGTTTCAAATTTGTTGTTAAAAATGTCGTTAGTAATGTCTGGGCAAAACATGATGCTGATCTCGTTAGTAACATGTTGTTTTGTCGGTCTTCATTTTGAACCTCTCATGTTCATGTTTATATCTACATCACACATAATAGACAGACTCTACTCATGTCAGATCCCCATGCCTGAATGATACTTTATATTTTGTTGTAAAATATCAGAACAACTGTT
Source organism: Sander vitreus (assembly GCF_031162955.1). Lineage (NCBI taxonomy): Eukaryota > Metazoa > Chordata > Actinopteri > Perciformes > Percidae > Sander > Sander vitreus. Next base: position 9,813,693 of record NC_135875.1, read on the forward strand.
GTGTTTGATCTGGTGTCAACAGGTGACCTGTAATTGCCCATTTTTGGGATCAATAAAAAATCTATATATCTATAGTCAGTATAAATGAATGGTTACAAACAATACTTAACAGAATTAGGTTAGACAACATTTAGTTTTTTTTGTAAGCGGAGTGATTACAAAAAAGGAAAATTGGACACTTTTAGCTCCTGTTGGAAAATATTTTATCAACAGAAGGTATCTTTACATATTTGTCAGTATTTCTTTTATAGACCAGTTCACTTTTCTCTGCTCTCTTCTCTGTGTATAGTGTTAAAGACTATAGTTTTCAGGACACCAAAGAGAAAGACAGCTTTGTTATTTCCCTGTTAAAATAAGATATAATCAATGTAATGAAAAATTATACAATCTAGTATGGTAAGAGTGTATGAAAACGCTGTTATCCATTCACTTCACAGGTATCTGAACGTCTACGTATTTGGCATCAATAGTGTCAATATCTACCATTGCAGTGGGTATGAATCAGACCGTTTCCATCCCTGTTAATAAATATTAAGTACTGTCAGTGATTAATGGCTTTTTGTCAAACAGATACCTTGCGAGATTCATTTTTACAAGGGCTCATCATGGGTAATGGCTATTACAGGTCTGTATACTTGGACACAGCTTGTCTGTGTTGTGTAAAACAAGAGACCTCATTTTACACAGCACATGTAGGCTGCGGAAATGTAATCAATCTCACCTGAAAAAGGATCAGTGAGTCAATTATGCAAGACAGGCTCTTTTTATCTGAAGCACCAGCATAATTAAATTGATATAAAATATCATTAGAGGTGACAGGCTGTGAAATGACATGGTAACTGACTGTTCTCTTAATGAGAAGCTGCCTCTACTCAGTAGTGCTGCTGTCACTCTGGAGAAGGCTGCCATCTAGTGACACAACTTGGTATTAATCTGCCTCAGTCACACCAAAGAAAGAGGGTTGATTGCACTACAGCACACTTCACATTTATTAATATTATATAGTTATTGACAGATCGCTCAATACAGAGAATTTCTTCATATGATGTGAAAAGGAAATGTACATATAAGTGAGGGAAATGTTACAATTCACCTATTTGAGAGTATCCTGCGAAGAAGACACACTTTTAAGTTATTGAGCCGAGTGATAGCAGACTCTGAAGGCACCGAAACATACAAAGACAATACCAAACAATATCTTTCAAAATTCTCATATTGCACCATATGGATCAGTTATGTTATGCTGACATGATTCATCACCATATCGCAATAAACAGAAGAAGTGTTTCCTGTTGAGCTCTGGGACGAGCAATGAGCCCACTTGTAATGTCTTGAATCAGTTAGGTGAACTCATCTGCTCTGAATCAGTGCTCTTATAACTAGGAGGGGGCCATTGCTCTGTTTTCTCTTCCACCAACCAGACCTGTGTTCCATTACGCTTGCTAAGTGTCTAAAAGTGATATATTCTTTAAGGTGTATCAGTTTGCCTTCCATTTATGACGGATTCCAGTGTTTAACTGATGTATTGTTTGTGTTTGTTATTATCTAACTTTGTTCATAGCCAAAGAGAATTTTAGTTAGATAATTAAGAATATTTAAGATGAGTAAATACATGGTACTGATCTTTTATGTCATACATTTTTCTCTGTTTGTGTAACTAATACAGACCCACCACTTGACGAAGTTAAATAGGAAGTTCATATAATAAAGTCAATAAAGTCCCTTTTTTGTGGAATCTGCTGGCTCGCTTTCCCTAATTCTGGCGCCTCATGTCCGATATTTAATGTCCAGGCTCCAGCCCTCTCCAATTAGGTTACACCTAAAACAAGAAATATGGACAAGAGGGAAGTGGTAGAGCTCTACATATGACAAACACCGTCTTATAGACTTTCGGAATGGTCTGATGGAGAGCAAATGGAAAAAAAATATTACTGCCCCAGAGCAACTTTAACCCTAAAGCTGGGGAAATGTAACCACAACATCAGTAACATCAGTAGTGCAAACTACTTAACAAGAGTCAAAATTGGTGATATCGAGAACAAACATCTATAACTGCAACAAAACCCTAGAAACACAAAAGCAGATCTACAGCAATGCATTCCCCCAAAGTCATTTGGGAAGAAGAATGTGGAGTGAAACACAGCAGAGTGCAATCCATCAGGCTCCGGTCAGATAGTTTCAGTGATCATACTCCTTATCAATGAACTTGGCGATAGTGGATAACTGGACATTTGTTGTGCCCTCATAAATGGTACCTGTGCATGGAGACAAAACAAAGCATTGGAATGAATTCCTGCTGTACAAAACAAGGTCATTTTTTGTCAAATTCCCCTGCACAGTACATTAACCTGCAGCTTTCGCTATCAGAAGACAAGGGGGTTCATTATGCAGCTCAGTATAGAAGAAGAAGAACTGGGGAGCCAAAATGGTGGTGATGACAGGAAAAGTGACATTTTGCCCTGGCAGCTTCCTTGGCTGTGTGTTGGTATAATGACACACCTCAACGGGGGGGGGGAATTCCTGCAGAGTCCGATTACAGCCACTGCTATCAGCCCTTCTCTCCGCCCCACTCTGGTCCAATCACAAACAGCTATGCCTGACCTTCCTGCAGCCCTTAAGAGTTGTGTCCTTTTCCCACATTGTAGCTTTAGTCACAGTTACCTAAACCAGCTCTGCAAGCTCTCAGGAAAACTATCTAACAAACAGTGTGCCAACAAGTTAATATTTGTCTAGTGGTGCTCATTTGTCCAGTCATGCTCACCAATTTTACAGTCTCTGTAGTATTTCTCTATGGGGTAGTCTTTGGTAAAGCCTACCCCTCCCATCCATTCGATGCATTTCGATGTGGTTAGGGTTGCAACCTGAGGAAAATAAAACATAACAGATATTATAATGACCAGGAAGGTGTTTCACCAAGACTGTAAATATCTTCTTTACAGGAGCTTCCTTGCCCAGATAGCAGGACGCGATATTACGAATCCCACTATGGCCACGCCAAGACCTGCCCTTCAATAGCATTTATTGGCCAGGCGTCCATGCTTACGCGAGGTAACGTAACCCCATTTGTTCAGGTCCTATCCCCTGACCAATTGGCTATCCTAACCTTAACCACTCGAGATCAAATGCCTAACCCCAACCAATCGAGCTGCTTCGTAGGGCGGGTCTTGGCGTGGCCATGGTGGGATTCGTGATTTCGCTAGCAGGACAACATAAAGCATAAAAAAAACAGATAACCCTGATGATCAAAATATATCCTAGAAATACATTTTCAAAACCCTCTGCAACACCATCCTTGTGTTGAAGTGTAGTCAGTGAATCAGGAAGCTCACCTCTGCAGTGAAGTATTTCGCCATGCAGGCCTCCTTAATGAAAGGTCTCCCAGCTTCCTTCAGACGAGCAGCGTTGTATGTCAGCAGCCGGCCGGCTTCAATCTGTGTTGCTACGTGGGCTATTTGGTGCTGCATGCCCTGGAAAGCACAGAGTACCATAACGATATTAGAACCCATTGAACAAAACACTGGCCACCAGAATAATGTGAATAATCACACATGTGATATGTGAAAGAGTGGAGTCTATTGTGTTTTAACCTGGAAGTCAAAGATGCGTTTTCCAAACTGCACTCTCTGTCTGGTGTAAGGAATAGTGTGGTCGAAGCAACCCTGTGCCAGCCCAAGCATCTGAAACACACAGAGACAAGAAGTTAGCACATGCAACATTTCCAGTTCACACTTTGTAATCTTGAATAGAGCACATTTAACTTGTTTTAAGTATATCATTTAAATAATGATGGTTTACCTGAGCGGCAATTCCAATCCTGCCCTCATTCAACATTCCGATAGCATACTTGTACCCCTGACCAGCCTCTCCCAAAATGTTCTTCTCCGGTACCTACAATATAAAGCAGAATGTTTGTAGCCACAGTGTGCATTTGTTTCATACTGGTCCGGTGCTGTACAAGCCGTTTGGTAGTACCTTGACATTGTCAAAGTTAAGAGGGCAGGTGGAGGACGCACGCAGGCCGAGCTTGTTCTCCTTCTTGCAAATCTCAAGTCCCTCTGTGTCCCGGTCCACGATGAAGCATGTGATGCCTCTGTATCCCTGTCAATCGAAAAACGAGTTTGTCTTTACATTTCTACATGATAGAGGCACACCTTTGTTGAGACTGAGTTTGAGAGACAATTTTTGGGGTTTAGAATTTCTGATGTTGCCATTTTGGATTACATATTTACGGTATTTGGCAGCTGAATTGCAAATATAAGAAAACAGGAAAAATTTGATTTATTGCAAACCATCTTTGTGATGCAAGATGATGAGATGAGGTATTTTTTTAACAATAGGATTCCTAGAGAAAGAGAAATACTATAAATAATTGAGTATGTTGTTGATCTTTTTTTGGCCGAACAAGAATAGAAAGATGAGTAGTTACTCACAGCAGAGGGGTCTACATTGGCCATCACCAGGAAAACACCTGCATGCTCTGCATTGCTGATCCACATCTTGGATCCATTGATGATGTAATAGTCCTTGTGTTTTTCAGCACGCGTCTTCAGAGAGAAGGCATCACTCCCCGACTCTGCTTCAGAGAGGCAGAAGCTTCCAATCTGTGTGACATGACACAGGTATATAAGGAAGTGCAGGAACGCATCACAGTAAATACAGTGCAGAATATACACGAACAGTCCAGAGATCTAGTATCACTTCACTTGTCATTTCACTGAGTATTTGTATACACAGAAGAATCAGTCACAGGGCATTCAATAAAAACATTCATAAATCCTTATTACTATTACTACAGTATTATGTGGTTGGTCATCTAACACCATCTTTCTGTCATAGCTGTTTTCATCTTCAGATTGCAATTTGGTATCTATGTCACACTAGCAATGTAGTCTTTTATGCCATACACTGAGAGACAGTTTGTCAAATTGCTCACCATGTCAGTTGACAGTCGGCTCAGGTACTGCTCTTTCTGAGCTGCTGTACCCAGTTTGGCAAACAGTGTGTTGATCAGTGTGTTCTGGATGTCACAGAGCACAGCCACAGAGGGGTCCACCTTCGCCAGCTCCTCAATGACCAGAATTGAGGAGAAGAATGTGGAGCCAGTGCCGTTGTACTCTGGCTCAATCTCAATGCCCATGAGCTGTAAAAAAAACAAAAACAAATTCAATATCAAAGTCACTACTGATAGAAGATAGACACTGACTTTAGTGTAATAAATAAATGAATTACATACACCCTGTTCAAAGAGAGATTTGAGCACTTCCTCGTCCATGGCAGAATTTTCATCCATCTTTGACACAAACGGAGCAATGCGCTCTTGTGCATATTTTTTAACTGTCAAGGAACAAGACATATGATTAGTGTTTTAGGATTTTTTGTCTTCAGCTGTCAGCAGCAGTTGAACATAATCTCACTGTAAACCAGTCAAGTCTCACGCTTCCCACTAACAGACTAAAGACTGATACAGACACTCTCATCCTGGACTCTTGCACCTTTTATTCTAACTGCACTATAACCTTACAGTAAAATTTGCATTTGATTTTGGACTATGTCTTCCTCACACGTGTCATCACACATTTAAGTTACTGTTAATAAGTATTGCACATTGTTGATACGTATTGTATATTTGCTTTTTATCTATTCTTATACTCTAAACTGCGGTAACAGAGGAATTTCCCCCTGGGAAGATGTCCAACTCACCTGCTTCCCTCATCATGCTCTCCTCCTCTGAATATGTTTGAAGGGGAGGAAAGAGCAGCCCAGCTGGGTGGTCTGAGGCCGTATCTGGGGCAGGAGTGGTGGACCTGCTCCTCCATCCAGCCTGGCATGCACCCCATGGTCGAGATATCTGTCTACATGACTGAAAACAGGACAGACAACAGTGGGAATGCCTATCTGCGTATTTGGGTGAATGCACACGTTAAAAAATAGTGCTAGACGGTCAAGCTGGGCATCATTCACCATTAAGTTTAATCACTTCTTGCACTGATCAGCTACTGCCGAGTTTACGATAACGTTACAAGTTATAACTAAGTTCGTTTCATGCTCGCGTTAGCTGCCTGTTATAATGGATAAGAATTCCCGGATACTCTAGCATTGATATAGAGGAAAATATATTAAAATAAGTGCAGAAATCCGGCAAATGCTACTGTGACAATATTATTCAGTCTCACCTTTGAGAAAATCCTGACCAACGGTGCAGCCATGACTTATTACAAAAGCTGTGGGATACTCACAGGAACAACATTGGCATACTCATAGACAGTTAAAGAAAGGGCAGGCGACAAAACACAAACTGAACCGGATTTCCTTCTACGTCCCAATGCTGCCTTCAAGTGCCCCTTGTGCGATTCACAAACTCTTCGCTATGGTTGTGTATTAAGCATAGGTATTAACGTTCTTGATAAAACTATTAAGTAAGCACAAGATAAATTCAACCTGCCTGTCTTGATGCTCTTCATGAGTAGGTTTAAACAAACAAACAAACAAACAAACAAACAAACAAATTGAAAGCGCTTTGGTGTATGTAAAAGCAAGTCATATTTATTTTTGAAGATGTAACTTTTATACTTAATTATATACTGTTGGCATATGGCGATTGAATTAATGGGACGCACTTGGGCTTCTTGGTAACCCCAATAAAAAAAAAAAAACTTATTTGAGAAGCATTCTTGAGACTCGTTTGTAAGTGCCAAATTTCTGCTTAAATTTTTCCGACAGTATCCGAAGGCAACAGTTGCGTTTGGGGTAACACAGAATATAGACGTTTCACCCAAAACGGAAGCGTTCATTTGGTAACAATTCTAGCTGGATAATGTATCCCAAATATTCACACTTATCTTTGCTTAGCGATAACATTACTTAGACGCTGAAAGCCACGATATGAACTGGTGGTGTTGAATAGTCGGTGTTTATAATAATGAAAATTGATGTAACGTTAAGGGTCGAGCTCGCTAGGCAACGTCACGTAAAGCATTGTTATGAGCTAGCTAACCATCAACATATAAAAGCTAACTTAGGTTACTGTACGTTATCAGCAGTCATAAGTAAAAGCAGGGCTGACACACGTCTGACTATCAACTAATCTCCACTGGATCTTTTCAGGTTCAATACAGAAGAAGGACAATGGAAGATATAAAGACCGAGCCTGTGGATTTTGTGAAGGAATTCCAAGAATACCTGACACAGCAAACCCAGCACGTCAACATGATCTCAGGCTCTGTTTGCGGAGAAAAAGAGACAGGGGAGCCGTTTCAAGCCGGTGGGAATGGAGTACAATAAATTATACAGCAATATATCTTTGATAAGTAAAGAGTCAAATCTTAAAGTCATTGTGCGTTTGGTTTTAGTTGCGCCCAGGAGTGAGCAGAATGGTCTGGATCCTCCGTCTGTGGAGGTGAGCCTGCCAATGGAGGATGGGTCAGATGTACAAATGGACGGCCTGGAGAGGACCTGTGATGGAAAGTACAAGTGCAGCTACTGCAGCTATGCCAACAAGGGCATGGCTCGTTTAATAGAGCACATCCGCATCCACACAGGTCAGTTACACTGCATTCATTCATTAAGGCAACACTGCTGGAAATCCAAACACACTGCTGAAGATGAAGCTGTTATATGCCAGTGGCCCTCTGGGGTCACTAAGAAAGTTGAGGGTGATTCCCAGCCAAATTTCACATTTGGACAATGTACACTTTTTTCCCACTGAAAATAGTGCCAATCAACTACTGTTATAATTGTACCGTATATATTAGCTTCATATCAGTTTTCTCACATTGACTAGACAATCAAGGATGACATTTTGGAGGATTGTTTATATCATCTTGCCACATTTTGTATAATGCCTTGTGCAGCACACATGCTACATTGTACCTACTGCCTCATAGCCGTTAACAGTAAAGTATGCTTGTTAATATCCATATTACAACTGCAATTATTTCCTCTCTTGTTTGTCACCCAGGAGAAAAGCCTCATCGCTGCCAGCTGTGCCCGTTTGCTTCAGCATACGAGCGCCACTTGGAAGCCCACATGCGCTCGCACACAGGAGAGAAACCGTACAAATGTGACCTCTGCGCCTTCCGCTGTAGCGACCGCAGCAACCTGTCGCACCATCGTCGCCGCCGCCACAAGCTCCTGCCCACCAGGGTTGTCCGCTCTCCTTTCTCCAACAAGAGAATGTTGAGCTCCCTGCAGAAGAGAACAGGCTCACTGGGCTTCAGTAGGCGACTACTCATCAACTTCAACCCTCCCTCCATGGTGATGCCAAAGTCGGATTATCTGAATGACTTGTCTCACAAGATCCACCACCATTTGAATAGCAGTGAGTATAAGAACCATCCCAAGGTAGATGAGAACGACACTCGCAACAGAGGTGCTAATGGTTTGACTTTTAATAACCCACTGGACCAGCTGTCTACACTTGCTGGCCAGTTAGCCGACCTTCATCCTGAGTCCCAGACTCGTGCATCCCCAGACAGGGAGTCCTTAAAAGATGAGAAGCCCATCCTCATACAACAGGTCTCTAGTGAACATGTTGCTATGTGTTCAAATGAAGCGCAGACTTTACCACCTAAAAATGAATCTCCCACCTCAGGCCATGGGAGTTGCAGTCCTGTTCCCGGCCTCGGTTTTGACAGCACTCTTACTGCAAGTCGTAGCAACAGCCAGCCGAGCACACCCACCCCTGGCCTGAACACACCGGACCAACAGCTCTTACAGAAATGCCAGCACTGTGATATTCACTTTATGGATAATATCCTCTACACCATTCACATGGGCTGTCATGGCTACGAACATCCATTCCAGTGCAACATCTGTGGTCACATGTGCATAGACAAATACGACTTTTCGTGCCATTTTACCCGTGGGCAACATAAAAAGTGATTCCATGTAGCAACATAGATGCATATAAAGTCTTAGGTTCTTGTGTTTTCAGTATGTTGATTGTACAGCATCTAAACATGGTGACACTGATTTACATTTTTGTTATGTACGGTTTACTATTCCCTTTTTCCTTTTATACTCACTGTACTGCAGTTCTATATGGCTTTCAGCTTTTCCTATTAGTTTTGGATTGATACTTACAAAGGGTGGACAAAACAACAGAAACATCTTGCAACAGCTCTGCAGTAGAAATACTAATTGAAGCTCACTAAGTGTCATTTCAACTCATCCTACATTCAGTATTAGTTAAGACATTGTTACTAATGTCCTTCTTTTCCAATGCAGCTGCTTTTGTTTGACATATTAGCCTGACATTACTTTGCAGTGACCAGGATTTCACTCAGCTCCTGTAGTAAATCACAATTACATAGACAGCTTTATGTGAGACATTTAAAATAAATACCAAAAGTATTTAAACATAAATTAAAGGTAAACATTATGAGCTTCTCCAGCTCGGTATTCATAATAGGTCTGTACAATTTTTGTCCAGCATCTGTACATGGCCTTTTAGTCTGAATATACACCAAAGTTTCCACCTCAGTTAATATTAGCTGGATACATTCCGCTGTGAGAAACTAAAGTGGGATGTTTAGAGACTGATCGCTTAATTGGCTCATTTTCTGTTCAAATCATGAGTTTGTGTCCAGCCAGATTTATTACAATACTGCCTGCTGTTCTATTTATTTATATCTCACTCCGTAGACTGCAGCAGGTGTCAGCCAAATCAATCATCAATATTTTATAGATTTCAGTATTGTTTTTTTCTTACTAATTTATACCCATGGCGCAAGTCTACATTTATAAGATGTCCTGAGTAGTTTTGTGGTACCAATTTTCAGTACAAAATCCAATTTCAGTGTAGCTACTTTTCACGTGTATAGTAGCAGATGTTGATACACTGTAGATCACTGTGACTCTAAGATGTAATGTGTAAAGTAATGTTACTTTTTATTTCAATTAATAGCTTTTGATTTATGTAAATCCTGGTCTAAAGGAAATGCTTGTTTGTATGTAATTATCTTATTATGGACAAAAAGTAAACATGTGAGATCAATGAGCTGTCATCTCTTTCGTGTACGTACACCAGATTGGCAGATACCGTGTAGATGACCACAAGTGTATCACTGTATCTTAAGTTTAAAATGAGTGGGTAAGGTTTGGCCATTAAAAAGCTTTTAATTACAAGATAAAATAATAGGGTACATACATTTCCATGTTTCACCAGCAAACTAGCAAAAGTACAATTTATTTACATTTAATTAAATACAATGTCATGCATTCGCTTGTCACTTTTTGATGCAATTAAATCTGTCTTCATGAAAATTCAAGAAAAGATTCAAGTCAGTTATTTTCATTCATGATTCTCAACAGAATTTCCTTTTTCTCGACATCAAAAACGTCCACTGCTCTTTTCACCACACGTTCCACATCAATGTCCTCTTCTTGAGCGAGAGACGCTTCCTGGAGCAGCTGTCTCCGCAGGTTGTGAACAAATGTTGCTTTGGATTCATTCAGCTGAGCGGCCAAAGACTTCATGTGCTTAGGGGCTACTTGATTCTCTAAAGTAAAGATGACAAAATTATTACGCTGGGCTTCAAATGACAAGTAAAACTGTGAACGTTTAGTATTAATAATGAAGCTCACAACAACTGACCTCTGGCAGTCTTCATTGCCTCAGATATATGGCGTCGACAGGCCTGGTCAGTCTGGTGAACCACATTAGTGGCGCATTTCAGGCGGTCCGCCTCCTGTACATTATGAAAACCACAACACAAATACAGTCTCCAGTTTCATCTTTAAAGTCCACTATTAACAGATTTGATGGGAGCTGACGCACTTTTTGTTTAGTGTTGTCCTCAGCCGGGCTCAGCGGGTTGCTCAGTGCAGAGGAGATCAACTCCATCACCCTCTGGCTAAGGATAAGCCAGACAGAAAGAGAAACAGAAAGAGGCAAGGCATCACATGAATACCTGATTTATGCTTGTGAACATCAGTAATTAAGTTTCAATAACTGATTATTCTGCTGTCTTACATGTCACATTTGGACAAATCGCCTGTGGTGTTGAGTGAAATGCTGTTTGTCTCCCATGAGTTTTTCTGTGGATTTGGAGACTCCAAACGCTTCACCATCTCCAATATTACCTCAGTGGGTATAGGTTCAGACCTGCTCTGGTTTCTGCTGATGCAGGACTCCAAATCACACTGCAGGTACACCTGGCAGAAACCCAGGGAATCTGAAAAGACAACAGACAAGTTAGTTCAACCAAATGGACACTGTTTCAAGGACTTAAAAAGTGATTTTGCGTGTTTTATCCCAGAGTTTTTTCACTGACTTCTTATCGTCCACCCACCAGTATCAGTTTTTTTTCCGGTATACTAAAACAAATTTACTTGCAGAGAATTGAAACCAAATGGTCCTTTATGAACATAGTGTCCTATACTGTAGACAGAAAATGGAGTGCTTACACTTTCTTGCAAGTTGGTACATTTCATATCTCATGCTTGGATAGTAGAAATTGTCATCCAGTAAAAAGAGAAGTGGTGCCCGTTCAGCCTGTGAGCGGTCCAAAGCTTCAGGCTGCAGTAGAGCTTGAATGCATTGTTGCCATACAGCACTGTTGATCTGACAGCTGACCGGCAGCTCTGCCAAACGTTGAGGTTTCTCGAAGAACTGCTCAATGCACTGCAAAACTGCTTGTCTGTGTGATTTCCATTCAGTGTGCTAGAGAAAAAAAAGGTTAACCAATCAATAAAACATTTCAGTGCAAGCTGGAAATGTGAAATTGAATTTACAGTGTTATGGCACAAAACTATTCTTAACATATCACTGAAACCCAAATGAGGAAAATGACTCTGGAACCTTATAGTGAATACAGTATGTACTTATTCATGATTTGGTCTATAAAATGTCATAAAATGACATGTTTACAGAGCCTGATGGTCATATTCAAATTGCTTGTTTTGTCTGACCAACAGTCCAAAACCTAAATACATTCTGTTAAATCGTAAAAACCTAGAAAAACAGTCGCATGTGAGAAGCTGCAACTAGTGATTTTGTGGCACTTTTCCTCAAATAACTCACTTACTGAACTTTTTTTCTCTTTCTCTCCTGTATAATAATGGCCCAAAATAATTACTTGATTATGATACAACACTTTGAACTTCTGAGCAATTTAAATACTAAAATCGCAGAGGACAATCTGCCAATTTAGCTCAACTGTGTTTACTATTTCTTGCCTCCTCCGCTCTGGTCTGAAAAGCATGTTCGGGTATCAGGTCATCATACGGCACAACAGTGGCTCTCCATCCGTGTAGTGCAGCGGTGCGGAGGACTTTGCGGGCCAGCGTGGACTTCCCAGCAGCAGGTAGCCCGCAGAGGACACACAGACAGGCCGGAGACCGGCCGACACCTCCGGCTTCTTCTGCTGCCATGTGCTACCATAGACCCGCTTCAAAACTCAGCTTTTATATGGTGTTTCTGTGGTGGTTGCAGCAGGGTTGCAATTGACAGCTAACTTCCGCATCATGCCGCGTCAAAACAGGAGTAAAACACGTGACTTCCGGCCATACTCTTTTCAGAATAAAACCCCACAAAGTAAAAGCGAGGCAAGTGAAATCGGGACATGCAAGTCCCCTACCTATGGTCCCTAAAGATGATCTTTTCCCGAGAGCATTATATTAATGGGGTGTCAGTAATTCATTCTCTAGGCAGGTAGAGCAGTGATACATGCATCTAGTGTCAAAAGCAAGGAAAGATAATTTTTACTTTAGGGCCATTTCCACATTTTCTTGCTTCATGCATAGTTATGCCACTAGTTTTTGCCTTATAGTGAAACGAAAGAGGGCTACACAGACACGTTACTACTGTTCCAAGAAACACACATGCACTTACAATTAAAAAAAAAAATTGGAACCCATTGCCTGATACATTTCTTTATTACAATTGACATCCATTAACATATTTTTAAACAGACATTTTTTAATTTTTAAAAATATGATTAAGAAATACTTAGCGCATGTATTTCCAATGAGTATTTCCAATAAGTGATGAACAGGAATCTAATAAAACACATATTCCAATAAGTATATACATACTCCTATACCAGCCTTATCCACCATGTTACTACAGTCAACAGCCAGTCTATTGTGAGTGTATTGTTATCACAGTGTTTTAAAAGTGTCTCTTCATATAGTGTCAAGCTCAAGTAAACTCCATACATTCACAATACAAATTAAAACATTTTGTATAAAAATAAAATCAACATGGTAGCTGCCTGGGTGGGATTGGTTTCGGTACTCCAGGGCCCTGTTTAGGAGCTGGGGGTTGTGCAGGGGCAGTGCTTGTTTCTGCATTCCAATAATCCAGTTCTCCATACCTGAAACTGACAGGTTTGTGCAAATTGGGTTAAACTGCTTATACAGGTTTGCTTGTGCATTTAAATCCTTAATCTGAATCTGTGTGTGAGGGAGTTCAGTTCAATAAAAAAAAGTTCATACCCAGAAATTGGAACTGAAGTAGCCGGTGGATATTCAGGCTGGAATTAAAAGGAAAAAACAACTTAAAATCTGCAAAGCTGAACATGTACCTCTTTTGATTGATTTACCCCTTTCCTTTTGTTTGACAATTTTCAGGTAATAAAAATAAAAAAAATTGCACTGCCTTCCCTGCAAGTGATGATCATTAAGAAAAACAACAACTATTTACCACATTAGAAGGAGCCTGTAATGGAGGTTGGGTTGTGGTACTTTTCTGAACATTGCTGTTTGATTGCCCGTTTGTATTTCCATTTCTAGCATTATGTGACCTGTAAAAGCAGAAAGCTTATGAATAGTAAGGATATTTTAATCAAAATATAAAACACTGCAACTGTACTCTTTAAAATATATCGTTCTATTTTTAATGTGAGGTAAGGTTTACTTGAGGCGGCTGGCGAGGCTTCCTTTTAGACATGGGTCAAGTGTGTCTCTCCTGAAAACGTAGAGCAGCACCAAAATGAGAAGGACCAGAACAGGAACCACCAACAGGAAGAAGATCAACAGACCGTTCCTGAGGGAGTAGTCTGAGGGCGAAAAGGTCATGTGTGAAAAAGAAAGAGTATGTTAAATAAAGTATATTTAAAAACTTAAAACTAAATACATCAGGAGGCCAGCCAGTGTGCGTAAAAGACAACTTAGATTCACCATATATATCTAATGCTAGTATAACAGCTAAAATTATCTGGCTTCTTCTAGTTCATTATGAGAAGCATCGCATTCTGAGAAGACACTTAACAGTGAATGAACACATTGTTTCTGGTTTCTGATGATATACAGTTGGGGAAATGGACAGTTTGGCATAATACATTTTCAATATTATTAAAATGATCCAAGACAAAAACACATTTAGGTCTGGGTGCTACAACAACAGATGCAATAAGAAACCACTGCTACCACGGTTATGCCAGCAGAAGACAGAATGATTAATGTATGAGTAATATGAAGCCTAATAAAGGACTACTGTATTAGATTACGGTGTATCTAGTGATGCATTTGCAGAACTTCATGGCTGATTTCCACATTTTGCCCCCATTAGAGCTTATGAGTTTGCATTAGGTGAACTGTACAAAGTAGAGTGCCTTTGACTTTTGGTGTACTATATCTTGAAATGTAAATGAATAAAATAAATTTAAACCTACCTATCTGAGCAGGACCACTGTCTATGCTGCCACCTCGCCCCGACTTGTCACAGTTAGGTGGGGCCCACCCGTTTTCACAGTGGCAGTGCCCTTGGTCATTACATACCTGAAGAAAACATTATAACCACTAAATCAGACTTGTCATTATTTGCTGGTAATTGAGCAAAAAAAAAAAAATAAATAAATAAAAAAGTAAAAGACAATTCCAAATCACCCCTCGGCTGTTGCAGGTGGTCTGGGCACCACAGATCAAGTTGGGCAGCAGATTAGAAGCATTCACACACTGAAAGTCTATGCAGGTCTGAGAGAGAAGACTTATAACTTAATGATGCAATCAAAATGAATCGTTAGGCATCATTATTTCCACTTTCACAATGACGGTACTGTCCTGGAACAAGTATAATCACATTCCTGGTTACATTCTCTTTGGCGTGTCCATTTCTTAAAATAGTTTGTCTGCTTACCTTTCCTTTATCACAAGGGCTGCCAGGCTTAACATAGCCAGGATCTCTCACATCTGTGCCGAGGTTGAAGTTTGCATTAATACACTTTGACCCTTGGACTATTTGGATACTGACTTGGGCACCAGGAGGGGGATTGTTGACGTCCACGTTTACACACTGCAACTTTCCACACATGGAGTTTCTGCAGTGCATCAGAACACAGTCAGTTCCCACAGTTGTTAATGAGTTAAATGTTGGGGGGATAAAGCAAATCCATCTTTAAACTTACAAAATAAAGTTGCATCTCATCATTTTGTCTAAAATGACCATCCTACGTATAATAAACTGGAAGGCTTTCTACAACTGTGATAAAACAAACTTAAAGAAAAGGACATTGGATATTACATGGATTTGCCAAGCCAAATTCTATTTAGAGGACGGATGATCAGATTTTTGGCCAGATGATCATAAGAATAATATAATAATCTACATCATCTTTACTCGTGTGTGTGTGTGTGTGTGTGTGTGTGTGTGTGTGTGTGTGTGTGTATATTTTATACAGTCAGGTCCATAAATATTGGGACATCGACACAGTTCTAATCTTTTTGGCTCTATACACCACCACAATGGAGTTGAAATGAAACGAACAAGATGTGCTTTAACTGCAGACTTTCAGCTTTAATTTGAGGGTATTTACATCCAAATCAGGTGAACGGTGTAGGAATTACAACAGTTTGTATATGTGCCTCCCACTTTTTAAGGGACCAAAAGTAATGGGACAGATTAACAATCATAAATCAAACTTTCACTTTTTAATACTTGGTTGCAAATCCTTTGCATTCAATTACAGCCTGAAGTCTGGAACGCATAGACATCACCAGACGCTGGGTTTCATCCCTGGTGATGCTCTGCCAGGCCTCTACTGCAACTGTCTTCAGTTCCTGCTTGTTCTTGGGGCATTTTCCCTTCAGTTTTGTCTTCAGCAAGTGAAATGCATGCTCAATCGGATTCAGGTCAGGTGATTGACTTGGCCATTGCATAACATTCCACTTCTTTCCCTTAAAAAAACTCTTTGGTTGCTTTCGCAGTATGCTTCGGGTCATCGTCCATCTGCACTGTGAAGCGCCGTCTAATGAGTTCTGAAGCATTTGGCTGAATATGAGCAGATAATATTGCCCGAAACACTTCAGAATTCATCCTGCTGCTTTTGTCAGCAGTCACATCATCAATAAATACAAGAGAACCAGTTCCATTGGCAGCCATACATGCCCACGCCATGACACTACCACCACCATACTTCACTGATGAGGTGGTATGCTTTGGATCATGAGCAGTTCCTTTCCTTGTCCATACTCTTCTCTTCCCATCACTCTGGTACAAGTTGATCTTTGTCTCATCTGTCCATAGGATGTTGTTCCAGAAATGTGAAGGCTTTTTAGATGTTGTTTGGCAAACTCTAATCTGGCCTTCCTGTTTTTTGAGGCTCACCAATGGTTTACATCTTGTAGTGAACCCTCTGTATTCACTCTGGTGAAGTCTTCTCTTGATTGTTGACTTTGACACACATACACCTACCTCCTGGAGAGTGTTCTTGATCTGGCCAACTGTTGTGAAGGGTGTTTTCTTCACCAGGGAAAGTATTCTTCGGTCATCCTCCACAGTTGTTTTCCGTGGTCTTCCGGGTCTTTTTGGTGTTGCTGAGCTCACCGGTGCGTTCTTTCTTTTTAAGAATGTTCCAAACAGTTGATTTGGCCACACCTAATGTTTTTTGCTATCTCTCTGATGGGTTTGTTTAGATTTTTCAGCCTAATGATGGCTTGCTTCACTGATAGTGACAGCTCTTTGGATCTCATATTGAGAGTTGACAGCAACAGATTCCAAATGTAAATAGCACAATTGAAATGAACTCTGGACCTTTTATCTGCTCCTTGTAAATGGGATAATGAGGGAATAACACACACCTGGCCATGGAACAGCTGAGCAGCCAATTGTCCCATTACTTTTGGTCCCTTAAAAAGTGGGAGGCACATATACAAACTGTTGTAATTCCTACACCGTTCACCTGATTTGGATGTAAATACCCTCAAATTAAAGCTGAAAGTCTGCAGTTAAAGCACATCTTGTTCGTTTCATTTCAACTCCATTGTGGTGGTGTATAGAGCCAAAAAGATTAGAATTGTGTCGATGTCCCAATATTTATGGACCTGACTGTATATATATCCATTCAATTATTAAAAAAGTATTGTACTTACGCTACACTACATGGGATAAGGTTTTTGCCATTCATTCCACAGTTTCCAAATTCGTTTCCCTTCATATTTGCAGTCGTAAAACAAATATCCGCTGCCTTTGTTGCTGGATCTGCCCAAGATAAAATATGAATGCCAAGAGAAGTGAATTAACATTTTGCCACGGGGGCTGATGTATTCTTGACTGGATTACCCATAGTTAGAGTTTTACACAAACAAATCAGAAGTTACATGTTTGACTGGCACAGGGTATAACTCGCAGCCAAAAATGATGTCATTGATGACAAACCTCATAGTTCTTGGGGTTTATTTACCTGCAAAAGACTTTGTATCAAGTATTATTGAATGTACCTGGTGCAAAGAGATGATTGCACTGGAAATCGTATGTCTGGCATTGGCCCTCATAGCAGTACGCAGCAGCCTGACGGTCTTCACAGGGCAGGCCGTCCATGACATAGAAGTTTCTGGGACAGAATGCAGTCGTCCCGTTACAGTATTCAGGAAGATCGCAGGTGTTGACGGACTCTCTGCATGGAGTTCCAGATACTCTGATCTGAAACAAAAAATAATCACATATTTTACATGTGCAAAGAATGTTTTACCAAGTACAGTTGATTTCCTCTATTCAGTGCATTCATAAGCTACATGACTCTGATCTTAAGACCAACATAATCCTGACCTGACAGTTTTCACAGCAGCCACCCTGAGCACAGGCAGACCCGCGTGTAAATGTGCAGGTGGCAGCATCACAGCATTTATTGTTGCATTCCTGTATACAACAGAACAAAAGAAAAACTGCTCACCACCACATTAAAAAAAAGTACAAGAATGTAACTTTTTTTATTCAAATGTCAGTGAGGTTGTAACATGACAATGTGTCTAGTGTCTGTAAAGCTGAAAGCAAAATGTGTCTGTGTTCTTCTTGATTTACAAAGAAAGTGATTACAACTCTTAACATCATTCATTTGCAAATGTCAAAATTGAAAAGTTAATTACAAAGATATTCTCTACAACTCAACCACATAAGTGTTTCCAAAAACGACGACAGAAATAAATAAAATAATTGTGAAAACTACTATCAGTTACATTACAGTAAAATAACCCTTTGAAAAATACTTATCCAATACAATTATGTTGAGTGTGTGTGTGTGAGTTTATCTGGCAGGCAGGACTCTACCTCAGGTTTGCCACAGTCACACTGCTCTCCATTGTCCAGCCGGCCATTGCCACATACAGCAATACCAACCACATCTGATGGGGCTGGCGGGTTTTTCAGACACAAGCCTCCTCCACGAAGGATCAGCGTCTCAAAGTGTTGTTGACTGCAGTTGCTGAAAGTGGTGGAACCACTACGGAGTAGCAGTGCAAACCATTCATGAAAATATCCAATTGGACAGGCCTCACATCACTAAATCTTTGACCATTGAGCAGAGGACGTTTTTCGTATTCAAAGTTAACATTAACTTGTAGTTTTTTTACATGACGTAGCAGTTTGTGAGCCTATACAAAAACACAACCAAATTATATTAATTAAGTATGAAGCCACCAAAGTCCCAAAAGATGGTAAAAAAAAAAAACTTTCATGGACATTGAGAGCTGCGTAGCAAACAATATCAGCACAAAGTGCACATACTGTTAAATAACATTAGGCTACATGATCTCTATCCTACCTGATAGAGAAAAGTTAAACATTTAAAAGATAATTTATTTGTTTGTTATTATCCCAAGATGAATGGAGTGCATATGCAACTGTAGTTGCATAGGCTATAATTATATCAGAAGCATATTGCGCTTGGCAGGTTAAATCCTGTACAGTAAGTTCATGGACCAACTTAATTGAAAACATAAAAAAAAAAAAAATCATCTGCTAGATTTTCACATAAGACTTTTTTATTTTCAGGGCAGAAAAGCAGCCTGTAAGGCACTGTGGCAGGCACAGATAATACTATACTCTGTATATATTTACCACACCAACATTTTTAACTATTGCTGTTTGATTTCATGACAAGGGGTAAATAAATATTCTGTGGAAGATATGTTACCTAGCACCAGCTGCCATGATGCAGCTTCCTACACTGCAGCAGTTCGCAGTATCGTGATTCATGCCCAGGTTATGGCCCATCTCATGGGCCACCACAGTGGATGCAAAAGAGAGGCCGTTGTCGCTGAACTGTGAAAACACACATTCTCTTAAGTTAATATACCTAAATATATGATCAGGAAATAAAAACCTCAGTTATTCAGTCATATAAAAAAATATATGGCTACACATGAATCTTCCATTAAAAAAAAGAAAAGAAGGAGCACTTTTCAGTTACAATGAAAGAGATTTCACTTGATTTGTATTACTCATCTACTGTTGAATCAGGATATTCGAGGACAAAATCTGGCACTAAAGGATGTTTGTTGGATGTTGAACGTGTAAATTGGATATAGATTGGATAGTTATATGAAGAAAATCTATTTAATTTAATTTAATAGGGGAAAGAATGGCAGCACATGTTCAATTATATTATTTGATTGAATTTTGCACACAAGTATACTATTTTTGTCGATTAGAATGTAAATATAATTCACTGAACATGTCGGAAACTAAAGTCAGATGTTACATAAATTGTCAAAACTTACCTACGATACATTTAACTTACCTAAAAAAAGTATTATTCCAGTCAGAGTGACTTCCAATGTATATTAAAACATTGTAAGGCATCAAAATGCAAAAGGATCTAAGTAATTCAATGATCCAAACAAAGTTGCCTGGTCATGGTGTTTCATAAGACCTTTTTCAAGTCTTAATTCAATTCAATGAGGCGTGGTTGGCCTTAACGTTTCAATAACAATGTTGCCAAAACATCAAAATATAATTTGTCCAAATATTCAGACATACAATAAACAGTAATATGAACATTAACATGACATTAAGATTGACTTATTGATATTAATTATATATATTGTGTGTGTGTGCGTGTGTGTAGTTTAGGTCTTACTAGTTTTAACTCCTTTGTTATTTAGAGCATGTGAGAATGAGCTGCACTTATATAGCCTACCATAAATAATGCAGAGAGTATCAGTTTCAGCTCAAACACTCATGCAGCCAATGCACTAAGTAGTCAGCTGGTGTTAGAAGTTAAAAAGAGAGTTAAACTAACCACGTTGATCCCTCCAGAAGTCGTAGCGGAGCAGACTGTGCCCACGAAGGCCATACCCAATATACTTCCACCGTATGGCTTGGGCAGCCCACTGGTAAACAAGTGGAGATAAGAGATAAGTCACAAACTTGACTCTACATTTTAAAATGATTCCCACTATGTGGCCATCGATGTAATCTGAGGTCATCATATAACTAAAGAAACAAACAAAGAAAACATGTTACTTACACAATGAGCTGACCAATGTCATGCCTGATCTTTGGTAACAGTACAGTCTTCCTCCACTTGACAAACATCCCCAACACATCTCCTGCAGAGCCCTCCACATTAAAGGGATTAACATCCTTAAAAATCACCAGGCCCACCAGCACCACACGGATATTCAGCTGCTTGTAATACTAGAATACAACAGAAAACAAAAGCAGCAGATTATAAAGCATAACACAGCACTATCACAAAACAATATTAGAATTAAAATTAAGCATACATACTTTCTTTCACAAACAACTTAAAATCTCACCGCATCGAGTAGATTGGCCATTTGCACCATTTCCTCTTGTACCGCTGTCTCATTTTGTTTCTTATAAATGTACTGTAAATACAATTATAGAAGATTATTTCGTAACAGTTATTGCTACTTTTGGCACTATATTCCACAGCATTGGAAAATCACTGCAACATTTGAGAGGGAAAAGCACATTCCTAACTAACTTTTACAGGCTGATTTGTCAATATAAGTATGGTAAAAGTGCTCATTTGCTTGCATCTAGTCTAAAAACCAAACCTGTTGCAGCCAATTCATTCTCACTTACATACCAGTGAATTAAGAAACGGATATACTCACTCACCCTGAGATGATCAACAACCAGCACCAACTCCACATAACTGGTTTCAGGTAAATTGCTACTGCGCTTCCTCTGTTGAAACAACAAACAGTATGACAACAGAATGAAATCAGTCCCTTAGACCCTCAGCCACTTTCACGTTACAAAAAATTGTTTCTAAATATAAATTCAAGTGAACGTAATGAGCATCCTAACCCGCAGCAGTGAAGTCAGCGATTTTCCAGGCTCAAAGGGTTCGTGGCTTTGAGATGATGCAGCCTCACCGACGACCCCACAAGTGACGGGCTCGGACTGAATGTCCTTCAGCAGGTACAGAAGGTGCTCGTTGGTAGCAGACTGTGGCACAGGCTCAAGTCCATAGGTCTCATTTCGAAGGAGGATTACACCCCTACAGAGAAGTGCATAGCAGATACACAATTAGATACATTCTTTCAGTTTGTGTCAAAGCCTGGGTGTGGCACTGCATTCCACCACCCTGGCATTATATGGCTGGCCCATCATACTGAGGAACAAAGGCACACATATTGATCACGACCTGTACAAGCAAGCTGTTAGAAAACAAGCAAAAAGTATCAATGCAGACTCTCAACACCCTCTCTTTCCTGAATATGAACTTCTGCCATCAGGAAGAGGATTCCGTGTGCCGAGATGTAAAACAAACAGAGCTCAAAAGGAACGAACTAGAAACAGCAAGAGAGATGGTCAAACCTGAGGCCCGAGCATGTGCTGAGCGCGACCACTGAATCCTCATATCCCTCCACTTCTCCATGGTAATAGCAATGCACCTGGAAAAAGAAAAATAGGTTCAACGGTTGAAGTTCAGCCAAATAAAACAAGTTGAGCAAGTGTTGACTTACATGCTGTTTTGGATATGATGGCTTGTGGTTACCAGCGGCGTCAAGTGAATACTGAACAAAGTTTGGGTGTAAAAAGTCTCTGACAAGAAGAGGAGAAAAGACATATGGGATATTTCATCTGTAGGATTAAAAATAACAATAATGTCAGTTACATTAAATGAAGTCCTAACTGTACATACCTGTTCTTTTTTAGATGAAGGAGGTGCTTCCTGTTGTTTATGTTGAATGCATATGATATTGTCTCCTCTCCATATTTCTGAAATGGATAAAAACAAGAAAGCATTCTTGATGTTGTCATATTAAAAGGGACAAGGATTTAATCAGGGTTGTTTACCTACCTCCTGTGACGGTCTATTGATGGTCCTTGTATATCTCTGGATCACCTGAGGACTTACAATGGAGTACTTCGAGAGTTGTAATGGAAGCCCATTGAAAATGTCTGGAAGAAAGGTGATCATACAGAGAAAATGTAAAAATTGAGGTCTTCTGTGGTTAACTAATGCTGTTTCTTCTCAGGACATAAAGCACACACAAATAAATTAACCACATACAAAAAAGGGAAATTAATTGTGACATATTGAGGTCTTTGTATTGGGAGTTACTGTATTCTTAGGAACCTCTTTGTCCTTTTAAAATAGAAAAACTGTTGATCATAGCCTACACAATGAAATATCTTGTGTAGACCACAAGCAGGCTTGATTGCAAAAAAAAAAAACTCTCAAAAAGTCCAACCATTGTTGTCGTTGTTTACAAAAGACGATACACTCTTTTTTTCGAAAGACTACACAACTCAGATCAGCTGTAGGCCTACCTCACCTATGTTGTCAATCCCAGAAATGTAACACAGCAAAAAAACAGCGAATACGATGTATTTTCGGATCATGGTTAAAGTATTAAGTTTGATTTCCCAATTCGGCCTACGGTATGCCTACTATTAATGACTGCAAAGTTCTTGTGTCTTTGTTTCCTTGTGCTGGTCAGGTGTGTCATGATGGGCGTGGCTAACGACAGGCGAGCTACGCGGCTTGAAGTACAAAGGTGTCTTCTTCTTCTTCAGGATTTTACGGTAGTTGGTGTTAATCGCCTCGCCATCTATTATTTTATCTGATTACAACTTTTTAATAAGACTGGTGTTTTTCAAAAATGTTAACATATTTTTCTTCCATTTCACGGTGTCGTGCCAAGGTACTTAACAGCAGTAGAAAACAGCAGACATCTCCATATTATCTCAGGTTGTTCACTGTGACCTGATAAAGACAGAGACTAACACACATGAGGACAGGACAGACACTTTGCAAGTTAGGGGAGGGGATACACATTATATCAGGTGAAATACAGCCTGATATTTTGTGTATCCACTCTGTAACTTTTGCTAGAAAACAGCAGACATCTCCATATTATCCCATGTTGTTTATTGTGACCTGGTAAAGACAAAATAACACACACGATGACAGGACAGACCCTTTGCATGTTAGGGGAGGGGATACACATTATATCAAGAAAAAAACGGCCTGATATTTTGTGTATCCCCTATGTAACTTTTGCTAGAAAACAGCAGACACCTCCATATTATCTCAGGTTGTTTATTGTGACCTGGTAGACACATATAACTCAACTAACTGCGTATACACTTAAAAAGCGTAAAAAGCTGTAGCCTACATAATGCCTACACTGTAATTTCTATCCTTAAAACTGTAGTATTCTTGAACTAGATCAGCTGTTTTATGTCTGCACCTGATATTCAGCAGCTCCAGATCCACACTATGCAGCGGCCTCACAGGCCACAAAACATGTGGACAAAATTAAATTTGTTGAACTTCTATCTGCTATGTTCTTGCCTAAAACTTGTCTTTTGTGCTTTCCCAGCAAGTCTCCAAGACAGAAATGCAAAGGGTGAGTGATCATACTATAATTGTTTGTGAGAGTAGGCTATTTAACATTACAGTTACACCAGTACAGTTACGCCATTACAGGCATGGGCTATAGCTTTGTAGGTGGTCTGTTAACAATACCTACTTTAGCCTAGCCTATCTAATACCTGCTTTACTAGGCGCTATGGGTTCTGTTTCATTCATTCGACATTCATTCTTTCGACATTCCTCCCTCCATCGGTGTTGTAAACAAAAAGACAGAGTTTCCAACAAAATCAGAATTTCGGAATAGGCTACTAAGTTGGTTTTTTTATGGCACAATTAAAAAGCCACGTCATATTCAGGAGAATACAGATCACAAAAAAACAAACGAGCGGGCGATATCAATATTCAAAAGGAAATCACATGACAGAGATAATGGTGAAATTAAAAAAAAGAAGAAAACGCGATACGTGGTCAGTCAGAAACTATAGGGTAGCCTATAAATATTCATACAGATACGCTTTTCGAATTTTACAGAATTTTACATATTTTTGTATAGTATTATTTCGTTTAAATATGCAGAAAATATAGGAGTAGGTTAGTAAAAACGACAATTGTGTAGGCCTATTGTCTACACTAATTCAATTGATTTTCCCTAACTCTGCTTTCCAATTGGAGACCAAACTTATTTTATACTTTTTTCATATTTTCATATGTTAGAATCGGTATACTTTGATCATTATTATAAGTCATCATATTGAAAAGTATCCTAAAAGCTCTTAGTTAATCTACTTTAGAAGTTAATCTTCTATTTTAGACGTAACGAGAATTGCTTTGGAAATATCGCGTTATTTTAGTGCGGAAGTGTTTTGGTGTTACGGCAATGTTATTGTAGAATGGTTCAGTGCACAGTTAGAAGTTAAAACTACTATTGTACGTTTTAACATAAACATAATACCAACAAATGTTCTTACAGTCTACGCTATTCTAAATTATATTTTTGGTTGTAGTCCAAATGGTAGTTAGCTTTCAAGCGTTAGCTAATAAGCTGTGGTTTGTTGATAGTCGTTTCTAGACAGTCTGTCAACCTATCGTTGGACAGCAACTAACTACGACCGGATGCATAAGTCTGAGTAATATAAGACAAAACAGCATTTTACTGCATCATTAGGTACGTAGCAAACACTTATTAGTTAGGAAACGTCACTAACGTTAGTCAATCGGTCACAGCAACACGGCGTCCCTAAGTTAACTAAAGCACCGGCGGGCAAACCTATGCTTTGTTGAAATAGATTGAGTTATGTATGGCTGCATACCATCTTTTAAGATTTACTCACCTACTGAAGAAAGGACTGCCCAGGAAACAAGTCTGGAAAAAAACAAATAACACCTCAATCGTGGTGTCAGCTCAAGTTGTGTTGTGAGTATACATTTTGTGTCCTTTCATGTTAATTAAACTGGCAATGTTCACCTCTGTCTCGAAATAATGAGGGAATGTCTTAATGTCTTGCTTTTTTCTTGTGTAGAATTACTGCGCTGACAGACTTTGGACCTTTAGTAAAGACATTCAGTGTTGAAAACAGTGCCCCAACGTCCCCTACATTATCTCTCCAAGGTAATTTAGATAAAATTTTTCTTGTAGTATGCGGCTTCATTTTAATATCTCTCTCTTTGTAAAACAATTTTTTTTTCTTCTTCAGTTTCATCTTTATGTATTCGGAGCAGAGATAATGACACAGTAGATCAAGAAAGGAGGCAAAAAAACCTAGACACGAAGATGGACATACGGCCAAAGACTGGAGCAGATGGATTGCGAGGTGTAAAGACGAAAGGTTACCATCAAAAAAACGGAGCCAGACCGAAACAGAAGTTCCGAAATACTCTTGAACAATGGTTAGTTAAGCCCCCCCAAAAAACATGTACAGCTGAGGTGTGCCAAACCCAAGAGGATGTAGAGATGGTCGATGATGGTGACTTTCAAAGCACTTCAGCTCAGGATCTGTACTGCCAAAATGCTGAAGTATCTGATTCAGATGAAGAAACCAAACCTTTGACGCCACAAGACCTGGATGAAGACAATCCTGTGTCACCAGCATCCAAGGATTCTGCAGAGAGTGATCTCATGCAGACACTGTCCCACACTTATGGTGGATTAGACACAGAAGAAGAAGAAGAAACATGCTCAGCAAGCTCAGAAAGCGCTGTCAAACACAATACCAAAATAACAGACTTCTTTTCAGGGACATCATCACCAGGTTTACATATGAGACAGGGCAAGCCAGATAAGTCTACCAAGAAACAAAATGCAGACAAGGAAACTACATCTGCTGCAGTCAAGCCAGATGTCAAATGGCTGGGGACGCCAATCAATGAACTAAAGAGAATGCCCGAATGTGGTGGGACGCTTCCTCCACTGAAGGATGTTCCTGGCCAGCACACTGTGATGATAAGGGTTTGAGCAATTATTTATTTTTTTTAAATACTATTCACACAGCACTTCCAACATCATAGAAACATACAGTATTTGAATTGGCCAATAATATTTGTATGTATTATTTCAGAATAATTTGTAATCATGCAAAGGCAAAGTGTTAACATATAAAAACATGATCTTTACTATGATGAATTTTCTTTTAAGTTTTTCAAGGATCTATATTTTATTGTCAATAGGACAATTCAGTACACACACACACACACACACACACACACACACACACACACACACACACACAGGTATTGCATAACAAAACAACAAAAAACTTTATTCTTACTCGTCACATGCATGTACACAGTACATGTAGCGATATTCAATTCTGCATTTTAACCCATCCTAAG
The DNA here is from genome assembly GCF_031162955.1 of Sander vitreus. Lineage (NCBI taxonomy): Eukaryota > Metazoa > Chordata > Actinopteri > Perciformes > Percidae > Sander > Sander vitreus. Next base: position 9,840,539 of record NC_135875.1, read on the forward strand.
TATTAGGATCAGTGGACAGCTAATAGCATCTGGGGAGCAACTTGGGGTTCAGTGTCTTGCTCAGGGACACTTTGACATGTGGCCTTGTGGTTATGGGGCGACCATTCTACCTCAGAGCCACAAGCCACCCCATGTATCTAATACCATTTGTTTTCATTCACTCCCGTTGACAGACAGACCTTCTTCAGAATGGTAAAGTTCCTGTTCCATATCCGGCTAAGTTTAAGGATACCTGGGATGATGTCCATGTCAAGATGCCCTGTTCCAGTTGGAACCTGTTTCCTGTACAGGATGAGGTGATGGTCCAAGTGTTTCTAGACCTGTTAGTATAAAAAACAAGGTGTAGTAATGGATTATGTTAAAAAGATATATGGCACATTAAAAAATGCGCTAGACTGCTTTTAATTGCACTGATTTTACACCAGTGGTTGAATATGGGTCATGTAAACAGCCTGAAGCCATATGACTCTATTATTGCTACCAATGAAGATGATAGGATGAGCACTGTGAAATTTAAGTTGAACTGTATTGAAATGTCACTTTAGGTAAAACTGTCAAGAGTTTCTAGAAGTTAGGAGGCGTATCCATCCACATTCACTTTTCATGTCTCAAATATGAATATGCATTAATGAAACATGTATTATTTCATTAATTCATGAAATCACTGCAAGAAACAGGCACAATGACACAGTGTTATTATTCTTTGCATATGAAAAGCTAAACTGAGTTCCTCCTACAGAGACTTAATATAAGTTGTGCTTCCACAGGAAACACTTGAGCTGCAGAAGAGGAGTCGGTGGGAGCTGATAAAGGAAACTTTAAACAATGCATTTACAAGTCAACCCGAACTGCAGGCAAGTTTTATATCTGTGTCCTTTTATTGACCCAATGTATTTGACTTCATAAAACAAGGGGCACAGTGCACTGTAGTTGTGGTTACCATACTATGCCATGAGATGGCGTCATAGGCTCAGAAACTGAGAGGCATGCAGTCTCACAGAATGATGCTATTTTGACTATTTGTTGTTTTAATACACAAAAAGTAATTACGACTTAAGATGGCCATTCAGATTCATGTTGCTTCTCAATTTTATAATATAAACGTACTTGTTTGTTACAGAATGCAATATTGAAATACAATGCCTCGGGGGCCAAGAAATGGGACTTCACCGCATTACGTTTGTACTGCACTAAGGTAAACAATACGATTACTGATCTTTTTACAATCATCACTGAACCCAGAAGTAGTGAATGAAGTTTCTTTGTTCTCAAAAATCATGGTTTGGCAGAGTGATTGAATTAATTCTGGCATGCAAACATGTAGACACAGATGGACACACATGTTGGAGATGTTAGAGGGTTAGCTGTGGACTAATGAAACATGAACTGTCCAATCATGATACTTAATTGCCCAACAGAAGGCATCGTAAACCAGTGTCGGTGCTTCTCACAGAGCTCGGGTCAAAGAAAGTACAGATGTCTCATTAGTTAGTGAGGATAATATCTTCAGTTTGTGGAAAACACAGTGATACAGAAGTTTCATTTGACACCAGATTAGATTTAGCCTGGTATAATCAGTATTTAAGTGGCATTGTGAATCAATATAGATAGATAGGTCAACTATGCAGCCATTTTTTTTTGTTTCTCTACTACTTGAAAACCCAAGTTATGAATTCATACAGTATAACAGTATGATGGCCTTGTCATGAAGAGCGATTGAGAGTTGAAAAACATATTTTTAAAGTATGGGAATAAAGTTTTAATAGGATGTGTGAAAAGATTTGTGCATTACATTAATAAAGCCACAATACTTGCTCACAGAATGTGATTCATTTGTATTTATCTTCTTGGGCTGTTTAAATATCTGTCTGTCTGGAGTTCTGAGGCATAGATTATAAGGTTGTATTTCAAAGGTGTTGTGATTTTATTTTTATTTATTCTTTTACTGTCGGCTAAGTTATTTTCTTTACAGGCCAAGGCATCATGATGCCCAAAGCACCGTTAGTGTATTGGTTGTTCCTCAGAGTTGTCAGTGTCTTTTCCAGCCTGATTTGGAGGCCATCCATCATCTTTTGTCTTGATGCGCTCTGCGTCATCCTCTGTAGAGAATTAGGGAGGGCTATACTACTCCCTGGCTCAAGGAGCTGGAAATATTCCATTTAGAGAGATGGACCGTGTTGTGACATGAGTGTTTGATATAAGAAATCCTGAGCCTGTAAGACTAGACAAATAGTAGGCTTTATTTTCCTTTATAGTAAGACGGCACTCATCCGCTCTGTGCACGCCATTGTCTAGAATTAAATAGAAAAAATAGAAAAATAGAAAAGTAATGCTTTTTTTCATAATGCCAGTTTGTCAAATGTGTCTCTGTCATTTTGTATAAGAACAGTAATGGATTTCTCACAGTAGAAGGTTCTTCAAAGTCAAAGTCAGAGTCTAGAGAAATAATTGAATCTTTTGCCAAAAGGTCATATTTAGTAACTTGTCAGAAATGAAAATGGCTGACATTACATCCCAGACAATGCTTTACTCCAGCCTTTTACTGTTGAATCAATTGTGTGCCATATGTATGTCATAAATCATGTTCAAATCGGAATTTTATTAGATAAATCTGAAACTGTTGAGAGGCTTCAGCCGTAGGCCAGGTTTTGTTGTTGGATTTGAATTGTGTCAAGTCTACTGGAATGGCAAAATTTGATTTGGTCTGATTGCAAAATGCCCAGTACCATGAAATATATAACATTTAGAGTTGGATTTTTATGTGAATTGTCACAAAAACGGTAACTAATTACATCAAACATTTGATCACACCTTTTTGTTGAAGTGAAGATGGCATGTCGAAATCATTGATTGGTTGTTCAGTAAACACTGTAAAACCTGTGACGTTTTTTTAGAGCCGCATATTTCATTGTAGCTCAATTTAAATACATTTGCTTTATTTATGTTCTATATTATTGCAAAGTTGACACACACAGTTCCTCTTAACAAAGACTGTTTATTGCTTCTGTCCCTTACAGGATTTATTCATAGCTTGACTGACTGAGTACTAAATCTGTGTTTTAATAGTTGAATATGCAGAAGGGGCAGTAGCAATTAAGCTACATGTACAGTGTCTTTAATACATTTATAGAAAGCAGCTCATATAGCCCTGTTGGTGTTAAACATATTTCATTTTAAAAAACAATCACAGAGGATGCTACATCTTTAATTTATTTCCATTGCAACACAAGCAAAATGGGGAATGGCAAACAATGCAATGCAATGTACCCCTTTTTCACTTTGTTACTTTTCCAATGGAGATGCTAGATTGTTGACAATGGAGCAGGCTTATTTTGAGTGTCAGAAAAAAGTAGACATGAATGGCATAGAGTGACGGGCCAGGCACCCTCATTGAATATTCATCTGTTCACGCACACCTTATGAATAACTGAAAAGCTGTTGACGGACAGCATTGTTTTTTGTCAATTTCTCTTTCTACAGCCTACCCAGTGTTGTATTTACGGTTATGAGCACACAAGTGTTTTATTTTTACATGGTCACACGTCCACAGACACAGTCAAGCCGATTGCTTTATTGCTCAGATCTGTGGGGAATAGGAACAGGAGCATCAGGAGTTGTGTTAAATCTGAATGGGAGTTCTGTTTCTCACTGCCCACACCCTGCATCTTGCTTGATTACTTTGTCAGTTTAGTGTGATGTACAGACCTGTATCAAGTCATACAGAGTGTTAGTTCAGTTGATTTGATGCACTGTCTTCTGCTGATTTAAAGAGCTTGGCTTATACTACCTCAGCTATATCCACCGTCTCACACTGTCAGCTGCCTTCATTTATTACGCCCATAGGAGCAGTTTATGATGTCAACCAGGTGATTACTTATGACGGTGTTTAGTCAGGCTTTCTTTGCCATAATACTAAATGTCCTTTGCTAAATCAGAAGTCAAGGCTCCTTGTCCTGGGAACACTCTGTCCTTTCTATTTCAAACACTTGGTCATTTGCATCTCTTCCAGGAAGACTGTTTAATCAGCTGGCATGGCCGTGCAACCTTGATGAAATTGCTCTGTGATTGATCATTCTGACATTTTGTTGCCAATATGGGTGTAAAAACGGGTAGCGGATACATTACTGCACTTAAGTAGTGTTAGATATCATGGATGATTTGTTATGTTACTTTGATATTTGTTTCTGGTGATATTTTTAATGACAAACTATCCAGCTAGAGTCATATGAAGCCATATATTTCCCAATCCAATTTAAATATCCAATATAAGGTAATAGTCAGTTATTCAGGTTTTCATTATCCACGAGCTGTTATGCATCTGCGTACGCAGTATTGTAGGTTGGATAGTGCAATTGTACTCATTTACATACATACATACTCATTTTTTCAAAAAGAGGGTATTGCCATTTGATGTTCTGTATTGATTATATTTAATTAATCTTTGTTTCGCCGTAAAGTTTTACATAAAGCCACAACATTCTGACATGGATCAGAACTGTTAATTTGATATGTCCTCTGTCTTAATCAACCAAAACAGCTAATAATGTCACAGCTGAGTTTTGTGGCAAAACAACAAACATAAACAGATCTCTTGCTCTCTCCAAGGTCCTGGAGCCTGATGCTGCTGAACATCTGTTTGACTCACTGCTGCCAGACATGGTGCAATTAGCACTGAGAGCATCTGAGCTCTGTACCAAGGTAACAGCCATCACTTACCGACAGACACACGTCTGTGACATAGTAGCTCACTGCAGCAGGTTGATCCCAAAGGTCACGACATGACAAATATATTGTGAAATGATGCGGTCAAGGCACGTAGCTATTGATGGTCATTTGTCCAGTGTTTTATAGTCCTCTTGGTTATCGTCTTTGGCGTGTGGATGATGAAGAGCAATGTGTGTTTGCAGCTGAAAAAGTCTCATTAACAGGTTTTTTGTGTATTCGTTTTTATTATTTTTATTTCTAGTTTGATTAATTTAACACTCAGTGTCCTACACAAGTAAAAGCATCATCATCAACATCATTATCAGCAAACAGCATTTAGTAATGAGTGTAGCAAACTCAGTAGTAGGTCATCAAAATTAAACATCAGTCTATACGTGAGTAGCATAGAAAGTTGTGTTGCAGTGTCAGAGTTAATTTCTGTCTCCTATAATATAATATTTTTTTGTCATTTTCTAATTTTTTATAATGGATAGAAAATTGATTAGCTAGTCTAAAATTGTTCCAAAATTCTATTTAATCTGTTGAAAACTGTGGTCTGTGTTTGAGGTGATTAGATGATGATATCCATACTAAAGTAAACTGAATGTGCTCTTACATTGCATCTACTACAACATAAAAACCTGTTCAACAGCGTTTGAATTAAATCCATCATACATTTTTATTGCTGTGTTCTTAAATTGGTAATTCAAACATTTTGGCTGTGCAACTTGTAGCCAAACAACGTCATTTTTCCTGTTTGTCTATAGTCCTAATGCAACAAGCTCTCCCCATTGTCATTGCAGAATTGCTTACACAGATGCACTGTTCATTTATTAACCCATAGCCTTATTGGGAGTATGGATCTCTTGTGAGCAAAGATGGATGTTGATTGTGATTATGATTGCTGATTCAAGAAGCAATGAGTGGTTTTAAATTAGTACAGTTCTGCAACATACGTCAATGTCTCGTTTGGCAAATTGACAAAACAAAAATTTTGACCTTCCTCACTTGTTCCTCCTCTAGCCGATACCCCTCCTCAAGAGAGGCATGAACCACTCCATCACCATGTCTCAGGAGCAGGTGGCATGTCTGCTCGCCAACGCCTTCTTCTGCACCTTCCCCCGACGCAACTCCAGAAGGACAGAGTACTGCAACTACCCAGACATCAACTTCTTCAGGTAATACAGGGATGTGATAGTTTCATACATAGTTACATAATCTAGTTGTAAATTATGCTGCTGTGACAACTAGTTTAGTTTCATTTTCATCAGGGGGGTGCTTCTGTATATGTTTTCCTCATTAATCATTTTATCTTCCAGATGGGTGTCAAAACAAACATTTACTTTGTGCGTATATTTAATTACACATTAGCAAACATCTTTATAACTGGAGTATATTGATCACAGATGTATTTACACACTGATCTGAAAGATTTTACTTTTTTAAATGTGTAATGACATTTTAAGCACGGGGCAGATGTTTCCTTTAGCCAGCAATATTTACCAGAACTATACACTACAATACTATTTGTTGGTCATTCTATCTTTCTCTGGCACATAATAGATGCCTTTCTTTATGTGTAGTTCAGAGCCAAACCTTGTCCTTCAAAAGCATCAAATATGACAAAGAGGAGGACAGGAGGGTCTCTTCTTTAATCCCTGCAAGCTTTCACTGTGGAGATCGTCTGGGTGGTGTAATGCAAAAACAGTCTGCAGGTCACTGCTCAGTCATGTCCCCCATCTCTGTTGGCATCACAGTGTAATTACCTAAATGGAGGCGGGAATTAGATTAACATTGACTCAGATGGCTGCTTTTGACAATGGAGAAAGCCATTGGCTATGTTTGCAGAAGGCTGTAACAGAGTTCAATTGCATCAGCATTTCATTCACGTAAAGGTTTTGCTTTGATGTGAAAGGAAAGCCAGTGTCATCTTTTTTAGACTGCTGCTAAAAATTGTCCTGAAACACCAATTTGGTGTGAGCCAGCTTTGAATTATTATTTTTTTTAATCAAAAATGCTTATCACCATGGCCACGATGCAGCTAAGACATTTATTTTATTTATTATAATTGTATTACCTTTGATGAAGATATGTCAGTTTCAAGCTCTTTTTTCTGCATTTTTGTTTTCACAGGAATAGGTAGAGGTAAAACAAAAATGGTCCGTCTTCAGAGCTTCTTTTATCTCAATGCAGACTTCTTATTTGCATTGAGATAAAGCTTACTATTAAGACTGTTTATTTGTTTTTTCTTGGCATGATTGATTGTTGGCTCTGTCATTCAAAGTATTCTTCAGAAGCAAACTTTATTATTATACCATAAAATGCATTTAGCTCAAACAGTGCTTCCAGACTGGATGTCCCTGTTTTTTGATAAATGTTTTCTATGATGCACATACTGTAGTCACTTATACCCCTTTCCTGAGTTACATCATAGTTTTTTCACATCTGTGGGGGGTATATTGATGTTATATATTTGTGTATTCATTCTCTATTCCCCAAAGACCATATTGCACTTTGTTACTAAAAGCCCGCTCTCACTAGGGTCTAGCTTATGTCGAAGACATTTGCCCTGAGGACTACACGACCCACGATTGTTTCTAGGGGCCACACTGACAAAAAAATGCAGGGGCTGACTTGGATGAATACGTTTCTCAGGCCCTGAAGGGCTTTCAGTGCATCAAGCTTTTGTCGTTATTTAATTTCACTCACATGAAATTCCCTTCTCTTTATTGTGGCATGTGCGGCAGGCTGTGGGATTCTTTATAGAGCCTGCTCGAGACGGAGATGGGGGGCTTAATGGTAAAAGTGCATTCAAACCCGCCCATTGCCCCTCACTACCAGCAGCTTTGTGTGTGTGTGTGTGTGCGCGCGCGTGTTTGTGTGTTATTTTCCAGGGGGATTGACCTTTTACCTCCTGAGAACTCTGATGCTTAAAAGGCACACAGGGCTTCTTAATGTACCCCCAAGGAGGGAGCCCTGTTTCCCTCTCTGTTCCTTTTTTGTGTGAGTGCTGTGAAGTGGCACACGAGTCCGACTCCGTGATGGCGAGCCTGGGGCAACTTCATTGTCCTAACAGCGAAGGAGCTCCTACATAATCGGCTAGTGACTGAAAGGGAAGCCGAGTGAGAGATGAACCAATTCATATCAAAAGTTAAAGCATGACTGAACTCACATGGCCAAAGTGTAGGTCTTGTGTCTCAACGTCACTGGAGAGTCATTTTTCCTGGTCTTGGCTGCAGTTGTTTAACTGTTGGCGGACTGAAAGAGTTGGTGGTTGGCTGTGATGCAATGTTCAACCTGCTTTGCTTAAAAAGTGTGCTTCATGTTTAGAAGAAGAACATAATATGTAGTCAATAACTAAATTAAATCTGTAATCTCTTCTTGCCTTCAGGCTGTTTGAGGGGCCTTCTTCAAGGAAGATTGAGAAACTGAAAACCCTGATGTGCTATTTTAAAAGTTTGACTGAGCAAAGTAGGTGTTCAGATTATCATTTTCAAGTTTTTGCAGCAATACCTTGTTATTGATGTAAAGTACAATACTGAATATTTCTTACTTCCCTTTTTTGTTTTTCAGAGCCTACTGGACTTGTGACATTCACACGGAAAAGCTTGGATAAACCTCTGAATTGGAAAAGGTGTAGTGTATTGACACTGTAATCAAAGAAACGTAGTAGTATGTCAATTGTTTCTGCCATAATCCCTGCAGTTTGTTAAATCCAGTAGACAGTTGGGAAGCAAGCAAGGATCCATTGTCTCAACTGTAGTCGATAACTGGAAAACATCATTCATTCTTTGTGTTTCAGCTCACAGACTCAGCTCACAAACCTCCACATTACTTGTGAAGGGACCATTGAGGATGATGGTTATGGAATGCTTCAGGTAAGCCACAGAGGAGGAGAAGTACACCAGTGATGTTCACTTGTGGATAGACAAAATGATAGTGTGAGAGGTACTTAACCTTGCAGAATCTATTCTTTTGCTTGAAGGAGCTTTTAGTTTAAGGGATACTCCACTTTGTGCTTGGTTCCCATCCTCTTTTCCCTCTGTTGTAGTCAGTCACTGAGCTACCACATTCTGGAGTCTTTCACCCAGAATGCTTACTACTGCCGAAAAGGCCTTTGAGGGAGCCCGTGACACGTCGGAGGAAGTGTGTGCTGGGACTGGGGTCGAGGCCTCTGAGCCTCCTCTGCTCTCTGTGTCGGCCATGCTTCCTGTACACTGTCAGGATGGCCCGCTCTGCCTTTCACCTTTTGTTTGCTTTCAGTTGCCACAAGCTGACAGTTGATGTGCACACATGACCAGCTCCGGGGCACGCTGCGGCCCGGATTGATGGATGCTCTGCTGGGGTAGGGGGGAAGGGGGTGCTGACAGCCTGTCAAAGCAGACTTTGGAGTCTGGCTTGCTGTCCCAGGGTTGAATGACCAGTTTGGGGAGATCTGCTCTCAGAATGCTGCTCACCCCTTTGCAGCCTCTTCTTAGGGGTTGTGACGGGGTTGGTCTTAGCTGTCTTTAGGCCAATGAGCAACAAATGTCAGTTCGGAAATTGCATTGTATGTTCCACATGGCTGTTTTCTGACTGAAACAATGAGTTGTCACGTCTGTGCCTGAGCTGAAACGATGAGCTGCGTATTTTCTAACAGACCAAAAATATCAATATCAAAATGTCACCCATAGATCTGCCCACAAACCTTAAAATCACACAGTCAGCAATATATATCACAGGAATCAGTCAGCAGTCAATTTAGCAGCATGTTATGACTGGAAGGAGATGTTTACTTTGCTCTCTTGTTTTGATATTTGCTACTGGCAGCAGCACACCTAAGTGCTGCTCCTGGGGAGAGCTCATTTTGACATGGGGGACAGATGTCTGAGTAATGCGAGCACCTCAGGCCACCTTTCTTAATCAGCTTGTCAGGGATTCTGTGACAAATAAAAAGGGCTGAGACCCTTTCATGATGTGCTTTCTTCCTGTTGTCCAAGTTTAGGAAAATATACATTTCACAGTCAAACTAAATGTATAGTTAAACAAATGTGTGCACTTGACTACAACATTTAGTCGATGCTGTAAGGGCATCGATGTTCCAAAGTGCTTTCTTCATCATCAGTCATCTGTCTTGATTTGCAGGTGGATTTTGCCAATCGGTTTGTGGGAGGAGGAGTCACCAGTTCTGGTTTAGTCCAAGAGGAAATCCGTTTTCTGATCAACCCGGAGCTTATTGTTTCTCGCCTCTTCACTGAAGCCCTGGATCATAATGAATGTCTGATCATCACAGGTCAGTGATAAAAAACCTCACCATGTTTTAAAATGATTTCCACTGAATTAATCCTACTATTCAATAATTCATGATTTAGTCAGTTCCGATGAGATCAATAATGCCCCTGGGTTCACGTTTCTCATGCTTACCTATAATTTGACAGAAGAAGGCTTTTCTTGTAGTCACACACAGCATGAAATACACACTTTCAATTTACCCCACTGTGGCCCAGCAAGAGGCTAAAGGATGTTTGTGGCAATTGCCCTGTTTTCTGTATCTGTCCTTGTCACGGTTCCTTTTGATTGGCTGCAAAGGGGAGAGTCGCATCAGTCGGGAGTTGTAGATTGGGCTGTCCTGATTGCTCTGTTGGTGTCTTCCTGTTGAGTAACTTCCACTGACTGTACTTCAACATTGAGTGGTTGTAACAGAAAAGGCTGGGACAGGCCAGTAGACCCAGTAACAAGAGCTAGACTTCAGGAGCCCCAGCAGGAGGCTGATGGCTCGTGACTGTTTTTCCTTTTTTTCCCCAGTCTGTAGAACACGGTTTGTCTGGACTGTTGTAGCTGCTTGATTGTCTTTGATGAAGAGGTTAGAAAAGTAATGTTAGTATAATAATAGCTTATCAAAACTGGCAGAAGCCTACACAAATCCAGATGTCATTCTGCAACAATAAAACTCATTTAAATTTGGGTTACTAAAAGTCATGACTACTTCTATTTAGAAATATCTATTAAGCTGCAAGTACACCATGTGTGCATACATGTTATGGCTGAAATGAAATAAATAGATGTGTGTAGGAGCAAATGATAGTTATTTTCCTTGTAACTGTTAAATGTATTTAAGCCCAAGCTTCTGGCATGAAGTTCATGACGTAAACCTCTGTGACAACGCAAATATCCGCCACCCATAAATAGATTGACTGCCTTAACATTGCATTAACAAGTGGGTTAGAACAGGAAGGGGGCAACAGAGCCTCCGCCCTCCTGATCAGCAATCATACCGCTGCATCAGGTTTCCTCGCTTTGGCAGAGTCACCTTCAGACTTTTGCCGGCCATCTCTCCCTCGCCTCCACTTACGGCACTTAACTTTATTACTGGGGCCCAGAATTAATTATAGCTGGAAGACCTGCCCAAGACCTACTCGCTAATGGACTCTTCCATTCCATCATCTTTATTAAACCCTGCCCATATCTCTTGTTCCCCATTGTAAAATTAAAGTCCAAGCCTTAGCTGAATTGTGGCCATGTGGTAAAGTATATCCCCTTGATATACGTCTTGGCATACAGTAGCGAAGCTAATGGATCTTACGTCTGCACTAAAATTTGTGCTCAGGCCTAATTGAATTTTCCTTGAATTTGTAGGTAAGAAACCGTGTTATTCTTGTTTGTTCACATGCAGACCTTGACAGTAATAGTAGTAAAACCTCCTCAGTTGCCCACTTTTGCCTGGACGTGGGAATGAGATGCGCCTCTGAACTTTTACACTCTGTGGACACTTTGTTTTCATGTATTTACACATGAAAGGAACAACCTTCAGGACTCAACCAATTTGTTATATAGAAATAATTTCTAATAACCAGACACATCTTTCTCTGGCCAAGATTGATCTGCTTCACACTACAAATAGTTTTTGAATGACAAGCAGATTGCATAAAAAAAAAAAAAAAATCTAAATCATAATTCGTATTGTTCCTGAAGGTTGTTCCTTTCAAACGCAAATATGGTTGATCATAGAGTTTGATATTCTTGGAGAACCAGTAAAGGTCAGGTGTATGCATACTTTCCAGGTGCCAGGATATCTTGTTTTATGGCTGGAGTGTCTAAGGCCATTTCTGTATCTAATTTCTAACATCACTAGAATATTTTAAAATATTCTCAAAGTAACTAATATTTTTCTTAATATTTTAACTATTCTTTTAATCCAACGTTTTAATGCATTTAGTCACACTTTAAAGCTAGAAGCATAATATTGATCACATACCCACATAATGTTTGCCACACTCAACATTGTGGCATTGAATAGCACAAACCAGCAAGCGATTCTGTTGTCTTCTGAGTGAAGATAATTTACCGTGCCGTGATCTTCCATTTGTGCCAGTTAAGTGTCCAGAAGTCTTATGAATCAGAAGAGTATACAACTTCGCACAGCCTTTTGTGCTAAGTTGAGCTCTCAATTTAGTGTACGTTAAAATGTTTATTTAGCTCTCATGTTGGTGTTTGAGGCCTGTAGTTGGATTATAAAATGCTTTTGCTCTGGTTGTATGACTTGGCCAACCACAAAGTAAATATAAAGTTAGGTGTGTTATATTGCCCATTCTGCTTTTTGCTCATCTATTTTGTTTTAATGGCATACTAGTGAATTATGTTAGGAACTTAAGTTTCTTATTTGGGCAGTAATTGTGCTTATTACTTAAAAAAGTGAGAGGCAGGCTGATTATTAGTGAAATGTCTGTGTCAAGTGGAGAGCGCTCTAGAGATTCCCTCCCCCCGTTGTGCACCTCCTAATACCTGCTGACCAAGGCCCTACTACTAATCACTTGGTTTATTCACTTTGCACCATGAAGCATCTCAGCGAGGGCTTTCGACAGCCAGGTACTAATGAGCGCTAATGATTGGGAAGTTAATTTGTGGCCTCGTTTGTTTGACTGTGCTGTTGCCTCCCCACCCTCCGCTCCCCTTAAACTGGTGTTGAGTGTTCCCCTGTGGGCTGGCGGTCAGTCGTTGCTTCTCACGTCTTTTCAAGGGGGGTAATAACTTGACCTTCCTCTTGTCAGGAGACAGCTGCTCCTTTTTCATCGCATCAGGCAGAATCCCTGCAGAGACGCCCCCTGAAAACATTTTGTCATTACAAAGATTTTTAAAGCAATTTCTATTGTTGGATGTTTATGCACGTTTTAAAGAGTAACCTGTTTTAGATCATTCGTTAATGTTTTTTTTTTGTTTTTTTATCGTCTGTATACGAATGAATGTTTCAACATATTTATATGGCTCTTTAAGAAGCTGCTGTTGGTTTTACATTATGTTATCTGGCCTTTTCAGATAATCCATCCACCACTTATAGTATGAATGGCAGTCATAACTTATAGCAATAATAATAAAACATAGCTAATAGTTTGTAAATCTCTGTTGAATGAAAAACACATTGATTTTTGCAAGATTAATGTGTTAATGCTTTGCAGTAGTGTGTGACTAATGTTTGTTATTACCAGGTACACAGCAGTACAGTAAATACACAGGCTATGGTCAGACCTACCAGTGGGATGGCAGCCATCAGGACACAATTCCAAGGTATGTATTGCACCTAGCGGCTTTAAAGAACTTAATATCCTCAAATGACAACAAAAAGCTTTGTTCAACCCCTTCGTTACAATCATTTTTAGCCATGCTAGGTCATGGAGAGCAACTTTGGTCAACTATTAACAACAGTCTATCAACTATTTGATGGACTACCATCAAATTTTGTACAGACATTCATGGTCCCCAGAAGTTGAATCCTATTGACTTTTGGATACTATAGTATAGTACCACCATCAGGTTGAAGTAAAAAGAAAAATGCATTACATACATTTGGTTATCCCCTGACCTTTCATTAAGCGCCATCATCATGTAAAATTCAGACATGTCTTTTAATGTCTTCCCAGAATAAAACAGTCACAAAGCATGCTTTCTGTCAGGTTTTATTGACTTTATTTTGTTGAACTTCCTATTTCCGTCATGGATGTAGCTACGAGAAATTATCGCCGTATTTGACTAAAGCCCAGTTGTTTTGTTGTACGTGAAATGGCACAAAACCATTTCTTTGACTTGTTTCAGTGATGGCTGGCAGAGAAGATGCACTGAGATTGTGGCCATTGATGCCCTGCAGTTCAAGAACTTTCTTGAACAGTTTCGCCCAGAGAGACTTAACCGAGAACTCAACAAGGTTATCTTTTATTTTTATCATCTGCATTTTCTGCCTGCTTTCTTTGAGTGTTTTTCTTTCTTCTTCTTTTTGTTAACAAACCATAAATACTGGGTTGTGCCTACTAGAAACTATTACGTGAGTGCTGCTGTAAGTGCTTTTTTTGTTTTGTAGACAAAGTGTGCACAGTTTGTATAATTTATGGCAGTGGAAGTGTGGAGGCAATATACCACTGCTCTTTGATGTTAAACTTTGATATTACATAGTCATGTCTTTTTAACAGTGTATGGCTGCAGTAATGTTGGGTTTTAACTTTATTTGACACTTTTAATTTGACATTGATTCAGTGACTTTAGTGCCAATCCATTTGGTTGATAATTGGTAAACAGTTTCATAGCAAATGTCAGCTGAGATGACATTGACCCATGTTTACTTTATATTCTAGGTAAAGAATTATAGATAAGCCTTATTCATGCAATACAGACTGATTGATTGTCATATAGAGAATAAGCTTTAGCTTATTCATTACACTGTCCATTAGGCCTAGAATTCATTTTAATGAACATAATTGAACTCAGGGTGATCAGTCACAATTATTTCATATACATCACAGATTTGATTTAAATAGGAATCCTTCCATGTGTGCTATATTCCCAGTCAGAGATGTCCATTTGTAATAGAAAATAAAGATGTTGATGTTGTCAAGTCAGAAAGCATGAAAGGAATTTGACAGCTCTGACAAGTGTGTGAAGAATGCACCAATATATAGATCAATCCTGTTATTGTTCAGCTAACTGTCACATCTGCCCTTTCATAGAATGAATTTATGACTGGTCAGGGGGAGGGTGGGCGCTCACAATTCATTTTCACTATTCACTTAATTTCCAATGTGAAAAATAACATCCAGTGACCCTTCAGATCTTTCATTTAACATCTCCAGCTTTTGGAAATAATTTCCGATGTGACATACGTACATCTCACCTGACATGTTGTCATGTCAAATGCTCTAGTCAGTGCAATTATTAATATGTCAAACCCACGGCAATTTCACACCAATGGCCATTGAATTGAGAGAATAGGTGTGAAATGAGACACAATGTTAAAAAATGTATGTTCAGCCGGGCCAACCAACTTCTCTGTGTTAATGCATTGAATTATGTTGCTTGCACAGGCCTGCAGGCAAATGGAATTACTTTGCTGCTTTCCATTTATGTTTGATAGTATGGAGCCGTTATGTAGGCCTGGTTCTTATAAAACATACCAGTGATCTGGAACAATAAGGTGATCCCAAGACCTGAGGCTCACCAGAGCTGATTCTGCCTTTTTGTACCAAATGACATATCATTCTCCACTTACAGTACTTGAACGGCTCGGCCTCGTCTGGCTACGACTTAATGTAATGTCATGCCAAAAAAAACCTGATGCATTCACAATTTTGATGACGGAAGCACTTTGCTTATCATGAGACAATGGCCATATCTGAAATCAGTCCCTATTTGATACCTAGTGCTTTATATTTATATTCTGCCACTTTATTTGAGCCCTCAAAAATTCCCACAAGTGAACAAATATGCAGTATTCACAGCTTGCATAACACTTTTTGCAAAAATCCCATAGTGCAGTTCTTTGCCTTTGAATAACAGTTGTATGACACTACGTAATGATAATCATTCATAGGCGTATACAATCTCAATGTAGTGCTCACTATAGACTAAACTATTTATAAGTTTTAAGTTTACTATGTTTACTTTTTTACTATGTCAATAATAGTGAATGATTTTGACACAGCAAATGTTTACAGTGTACTTATCTCCTTAGCATCTGCTACAGAACACTTATATTGAATTTCTTTGTGTTTACATTTCCTTTCCTAATATTGTCGTTGATCTTCCCTATTGCTCTGTCTTCATTTAGGCCTACTGTGGCTTTGCTCGCCCTGAAGAACAAAGCAAAAACCTTGCGGCAGTTGCTACAGGGAATTGGGGCTGTGGGGTTTTTGGAGGTGACACACGTCTGAAAGGTAAGCACTGATGTAACGTCCCCGTCAGTAGCTCTTATGAAGAAAATGTGCTCAGATCATCTTTGTGCACTTGGCAGTCTAAGTGGACTCTCTTACTGGATATAACGGAATACATTTAAGCTTGAAAGGCTCCAGTAAATCGGCGTCGGCATTCATTTGTCTTCCGGGAATGCGTTCATTTAGTTAAGGCCTATTCATCGCCTTCCTTCTATTGATCAAATGACACAGTTAATATGTTTCATTAATAGTGAAATTGATTGCTTGCTCAAGTCCATCAATCCGTCACAGCTTCTGGCTCAGCCTTGTATCATTGTCACTGAGCAGGGAGCTCCAGAAGAGTTTATGCTTACTGTTTACAGTAGTAGCTCTGCTTCATGCTTTCTACCTGAAACTATACATACATTTGTTAATTAGCTGTAGCAAGGTACAACCCCCCATAGGCACAATCACCTACTGTCTGCTTAATGACATGCCTTCTAGGAAGAGCTTTGTAATATAGATGCTGTTTTCTTCCTGGGTTTACCGTCTGTGGCCTCAGATAGACACCTATTTTTTAATTGTCAGACAATTCTTGGGAAAAGCAGTTGAAACAGAGCAGGGGAGAGAAACTGCTGAAGTGTAGGTATAATCTGCTTAGCTCTCTTCTGAAAATGTTGATTCAGTTATGCTTGTTAACTTGCCACTGTTCCAACCTTCATTAATCAGCAGATATATTTCCAGTCTTTTAAAATATTCACAACTCTCCGGGGCCAGATCTGGACTCTCTTTGTAACTAATCCAGAGTTATCTGTCGGGGTGAGACCTATTCCCCTGATAACAGTACTTGCCTTTTACTGTACATGCCACAGAATAAATGGTAACATCAGCTACTGGATGACTCTTTAGACTTCTGTTTATTTAAAATTTTTAAATAAGTAAGAAGATAAGTGTGTAAACAAACCTGCAAAAAACAACAACTTTAGAAGCCTTTATTTTATTGAAACAGACTTTGTGCGACTCTTACTGTTAAGGTTTAACACAGGCTTCTTTTCCTCCAGCTCTGCTCCAGATGCTGGCAGCTGCTGAGGCGGGCCGAGATGTGGCCTATTTTACCTTTGGTGACAGCCAGCTCATGACAGATGTCCACAAGATGCACTCTTTCCTAACTCAGAGGAAGATCAGTGTCGGTAAGGAAAACAACAACCCAGCCTGCTCCCTGTTTATATGCAACTGTGTACTCTTTTTAGATTCACTGTTAAGGGTGCGATAATAATGAAATATTCACATTGATTATTATGTTTTGGAATATTTCCTCTCAGGATTTTATTGTAAACAATGTGATCTCATGATATGATATGGCTAATTATTATCCCTGAAAACTCATTTTGCTTGCTGTGATACGAGTCCACTCTAGAGACTAGATAACATATACAGTCTCCTTGTCTCCATCGTAGGGGAGGTGTATGATCTCCTGGGGCAGTACTACAGTTCAGTGTGCAAGAGCTGCCTTGGCCGGCGCCCTGACGTCAGCCTCTACTCCTTCATCTACCAACAGGTCAGCTCCTCCCTGGCGCCAGATGACTCCGACAGGGGCTCGGCCAGACATCACGTCCCCGCAGACTGCCGTTAAGGTCAGGTGGCTGATGAGTCACCATGCCTTATCTTCTGAAAACGAAACAAAAGCTAGTTAAAACATTCTCCGTCTACCTTTAAGCTTTTTTATTTTTTTTCATAAGACAAACTTTTGGTTAACAGTGGTCGATATACCAAATGTGGTCTCCACCACTGGCAGCTGAAAAAGGACAATCTAGCATGCAGATCCTTTTCACAAAGAACTGAACTGCAAAGGGTGATTAGTTATGATATATGTTATGATATTATAATACGCCGATCCATTGAGCTTCAATACGACACAATTGTGATTTTAATGGTGAAGCAAAGGTTGCCATCCATCTTCTGAGTTTGTCATGTTGCCTTTTTTTACACCCACACATATCCGGCCTAATTGAATTGGCTGTCAGAAATCAATTTAAAGGAAAAGAATAACAAGAACAGGGTTTTTGAAAGCTTGGAATGGTCTCAGGAAAGCAGTTTGATTTAAAGAGCAGCCTTGCTCTTTGGGAAATAATTTCTTACCTTCTGCA
This sequence comes from Sander vitreus, assembly GCF_031162955.1. Taxonomy (NCBI): domain Eukaryota; kingdom Metazoa; phylum Chordata; class Actinopteri; order Perciformes; family Percidae; genus Sander; species Sander vitreus. Next base: position 9,858,540 of record NC_135875.1, read on the forward strand.
TTTACAGCAAAATTCTAGAAAAATCTATGAATACATTTTTCGTGTTCTTTGCTGAATGTGATAGACACTCCAAAGAACTCAGTTGCACTTACAATATTAATTTGATTGGTTTGGTTCTGTATTTTACAACTCATCAGTGTGAATCTGTTGTTTGTAGGCTTTCTTAATAATTGCTGTATAGCTGCACTTGAATGAAAAGTGAGATTTTCTGACAGGTTATGTTTTTCAAACAGCCTAAATAAAATCAGTTTAAAGTAAATGTAATATTCAAATTATTAATATAGGCTATGTTTCATTCTGAAGCACCATTTGAATAGAGCCACAAATGTCAGTAATACATCTCTGAACAATCAGAATGAGGCCCTCTTGTCCCATAAATGTTAAAGGCAAATGGGTTTCTATACAGCCTTGCCATTTATTCCAGCCTTGCCCAGCAATTGCTTCATCCTTTCACTCACAGATTAATAAGGTCATACCTTATATATATATAAACTGTACATGACACCTCATTAAGTAAAGAGTAGATCATAGAACATCCAGTCAGAGGAGAGAGCCAGGCAGTGGGGCTCCTGGCTGATTTCTCTGTCTGTCAGATGAAACACTGCTTCATTTGCATCAAGAAGAAGCTGCTTGACACAAGATTCAGAGGTTAGACCTTTGGCCCTTTGTATTTATGTTTGGTATTGTGGTATTTGTAGACATGTAAAAATAATCTTGGGCACACAATACAATTTCACATATGACACTGGGTTCACAACATTAAAAATGTAAGTTGATATGTATACTAACACCCTGTTTAAAACTGATTGAATGTTTTTAGCCACTTATGGTTAGTTGATTATTGACACAATGTTTGGTATTTCAGTGATGCGTGTTGTGACTTTTTCTCATTGTGTGATTATTTAGTTACAGGTCTAATAAGATGTTATCTGTCAATTTACAGATTACCCAGTCAGCAGGAGTTCATTGACTAAATACTTTTAGTTGAATGTTAAATTAGTTTTGTCCCCTCACTAAATAGACTCGTGGGACCCTGTATACTGTAAGTGTAAGAATAAGCTGGAGCTTGGTGCCTTCATGGAATCAGGACTTGAAGTAGGTGGGTCTCTCTTTGTAGCTTGCTGAGTTCAAAAAAAGCCTTTGGTGGCGTCTCTCCTAATGGGATCCATCATAGACACACAGGGGTATCCTACTGGATTGATCCCTTTGCAGTAAGCCCCATGTGTGTCTTTGACCTTTTGGATACCATCTGTCATAAAGTCATGAACAGTGTTTAGTCTCTTAAACATGATCACACTTTGACACATGACTGTACTGCAGTTTGGGGTGGAACAGTTAGATAAATAATGCAGTTTGCAGATAACACTTTGAATTTTATAAGCTCAGCGCAGAGCGGTAGTTGGAAAAACTACTTTGTTTTGTTTGTTAGTGGGCAAAACATTTACCCAAATGACAAATGCTACACTTCAAGTGCTCTAGTTCTAGTTGGTATTGTAACATTTATTTTTGGCATCCAGGAAGATTGTTGCTGATTTTTGAGCATTGTGTTGAAACATTAATTAGAAAGATCAGCAGTCAACTGCTTTAGTGGCAAATTTGGGTTTGAGTTAACATTTGATGTGGTGAATCAGGGGATCAAGCAACCTTTAACAGGTACCTTTTTTAGGTACAGTGCACTCATACATTTGAATTGAGTAATTACACACTTAAAGCACTACAGTACACGCCATGTATTCTTGAGTCTGTTGTATTAATTACCAATGGACCCCAGAGAACATGAAATGCATCAAACAGTTCATCATTAGCTTCTTTTTGAAGCTGGAATGACATTGATGTAGAATCTTTACACTTTTGCTTTGTTTCCATCCAAGAAGGTCAGCTCTGATAATGTAGGGTGCTGTATTATAAATGGGGAGGCCTATTTAAATTCATCATAAGCTATTTACTTCATGTTTTCTTATCATTTTTGATCATTAGGGGAAACTATCTGTAGTGTTTGGAGGAGTTATGCCAGGATCTCTTGGCCACAGATTAAAGGCATTATCAGCTGAATATTGATATGTTTGATGGAACCCTGGGAGCTGTGGCTTACATTTGTTTGGACTGAACACATAAGACAAAAATACGATTCACTGTCATGAGCTGTCTTTTGTTAAGCATTCATACTTTGTCCTTTCCATGAGAATACTCTTATTTTATGAAAAACAAAATGGATGCTGCACACACTGCATATACATACAGTGGCATTGGAGTACATTTGGGATGCACCTTATTTGCAATGGATTCTAATCTTAGAACATCAGTCATGAATTACCATTTTACACTCTCTTGGTGAAAGTCAGAAGTTCTAACATCAAAAGACAAAAAAAGGTTTAAACATTGGATTAGGTTCCCCAGTTTAACATCAGGGCAACATTGTCTTCCTGTTTGCCTGTTTATTTTCCTTCCATGTGTTCCTTCACTTTGGGTTAGCTTCAGTGTATTTTTTTTCATTCAAGTTCATTATTAAACCTCCAGTATGACCACGCTATTACAGAAGTCACCTGTTCAAAATTAAAAATAAAATTTTAGACATCAGAGAGCTCCTTCTAAGGTGGGTATATGTCTTGTCTAATTTAATTCTCTTATTTGGCAAGACCCTCATTGCAGGTGAATCTTGTTACTAGCTTGCTGGAGCGGGACGCAGTCGACCAAGCTTAACAATAAATCTGGCACCCTTATCTGTAGTTACAGACTTCAGCAAGACGCATAAAAGCAAAATGTAATTGTAAAGCTGTAGTTATGAAAAAAAACAGTTGCATGGTCCTAACTGCTGAACACTTATCATTATTGGAGCAAATGACAGCCACTAAGATAAGAGACAATATTCTGTTACACACCAATCAGTATTTTCTCCCTTAACTACCTTAATGCTGCTTTGTAGACAGAATGTTTGCCTTGTCGTGGTCACATTCTTCTTTTAAATCAATTTTGTGCTATCACAATCAACAAATCTTGCATGATCTGTAAATGTCCTCAGCTCTCATTGCTGTAGCTGTTGACATGTCTGAACTTGGTGCGACCTTAATGTTTCACCACTTCCTCTGTGTCCTGTGTGGCGCCTCAGCTGTGTCATAGCCGCTATCGTTTGATGGTAATTGTGTCTCTCCTCCGGCTCTACACGTGCTGAGATAGTTCCTCGTCCAAAGGCAGTTCCTTGAAACCTGCTTGCATTGTCTTTTATTTGGTCTGAATAGCCTGCAGTCAAAAACACTCTTAAATGTGGGCTGCTCTAGAGGAGGCGGCGGCAGTGTATAAATCCATAACAATAGCAATTATTTATAAGTGACAGCTTTCTGGCCATTTTTGTTCAAATGTTTACACTGCAATTGATCCGAAAGGAAAAAATCAATTTTTATGTGATAGCTGTAGCTTTTAACCAAACTGACTGCTCGCTCTGTAAGGTCAAGGTTGAGTGAGTGAAGTTATTTTTGCTCCTAGTGTTATTAGATTGCCTATCTATCATTGGAGTGGCATGTGATTGATACTGACTCGGCTTGAATGAAAGACGGAGCAAGGCCATTGTTGCTCCCACACAAGAGTAGGTAGTAGCTTGATTGACCCGGCAACTTATGTAGAAGAGGCCCTCGAAGGATATACAATAACTAGCTAAGTGCTTACTACTTGTGCTGCGTCACTTCTCACTAAACTCATTTTCTTATGTTCGTACAGACTGTTTTTATTCATAAAACTTACAACCTCAGCATGTATAGTGGAAATAACAAACACCTGGGCAGACAATTGTGGAAGGATGATTACCACCAAGTGTGTATGTTAATTTAGGGACAGTCCACATATTGCTGCCCACTTATAATTGCATGAACTCTACATTAGCTTTCATGTATAATAATAATAATAATAATAATTTATACTTCAGTACTTTATTAATCCCGCAAGAGAAATTACAATGTTTTCACTCTGTTGTGAGACACACACATGCTCAGGTCCTATACATCAGCGGTCCCCAACCTTTTTTGCGCCACGGACCGGTTTCATGTAAGTCATATTTACCAAATGACCCACGGACCGGTACTGGTCCGCGGACCGGTGGTTGGAGAACACTGCTATACATGCACCAATGGAGAGATGTCAGAGTGATGGGACTGCAGCTGTCGGTGGACAGTCGCTCCGAGCAGTTGGGGGTTCGGTGCCTTGCTCAAGAGCACCTTGGTAGTGTCCAGGAGGTGAACTGGCACCTCTACGGCTACAGTTCAACACCGTACTTTGGGCCACATGGGGACCAAAGTAGCAGCCAACCCAACTCCCTACAGACTGAGCTACTGCCACCCCAAAATATGCATGTTGATTTCATTTTCATTTTTACCATATATTAGGATTGTAGATGTCAAATGTAACTTTCCAAATGCACCAGGTATGATTTAATAGTTTTATGCTAAATTGGTTTACTTTCCCGAGTTTATCGGTTTTGAACTGAAAGCATCTCTTCAGGCCTTTAATTGCACACTTGTTGCTCCTTCCACCCACGAGGTAGATAACACCATCTGCTCCATGTCCGCACAATTTCAAAAAGAGAAAAATATATTCTGTTCCTTGGCAAAGATTTCTGAGTGCCACAGGAAGCCTATTAGGGAATATGAAATGCATGTTTTATTTTTGCTTTACAGATATTTTAAATTACACCATTATTTACAGTGTGTGTTATTATGTGTTGGAATTAGATATACTATATATATATATATATATATATATATATGTATATGTATATGTATATGTGTGTGTGTGTGTGTGTATATATGTATGTGTGTGTGTGTGTATATATACAGTCAGGTCCATAAATATTGGGACATCGACACAATTCTAATCTTTTTGGCTCTATACACCACCACAATGGAGTTGAAATGAAACGAACAAGATGTGCTTTAACTGCAGACTTTCAGCTTTAATTTGAGGGTATTTACATCCAAATCAGGTGAACGGTGTAGGAATTACAACAGTTTTGTATATGTGCCTCCCACTTTCTAAGGGACCAAAAGTAATGGGACAATTGGCTGCTCAGCTGTTCCATGGCCAGGTGTGTGTTATTCCCTCATTATCCCATTTACAAGGAGCAGATAAAAGGTCCAGAGTTCATTTCAAGTGTGCTATTTGCATTTGGAATCTGTTGCTGTCAATTCTCAATATGAGATCCAAAGAGCTGTCACTATCAGTGAAGCAAGCCATCATTAGACTGAAAAATCTAAACAAACCCATCAGAGAGATAGCAAAAACATTAGGTGTGGCCAAATCAACTGTTTGGAACATTCTTAAAAAGAAAGAACGCACCGGTGAGCTCAGCAACACCAAAAGACCCGGAAGACCACGGAAAACAACTGTGGTGGATGACCGAAGAATACTTTCCCTGGTGAAGAAAACACCCTTCACAACAGTTGGCCAGATCAAGAACACTCTCCAGGAGGTAGGGTATGTGTGTCAAAGTCAACAATCAAGAGAAGACTTCACCAGAGTGAATACAGAGGGTTCACTACAAGATGTAAACCATTGGTGAGCCTCAAAAACAGGAAGGCCAGATTAGAGTTTGCCAAACAACATCTAAAAAAGCCTTCACATTTCTGGAACAACATCCTATGGACAGATGAGACAAAGATCAACTTGTACCAGAGTGATGGGAAGAGAAGAGTATGGAGAAGGAAAGGAACTGCTCATGATCCAAAGCATACCACCTCATCAGTGAAGTATGGTGGTGGTAGTGTCATGGCGTGGGCATGTATGGCTGCCAATGGAACTGGTTCTCTTGTATTTATTGATGATGTGACTGCTGACAAAAGCAGCAGGATGAATTCTGAAGTGTTTCGGGCAATATTATCTGCTCATATTCAGCCAAATGCTTCAGAACTCATTGGACGGCGCTTCACAGTGCAGATGGACAATGACCCGAAGCATACTGCGAAAGCAACCAAAGAGTTTTTTAAGGGAAAGAAGTGGAATGTTATGCAATGGCCAAGTCAATCACCTGACCTGAATCCGATTGAGCATGCATTTCACTTGCTGAAGACAAAACTGAAGGGAAAATGCCCCAAGAACAAGCAGGAACTGAAGACAGTTGCAGTAGAGGCCTGGCAGAGCATCACCAGGGATGAAACCCAGCGTCTGGTGATGTCTATGCGTTCCAGACTTCAGGCTGGAATTGAATGCAAAGGATTAGAAGTATAAAATATACTAATAGAAGTATTAAAAAGTGAAAGTTTGATTTATGATTGTTAATCTGTCCCATTACTTTTGGTCCCTTAAAAAGTGGGAGGCACATATACAAACTGTTGTAATTCCTACACCGTTCACCTGATTTGGATGTAAATACCCTCAAATTAAAGCTGAAAGTCTGCAGTTAAAGCACATCTTGTTCGTTTCATTTCAACTCCATTGTGGTGGTGTATAGAGCCAAAAAGATTAGAATTGTGTCGTTGTCCCAATATTTATGGACCTGACTGTATGTGTGTGTGTGTGTGTGTGTGTGTGTGTGTATATATATATGTATGTGTGTGTGTGTATATATATGTGTGTGTATATATATGTATGTGTGTGTGTGTATGTATATGTATATATATATGTGTATGTACACACACACACACGTTGATCTTAGGGTACTTTGGGTATGTTACCACATCAGACAGATCTCTGGGTTTCAAAGGTGCCAGAAACAGATGCTTCCCACACATTTCAAAGGAGACATTTTTCTGGTTTTTGGCCTTGATCATTTTCAGGCTTTGATTAGATCCCAACACATGGCAACAGTCATTAACTGGGAGAAAATCAAAGTAAAGCGAATAAGGTTGAATGTGTTTTACCTTATATATAATGCTGAAACGATTAATCAATTAATTGATTAGTCAGTTGTCAGAAACTATTTTGATGATGGATTAATCGTTTATGTAATTTGACAAGCATAAATGCCAAAGACTGACTGACTGGTTTCAACTTCTCAAATGTGAGGATTTGTTGCCTTCCTCTGTTTTATATCATTGCAAATTTAATATACAGTAGTTTGGGCTTTGGACTGTTGATCGAACAAACGTGCAATTTGAAGACATCTCGTATTTTTCATTATTGTGACATTAACTTAACACACAAAACTAATCAGTTAAGCTAAAAAAAGGGATTAATCAATGATGTAAATAATCTTTAACTGTAGGCCTATAATTGAATGGTCAATACTTTTTTCCTGACATCTCAAAGTGATTGATATGTTGTTTGCTGCATGTATGTGAGGACTTTGTGACAGTGGACTGTGGGGGATAGCAGAACAGAGCGACTTGAGGCCAGGGCCTGTCACGTGTCGCAGGTTGACTCTGTGTGTGTCTGTCCATTGAGAGAAGGGAGCTGTCTGCATGTGCCTTTAGTGCTATTCAGAGTAGCTATGGCAGAGTCGACCTCTAGGCTCTGCCATGCACTGGGCTTGTTATGGAGCTGTCACTGTTTAGGGTGGCAGCACACAATGCAACGGCCCCTTTTGTGGAAGGTGGACAGGATGTATGTGGAGTGTAAAAGAAAGGCACAAGCAAATTAGTTCGATTAAGACATTTGCTTGTGCTTCCTTGACTGTTATTCACATATAAATTAAGGAACCAAACTATTAGTATGTGACTGTTTTTCTTTGACAAAACTGTAATTACAGTGTTTTGAAAGCACAGTTGACTCACCAGCAAGGCTGCACAGGGGGTTGAGGATTTCCTGGTTAGAAAGTGAATCCCTGCTGGGCCTTTTTACTGAATGTTAATTGGATTTCATCTGTGAAAAGCCCTCCAGTCCTTACAGAGACATCCTTTTTAATCAAGACATAAATGAGACATGCTAAATTGAGTATCATAACTCTGGAGGGATTTATGACTTGTAATTGTGAACATTCTTTTATCTTTGCACTTTGATTAACATCTTATTCATTATTAAGTACTTAACTTGTGATTAAGAGGATATATTAAAACACAGTAGCTGATTTAGGCCTGTGTAAAAATTAAAAGAAATAAGATTTTTTTTCAATATTGAGATGTTAATCTAATGATATTATGCCATGTGTGCAAATATGTTTTAAGATGTCCAGTAGTATCGTATTGTGGCCCAAGCACCTTGACGACCATACTGTGATATCTCCCACGATTTGTTTCTTTCTACTTCTCAGTATTTAGTTTGATAGCGGAAGTAAAAGTCTGACTTTGCAGTGGTTTTATTTTATACTGTAATGTTTGCAAAAGCAACAGCCAGTCTGTGTCGGCTGTTATTTCTCTGAGTCAGTTTAGAGACTGAAAATGCTATATTGCCTGTCCCTTTGTTGGGTAATTGTAAACGACAGAAACAAAGCCTATTTCTCGTTCCCATCGGAGCTGTCTCATGTGCCAGTTTTCTTGACAAGTGTTGTTTGAGGGGCCATAAAGCGGCACTGCCACCATCCCTCAGTCCTCTCCTCTATTACATGTGAACGAGTGGCTAAACAGACAGGCTCATTTGCACCAGGACACATGTAGTCTAGATGACACCATTGCTCTGGTGGAAAATATCACTGGTTTACAAACAAATCTCATTGACAAACTGCTACTACGACTGACATGAGTACAGAGGAGGGTTAAAGAGAGAGTGCCATTATTAATTCACCAGTCATTTAGTTTGGATACACTTACTTTATGGAAGTGGATTAGATATTTTTTCCTCCTGCTGCTCAATTACCCAAGCACCCATAAAAACCTACGGTTCTATCTCCGGAGTGAGATATAGTTGCGTTGCTCACAGCAATAAGAGCGAGATTTAGGATGAGCCTTTCCACTGTGACAGAGACTCGGCAGAGGAACCCTCTCTGTCACCAGATACTGCGGTCCCCAGCCGCTCATTAAAGATAAAACCATTACTTTACAGCCCCGGCTCGCTTCTCTCTGCTCCTCCTTCATCTGCCTCACAGCCTCCTGGAAGTAAATAGACACAAATGAGCTCAAGAATGTACAGAAAGCACATGAGCCAAACCAGTGAAAGGTGGCCATACAATATTACTTACCAACTGTGAGGCCCATTAAGTTCCTAATGCCTTTTACCATATTTCTCATAACATCTCTTAAGTGGTCGGATTAAGTTTACTTCTGAAGAGACTCCCTTGTGAACTATGCAGCGTAATGTGTTTGTTGATCAGTGTGTGCGTTCCCCATGGTGTGGTTTGGATTTCAACTGTGTTGTTTGCTTCACCAGTAGGGGTGGAACAGTCACAGAGCTCCTTTATGATTTCTGCCAGTTTAGGTTGTCATCTCAGTATTTTTAATGGTGAAATAGTGGATGTATTAAAAGGTATGTGGAAAAAAAGGTATGTGGAAGGCTCTGTGGAAGATTGATTGAATGCCATTTAATTCTCCTGATTAGCTGCAATATGAACAGCATAACCTAACTTTATGGAATAGCTAAATAGTCTGTTGACTTAAGGTAATGCAAAGGCAATTAAAAACCTCAAATGTATGATCTAGGTCTGTTTTTTTATTTATTTATTTTTTTTACATTTATTTTATTGAAAGACAATCAGGCTGATACATGTTTGTATAGGAAGTACCAACTTATGATATAAGACTTTCACATGATCTTTATACCATACTAAAATACATACAAAACTATGAATGATCTATTATGGAAACTTTAAAAAGTCACTTTTGGTCCCTTTTAGACCAGACTCCATCAGCATCAAAATAGGTGTTCTTTCACCAAACAAGTGCATAAACACACATCTGTTCTCCCATCGGTTGGAGCTGCGTATGTTCTTCTTAATGGTTCACTGTAATTGGCGGAGTCAGGATGTGGGCGCTGCTCCATGGCGTGTGGTTTAGTTACTAGAGTCCTGAGAGCGATGGAGCCGTTGGCAGCTGTGGGCTTGAGGATGCTGCTGCTCACTGCAGACCTCTGTTCGTCTGCACTCCACACCTCCACAGGGACAATGCTGCTGGGACAAGTGGCCACCTGGGAGCTGAGCACGTAATGGAGCACGACCCCTCCATCTCACATCTGGCATGGCAGCAGAACAGATCTGTTGGGGAACTGAGGGAGTGAGGGAATTGCTTTTTACAAAGTGTGTCTCTCAAATGACCAGAGCCACAAAGCTTACATGCATGCAAACTCATGCCTTTTTATTTGCCCTCATGACAGTATAGCTATTAGCTGCCTGGTGGCGGTTTTCACTTGTCAAGCATTATGAGATTTCCTTCGGAACTCATGGCCAGTTCACAAATTTTAGATGGGGTTTGTGAGAAGAGTGCAGTGCTCTTAATGAGTTCCTTCCATCTAACTTTTATCCCTCCTGTCGCCTTGGATCCATTCATATTTAGCACTTATGCAACCGGCTCTGAGTTTCTCTCATGCTGAACTGGGAGGCCACGCATGCGGACGAATGGTTGTTACTCCGATGTGAGGAGAGCATTTAAGCGATTGTCTCTTTGCAGTGCTTTTGTGGATGATTGACTCTGGTCTTAGGATGATGGCCTGGCACAACCATTTACCTACTCAGCTCACATCTAGTTATGAACTCTCACTTTCTCCCTCTTTTTCTCTTTGTTTATCTCTGCTCAGATCCAGTAAGTACATGTGTGTGCTTGAGAGAAGGCATTTATCCTGCTGTGAACTGAACAGTGTGCTTATGATAATGATTATGATGATAAAGCTAATGATTAATGACTGTTGAGATTGTTGTCCTCCACACCAATCATAACCTACTGCACTTTCTCTAATCGTAACACCCTGACCCTTTCACTTACCAGCCCCACTATTCACCCTGCAAGCTCTTTCTGTGAAGCCACTCAAATTAGCTCCGGCCATTCGGTTAGAGCCCAACCGCTACAGGACATGTTGCAGGACCAAGGCATAAATCATTCCCCAGAGCAGGAGCTGTGGCAGTCCTAGGCGCATATCCACCACCCGAGATTTACGCTGCACATCGAAGCACAGCCCCGCAATCTGGATCCTCTCCACCAGGTCATCTTCAAATTGGTTATTGATCTTCCAATCCCAAAATGAATCATACGTTGCCAACACTGTATAGGTACTATGTTTACAGTAGCGTAGCTTGCGTTACTGCTGATATACAGCCTGGGGATGGATTATTGTTTAGAAACCATGGGAAACAAGAACCTGCGCTGAACAGAGAGTAAATAAGAAAAATAATTAAAAGCATTCTACCTTGAGATGAGTAGGTGTCATGTTGTCATCCACCAGAACCTCATTATAACATATATAAAAAAAAAAAAAACTCTTGACAGTCGTTCAAGTAAAGAGCTTGAAGTTTGCTATTCTGCTGTGGTGATGTGCAACAATATGTGATTCTGGCTGCAGTCATTTTAATATTTTTGTTTAAATAATTGCAGTGCCTATGATATTATTGTTCTGCAGTTAATGCTGTATTTTGGCAATAATGTGATAAAAAGCCATAATGGAAACCAGTCAATTACTATATGATGCTTAAATACACAGGATGCTGTCATGGCAGTATCGGTAAGTTATCTAAGTTAACATCTAAGTTAAATGGGACAGGTTCCATGGAAGTACGTCATTTCAGCTCTTGGCATATACTATATTGTAGCCCATTTTTTAATGGGGCTTCACTTCTTGCCCAATTAGGCTTCAAGATGGTGTGTAAATATAGCTTCTGCCCTGGGAGCAGTTTCCTCATAAATGCCAGAATGGCCATTATCAGAATTCCTTTGTGAGTGAAAACAGACAGCTATAATATAGACTTCTGCCTTAATCGAAAGATTGTAAGAATGGAAGTGGTACTTTCTTTGAATTTCCTCCTTAAATGTCAATGTCTGAAACACAAGACAATGGGACATTTATTTCCCTTGTATCATTTTGGAGGGAAAATGTCAAGCTCAGTTTCATTTTCAAAGATGGCTGCATCATTGCTCATGGCTTCTGAATTACCTAGTGTGTGGAACACACATGGATGACAGGATCAGTGTAACTAATTGGATCTTGAGTGAAATCAGATTGTAATCTTGTAGCTGTTATTTTTGATTCATGTGCACATGTTCAATTACAGAGGCTCATTATGACTACATGGTGATTAGTGATTACAGCACATGACATGATTTGTGAGAGCTGATGTGCTGTTGGTTGTGAAGCATGTCCACTGGTCAGATAAGGACAGAAAGCTATGTTTTTACTAATAGATGCCTTCTGCACTCTTTTTAACAACTATTGTCATTGATATGTATGTGTATGTATTTGCTGTTTACATGTTTAATCTACAGTAATTGCAGTTCTGAGTGAGTTTATAAACTCAAATCATGGTCTTGAAGCTACTTATCATTTCCTATCTGTTCCTCCTGAGATCATTTTCAAAGTCTCATTGCACAGCGGCAGATCTCTTTGTAACTCGCCTTACCCAGGCATCCTACTTTTTGAAGAGGTTATTGAAGTTTCTATGTAGGGGGTTTAAACTTACATTAACACTGCCCCTGCTTTGCTTTTGTCATTCTCAGTTGAGGTAAACATCCATCTTCAGTGGCCTTTCATTTTTTTTGGACTCTGGCAGGCCCCTAGCCTGAGAGGAGGGAATCTGGATGGACAGCTCTGCTCCCCTGTGTTCCCTTTTCTAGTCGATAGCAGCCAGCAGGTAAGACTCTGTCTCCGTCTGCAGCGTGGCAGACACTTATTAGTGGTAATGTACTCCCATCATCCATCTCCAGGTGGGCTTCCGCAATTGATCTCAACACCAAGGCTTGTCACTAGCTGCTCCTCACACAGTGAAAGTGCTGGTCGCCGCCAGCACTGGCTTTAGATGACCCAGCTTAAAGTTCTGTCAATAAATTCGCTGCTGGACAGCCGGTGTTAGAGCTATGAGGTGACTTGCACAGCTGCGCGAGATGTTTTCCTCACAGTGCTCTTTAATACCTAAATTCAGCCTGGACAAACAAAGTATATATATATATATATATATATATATAAACAAGTATATTTGTATAGCAGTGAGTTCATATGACATCGCTCAGTAGGATCATTACACTATATTCTTTTAGTTAGCATTGACTCTTGTAATACATTGAAATGGGATAATTCTTTCTGTGATTCTGTGTTCAGACCGACAGTTGCCTTGCCTGAAATAATGCAGTTTTCTGATTCATTTGAATGCAGCCAGTCTATCGGCGCAGCAGGGGTGCCAACATAGGAGGCTTTGGCAAAACAATGCAGTGTCGTCTGTCAAAGAAGTTATCTTGGCTCAACTTTAGCTGCAACACAATGAATGTTGTACTTCTGTTTACGATCATCATGGTGAGAAAAAAAAATAATAGTTGCTGCCGTGATAACTTTCCAGAGTTGTAAAATCCTGTCGGTGAGCATTATAAACCACAACATTGTGCTGTCTGATAAGCCTTTAAACACATGAATCTGCACTCAAACTGGACTTGCTGGATCATATTTCATCTCTCAACGGTACCTTAAACAACATGCCTCCACCAATGCAGCTATTTTTGGACTGACTACCTGCTTAGAAGCAATAATAAGTAGCCTACTTACAATATAAGTAATCAATGTGTACCATTTGTACAGTAGATTATTCACCCTGAGATGACGAAGCCACTGGGTATTGTTGAAGAATTTTATTTCTCTGCCTCCCCAGGAAAGCTAATGTCAGTATGCGATTTGATCTTGCAAGGATATTGGAAGAATCACGGTAGTTTTCCCATCCAGTCTACATTTGTTTTGAAGACTTGGGGAAGGATTATGACCGTGTCCCACTGAGTGATTTGCAACTTAATGAAAAGAGTCCACGCCTGTAAATCTTAGGCCATGGTACTTATCAAAAAATGCAGGATGACCTTCTTTGATTTGGGAGCTTATTGCTGACTCAATAAATGACTTCAATTACTGTATCTCGGGGTCTTCTTCACACGAAAGGGTAAGATGATGGTGAGGTGAGAGGTCGCCATTGTACGTAATTTCTGTTGTGAGGAGTTTTACCAGACAATCTGTGCTCCAACCCCCACCTGAACGTTTGCGTAGTGACTGAGAAATTTTAATTGCAGGTGCAAGTGGCTGAAATCAGTTGCTGCTGCTTTTAAATGATGAGCCAGTTGAGGTGGCTCGGATATCTGATCAGGATGCCTCTAAGATGCTTCCAGTGGAGGTTTTCTGGGCATGTTCAAGTGGGAGGAGACCCTGGGGCAGACCCAGGGCACAGCATTGAGTACATATCGCACTTTGTCTGAGAAGGCCTATAATTACACAGAAGGAGAAGGAGGATGTGGCTGGGACTGTGGGATGTCTTCTTTGCTAAATTTTTTATTTTTTTTATTTACTTTGCTTTGCTTAGCTTGTTGCATCCACAACTGTATGAAGTGGAATGGAGTGTGCTTCATGCTTCATGACGAGCGTATAACTGCATGCCTGCATGCTGGCATTGTCTTTCATGTTTGCTTGTGAATGAATTTGGTGGAAGTGGGCAGTTTTGTGCTTGTTACCACTAACACACTGAACTGTTTGTTTAATCCATATGAGTCTGCATGATATATTTTCATCCCAATTTGTAACCCAGTTCATGGAAGCTTCACTAAATGTTTAATGTTTTTTGGGCACTTAATCGACCTGGTTCAATGGAGAAATAAAATTTGGGTATCTCCCTGTAGACCTTATCATATGCCAGTAAAAACGAGGCCATCTGTTGAGAATGTGTTAGTGTGGTGGCCTTGTTGCATACAGACAACCCTATGCAAGTCCCGTTGTTTTTCCAATTACAGTTGTACTTGAGACTAATCATCATGGTTGGAGTTGACTTCACAGCCATTTTAGCTTAGCATTATGTTTGAGAACAAAAATGAAAGTGAGTACATTTATTTGATATCCTAGTTCAGGATGTGACATTGCTACAATTCTAAACTGTTTTACTCTAGTGTTAACAACCATTACAGATCTTTCACAGCGTGAGAAAAACTTAAGTAGACAAAAAAGTCAATATCCATTCTAATTTAGAGCATAGCAACACAAGAGTGATTGTATTAATTGTGGCAATACTAGAGGTGGAATTCAGAACTGTAACAATGTGCTGTAACCTTCCAAATCGTGCAAATTAAATAAACACCCAGACAGCAACAAAACATTTTAACTGCAATGGCTTCATTTTTCTACAGCCATTATACCAATATGTGCTACCAAACTACTTTAAGAATTATATATTAAGGAAATTAGCTAGACAGGGCATTCATTTTGACAGAAAACACTGAAACTATTATATATAATAGTTTGAAGTTCATTTTATTTCTGGAATCGAGTAACAGTTTTTGCTACAACATAAATGAGCAATGTCTTCTATCAACAAAATATTGTTGTAGCCTAACTCAATAAATCATCCTTTTGTTTTCTTTTTCATGATAAACATATGAGTTGTCACTGAACATTCATTGAATATTAAATGATTTAATGAAACACTATATTCTCCCTGACAATGACATGTTGCACATTAATTACCATTCACAAAAATGTTATCATGGATGAGTGACATTGATTCATCAGGACACATTAATACTTTGCCTTGGTTCTGTAGACATAACAGCCAGCTTTACTCACAAGGATATTTGTTACTTTTTATGAATGAGACAAAGGGAAAACCCACTGAAAAACACATGACAAATATAACATTCTTTTACACGTATCACTCAGATTAGACGGTAAACACCAAGTAGAAACGGATCAAATTAACATCAGAGGTAAAACATTAAACATTTATAGAATATTACATCTGGCAGGAAAACCGTTTGCATCCCTTTATTTTAAGGCATTTTTGTTGCTTATGTGTACCAGTATTTTATATTTTATTTTATTATATATGTCATTATATAAGCTTTTCATGTGAACATATAAAAATACAGTTAGTATGTAAGAATACACATGCAACGTGTGTTGCTTATAGTCTTTTCTTTAAATTGTTTTTGAATCATCTTCATGGTTCACATTTACTTTGGCTGATGATTGGTAGATACGTAACAGACAAGAGTCATACAGGACAACAAATATCCTCACATTTTCACAGCTACAGACCACAGATTCAATTTGCTGTAACATGAACCACCACAGATTAAAACACCATATACAGGAATCCAAGTCACAGTACACATTGAATGGACATTTTTGGACTCAAACAGCATGCATTATGTAGATTGCCATAATGTATTCTAATGTTACAGATAGTCCGATATTTCTGAATATCAAAAATAGTTCATTTAATATTACGTGAGCTCCATGCATCTAATGAGTTGATTTGGTAAATTGCACATATGTCCTCACTGTACTTGCTATTGTGTTATTGCACTACAGTATATCATACTCATTCTACCTCTAAGTGCAAATAAAAAGCACTTATATACACATGAACACAGTGGTTTGCCTCAATCACCACTGGACTGTATTTTATTATAAAGTACCACTGTTCATTACACTCTACACTTATTAACTACTGCTATAATATCGAACACATACATACAGTACTTCAAATGTGCCACTGAAACCACATATATTTTCCCTCTACACACATTATTCATCAAACCTCTATGTTTGCAGTTATTCAATCATATCTTCACATAAATATCTTAAAGTGCCTCATCAGACAGACTTCACATATTCACAACCTCTTTGTCAACCGTATGGTGGCAATATAATCAAAGAATGTACATAACGTCAGCACATTAAAATAGTATAGTATATAATCTAACTTTTTCCGTTGTTAATATAATGTCACACATAAAGTGAAACAGGATCACATTTACAGGATGTCATGATTGTTATAAGTCACTTAAATATACTGGTTTTTTTTAAATATATATTACATTACTACTCAATGTGTGTAAGATATACATTGGAATCACTCAGCTGGTTCGCTCTAACAGAGGAATTGTACCTCTCATCAGTGCTACTAAGCGGGCATGGCTTTAGTTTCCTAAATGCAGCAGACCAGTTATTCTCAGTCTGCCGAGTCAGACGGGGTCATTGGACCTGAAATCATTATTATTATTATTATTATTATGTCTACACATAAAAAAAAAGTTCCAGTTTTCATTCACATTTGTTAATATTTACATATTATATATATATACTTTAAGGCTTTGTATTTTCTTGTTAAAGGAACACTATTGCACAGACAACAAAGACACACAAAGGCATCTCAACTACTGAGTCGAAGTCTAAGAGCGTTGAGTGGAGCAGCTGGAGTGGGCATGCTCTCTCAGTATTGCTTACTTCCCTGATATATGAGGCCGGCCGGCTCCCTGGCTGCTATCAGCAAGTTTGGTAGCCACCGCGCTGCTTCTATTGCACAGGTCCCTGATTTCCAACAGGCCCTCGTTCAGGGCTTTGACGAAAACGGCCGAGCTTGTCTCTGTGTTCTCCCAGAAACTAGACACACAGAAGATGATGTGATCTGACTGCGGGTTGTAACAGGCGCCGTAGCCGTTGGGCACCACCGGGCCGTAGCAACAGAACATTTCCACTGTGGTAGGGACCTGGATACACGAGGACACAGTCTGGGTTATACCAGTTCAGTCAAGAGAATGAGCTGCTTAGTATTTAAGAAAGATTAATCAGATAGGGCTGCAACTAACTAACTTTTATTTTTGCTTAATCTGTTGATTCTTTTTTTGGATACATATTTTAGTGTATAACAGCCGATGTAATACTCATCACATGTTCTCAAAACCTGAGGGGACATCTTCACATTATTTTGCAACAGTCCAAAACATAAAGATATTGTGTTTGCCATTATATAAAACAGAAAAAGGCAGCAAAACCTCACATTTGACAAGTTGGAACCAGTCAAATGGTTGCCATCTTTTCTTGATAAATGACCCACAAGATGAATTGTTTAATAAAATAAGCTCAAAATTGTATGTGTGTATATATATATATTTTTTTTATATTTCAGTGGTGCACCACTGGGAAAACTCCACGAATATTCAACATCTACATTTTCGATACATAATGACGGCTTCTTTCACAAATGTTAAAATAAAAATATCTGTAGTACTGTGAATGTATAGTATTTATGTGGCTGCCTTAAGCAATAAATATTAGTAAAACAAATATTATTCTAAGTGTTGGGTTCAAGTGCTGTCAGGAAAGCTAAATACAGACATGGTCTCATTTAATAAACTTCATGCAGAGGGAACTAGATGAGTCTGGCAAGGTCCCCAATTAAGAACACTATAACAGCAAGCACAGAACCCTGAGTGAGGATCCCAAACACCAGCAGAAACTGAATATTTTATTTAGACTTGCACGTGCATATAAAGTTGTGTTGCATGTGCACATTTGCAGTCTCAGTCCCTGTTAAAATGACTACAGAGTTCAGTGACTCTTTTTGAGAGGTCTCCTAAGCCATTTGTAATTGGTTCTCTTTATTGACTATACTGTGTTTGCTAGTGGATACAGGACCTGGGCTGTGTTTCTTACCTTAAATTATATACAAACAATTTTGGTAAATTTACAGAAAACATTAGCAGGCTTGATCTCATGTGGCAACAAATTTGCAGTTGGGAGTCAGGTTATCTTTGTCGAGAGGTACACTTTGAACAGTTTAAAAGTAAGTTTGGATTTTCAACAAAACCTGGTTGATCTCCACCTTGTAATTTGTGGTTAGCAAAGCAGAGGAACGTGATGTTCATCAGACTCAGATAGGAATGTATATCTACTTCTGTTGTATTGACATGTGTTTTCCCATCACTGTACGTCTGCTCACAAGAGGGGGTCGTTAGGATGGAATTATGCAAAGCAGCTAAACAATATTAGCATTTCTTCAACAGTATCTCCTCCGTATTCTCTATCTTCATCCAGAAGCAATAATTTCAAGCGAGAAAATGTTATATGTAAGAATAGAATGGGCTCAAAATGTTACCTGACTGGTAGAAAGGATGAACTGGTTGCTGGCCAAATACGTCTCATCACAGAAGATCTCTGGCTTCTCCATGTTGAGCTCCTTTGCGATCCTCAGAAGCCCGAGGAGATGATTGTCTATTGCCATTCCTGTTATAGCCTGAACAATATTTTTTGCTTAGTGCTAAATTAAGTATTTTCAATTACGACCTCAATATGAGCACAGGCATTATTTACAGGCATAGTCCTTGTTTTGTGTACAGTATCTTTTCAAACATGTTACATAATGGTAGATTGCAGATCATGGTCACTGAATGACCTTGGCTGCACTGTGATGATTGGAATCGAAATACAATTGTGCCTTTAAAGACTTTTTGCCCATCTTCTTTAAGTGATACTCCACCCAAAATATATTAATTTATATTTTTTCTGTAATTAAAAAGTGGTTAATACTGGAATCTATTGTGACTAATAAACTCAACTCAAGCTAATGTGAACGGCAACTCTCGTGGAGGATGATAAAACCTTTGTTCAACCATTTTGGGAAATACCATTATTTGCTTTCTTGCTGAGAGTTGGATAAGAAGATGGATACCCCTCTCATATGTGTTAAATATGAAGCTCCAGCCAGGAGACAATTAACTTAGCTTAGAATAAAGACTGGAGGTGGGGAATCAACTAGCCTGGCTAACAAGTAATTAGTAGTGAGCTTTAGAGGTACTGTTTTTTTTAAACCTTTAGACAGAGCCAGGCTAGCTGTTTCCCTCTGCTTACAGTCTTTGTGCTAAGCTAAGCTAACCATGCCCTGGCTGGAGCTTCATATTTGCCGTACAGACATTACAGATTCCATGTAAATCTCAGAGCAATAAAGCAAGTAGGTGCATTCCCCAAAATGTCAAACTATTCCTTTAAGTCTCCAGGGAGTAAATGTTTGATACTCAAAAGATATGTTGAGATAAAGATATTTAGTTTACAGATTTAAATTTTGCTGTAATATTAATGTATTTAAAAAATAAAAATAAAACTTATTTGAAATACTTACTGCAATTGTATAATTTGTCTGGGCATTAATTGCCTCCCTCAATCGTCTATTTTTTTCTGAATCCTGTTGGAGAAGTGAAAAATAATTTAGGGATAAAGAAGTAAACACAGGGCACTTTTCACATTGTACAAAAAGAGAGCAGTACAGCCAGTAAATATATTTTTTTCATGGACCCGTTAACTCCGCAGAGAGATCATCTGTTTGGATGGGGACACTAGGTTTGGCGTGCCGAGGTTGCTGATCGCACCTGTTTCATTTAAGCAGGGGTGATGAAAAGTAATGTGGGAGTTACTCAGTAATTGGGGTCAAAGTGAGAAAAATGACTCACGGTGAAAGTGTCCCTCTCATCTGTCATGGACTGCACAAAGGCCAGGGCCTCAGGGGTGGCAGAGCGAATGTTATCAACCCGACCGTCTTGGAAACGTCGAATGGACGCACTCTCATAAGTGGACACGAGCCTTCTGTTGCATCTATATGACAATATCTGCATATTAATATATATATATATGGCCAAATTTGAAGATAGAGATCATGAATGTATACTTTACTTGTAAAATGCAAGTTGTAAAGCAACTTGTATGAACGCATCTGGACTCATCCTCTGCTTTTTGATGAATTCTTTCCCATAAACGTTGAACTTGAAAACATCCATGTCAAGATTATCAACCAGCCTGAAGGAAAAAGTGCAGAAGATATGAGACACGATGTCTGTAGAAAAAATTGTTTGTATACAGTCAGGTCCATAAATATTGGGACATCGACACAATTCTAATCTTTTTGGCTCTATACACCACCACAATGGAGTTGAAATGAAACGAACAAGATGTGCTTTAACTGCAGACTTTCAGCTTTAATTTGAGGGTATTTACATCCAAATCAGGTGAACGGTGTAGGAATTACAACAGTTTGTATATGTGCCTCCCACTTTCTAAGGGACCAAAAGTAATGGGACAATTGGCTGCTCAGCTGTTCCATGGCCAGGTGTGTGTTATTCCCTCATTATCCCATTTACAAGGAGCAGATAAAAGGTCCAGAGTTCATTTCAAGTGTGCTATTTGCATTTGGAATCTGTTGCTGTCAACTCTCAATATGAGATCCAAAGAGCTGTCACTATCAGTGAAGCAAGCCATCATTAGGCTGAAAAATCTAAACAAACCCATCAGAGAGATAGCAAAAACATTAGGTGTGGCCAAATCAGGAAAACAAATTTAAGAAAACATTCTTAAAAAGAAAGAACGCACCGGTGAGCTCAGCAACACCAAAAGACCCGGAAGACCACGGAAAACAACTGTGGTGGATGACCGAAGAATACTTTCCCTGGTAAAGAAAACACCCTTCACAACAGTTGGCCAGATCAAGAACACTCTCCAGGAGGTAGGTGTATGTGTGTCAAAGTCAACAATCAAGAGAAGACTTCACCAGAGTGAATACAGAGGGTTCACTACAAGATGTAAACCATTGGTGAGCCTAAAAAACAGGAAGGCCAGATTAGAGTTTGCCAAACAACATCTAAAAAAGCCTTCACATTTCTGGAACAACATCCTATGGACAGATGAGACAAAGATCAACTTGTACCAGAGTGATGGGAAGAGAAGAGTATGGACAAGGAAAGGAACTGCTCATGATCCAAAGCATACCACCTCATCAGGGAAGTATGGTAGTGGTAGTGTCATGGCGTGGGCATGTATGGCTGTCAATGGAACTGGTTCTCTTGTATTTATTGATGATGTGACTGCTGACAAAAGCAGCAGGATCAATTCTGAAGTGTTTCGGGCAATATTATCTGCTCATATTCAGCCAAATGCTTCAGAACTCATTGGACGGCGCTTCACAGTGCAGATGGACAATGACCCGAAGCATACTGCGAAAGCAACCAAAGAGTTTTTTAAGGGAAAGAAGTGGAATGTTATGCAATGGCCAAGTCAATCACCTGACCTGAATCCGATTAAGCATGCATTTCACTTGCTGAAGACAAAACTGAAGGGAAAATGCCCCAAGAACAAGCAGGAACTGAAGACAATTGCAGTAGAGGCCTGGCAGAGCATCACCAGGGATGAAACCCAGCGTCTGGTGATGTCTATGCGTTCCAGACTTCAGGCTGTAATTGATTGCAAAGGATTTGATTAACCAAGTATTAAAAAGTGAAAGTTTGATTTATGATTGTTAATCTGTCCCATTACTTTTGGTCCCTTAAAAAGTGGGAGGCACATATACAAACTGTTGTGTATATGGTTAAGCGTTAGTTAGATAGTTAGTTAGTTAGTTAGTGTTGGTCTTACCTCTTGAGTCTGTCTCCAGATGCTGCTAAGAGTCCTTGTATGTGTGGGTTACAATTCCAGAGCAGCCTTCTAGGAGAGGGGAACTCTCTGATGCTGGATGCTTTCGCCATCTTGGAGGGACTCCCTGTTCTGTTCAGGACAACAACGCTTATGTATCATTCACTGTAAGCCTCGGTAGCATTCAGTGAGACAACAATATGTATATCTTGCTATGATGGGCTGACTTACATATATTTCATCAGGTATTCGGAGCACTGCACCATAACTATTCCCTCGAATGGCGAATGATCGCACACGACTCCACATATCCCGTCCATTCCTATAACAAACTGAGAGAAGGTGGATTAGCTAACAGGCCAGACTCTACATCTATTAAGGGTTGAAGTGCCTTGAACGTAGCCCTACCTGCATTGACTTGTCATACCAGCGGTTTGCCCCATTCTTCTCACGGCCGCCACCATGCAGCATCAGCAGGGCCCTGTTAGTATCTCGAGGCTCCAGGCCACTGGGCTCATCCAGACACACCACACACAGACAGCTCTCAATCAGGGCCAGAGAGTCCCTGTTGGTTTGATCTGGATGGAGAAGGGAAGGATACGTCTTGTTTTATTTGTCTGAAAATAGTTTACAGTTGTTTAAAACTTCTGAAAGTAATAGACATTAGAGAAATGTTCAAGCTGAAACCTTTTGTTAGTGCATCTCTGGCTTGTGCCCATTCTGTTCTCCCATCAGATGTCAAGATGCCAAAAGGAAGGAGTTCCTCTTTGGCGTTTTCTGCCATTTTCACGATTTTCTCCAGTTGGAATAAGATCTCTGTCTCGTTGAGCTGCTTGCTGTTTGCGACTATATCCAACACGAAAAACTAGTGAGATAAATAGGTGACAGAAATTGTTTTTTAACTATTCTGTTATGTACTGCATTACCAGATGTAAATTCAATAGTGACTACTTGAGTTTATATTTGCCTGCTAATAGTAATTTAAATCTGAACGTAGTGTTACTGTAGTGTAATATTTGAACAGCTGAGATAAAAAAGGACACAAGTAATTATGGGAAGGTATGAAAATGGCCAATTGCTACCTAAAATATTGCTCCTCTACTGCGATCAATTGAACATGTGACTCAAGAAAGCTCCTGAAGTGGCAGATTCAATTAACAGTAATTAAGTTAACTGCCTGTATCTCCATAGGGATGGGCCATGTGCCACAGATTGATGGTTCCCAGAACCATTTCCAGCTAAGAGCTCCAACTGTGCCGTTTCTGTGGTAATTTAATGGCACAATACGTGAGCTAAATTTATAAAAATTAGTAGCCTTGGACATAAGACCTGCAGATTATAGTGACGAGGGTTTCATGCATTTATGGAAATCTATACAGAGGACTATCAGCCAGGACTCAAAGGTAATTTGGGGGAAATGGCACAGACTAGAGATAGTAAGCAGGCCGGCTTGGTAGAGGGCATTGTGGGAGTGGGCTTGTGTGGTCTTAAAGACACAAACTTACACAAAACTCAACAAGACAACCACTAAATGTGTAAACACTGGAGTAAAACCTCATTTTTTTTAAATTATGATCATTTGAGAAACGCACAATACTGTATATAACTAGGACCATATGTGAATAAAAATATACGGTCACCTATTACCTATAATCTTTAGTCTTTTGTCTGATTCGATCTGTAAGAATAGCAACTATGTTCACACCAGAGCTACACTTAAAAAAATCAAATGTCTAACTGAAGACCAACTGTTTATGTGAGTCACAGCATTAAGCTACCAGCATGCCGTACATTTTGGAAAACATCTCTTATTAATAGAAAATCTTCCAGTTGAAATTCACAGGGCAGCTTGAAGAGTCTGGCTGGGAATTGTGAAAGAAGACTGCTCTAACATTTTCTGTTTACTACTTCCAGCTCAGTCAGCCCCAACCATCAAAGTCTTTTTCAATGGTTTTATTATTATTATTATTATTATTAGAGATCTATTCAGCATAATGCGGAAATAATTTCACATCTCACCAGTATAAATATTCAAATAGACATGTTAACATTGCTAGATAGTATTACGCTTCGTAATTGTATAAAGGCACAGTGTTTTCAAACTGAAATGCAGCCATGCATACTGCAGGCTTTGCTCTCCTATCCCTCCCTCTCCTATGTAAATTACTGTATAGATTAAATCAGTCAAATGATTGGTTTAGCCTGCACTGTATACACATTCTGCAAGATCCTGAGGAGTAGGTGTGGCAAAGTAACATTTGGTAATTTAGGTAAGCACTCTTTCAGTATTTTGTATCTTGCACTGTGTTTTGATCCCCTTTTTTGCTAATTTCATCAATCTGTTTTGTAATTCACTGCTAATTTATTGTGTAGGCAAGTGCATCCTCTTTAAAGTCATTTGGGACATGTTTGTAATTAAGTGTTCTATAAATTTAATGTCCTTAAATGTTCCTACTGCCTGATACTGGAAAACAAACCTTGTATTCATGACTGATAATGTTTAAAAGGGTAGAGGATTTTGACTTTTTCAGTTGAATGCAGATGGTCATCTGTAACACATTATATTCGAAGATGGCACCTTGACAGCGTAGATGATAATGTCTATTGTAGCCAGTTTAGATGCCCAGAATAGTTCTTTACTTTTTAATCTGATGAAGAAAGAGGTTATCTGCACTAGAGTCCAGTGTTCCGGCATGTAGTGGTAAAGCCCCACGTGTCTGGGGGTAAAAAAAAGGCATTCAAACCAAAGAAGTCTTATGTCTGATGTGACACACTGACCACTTTGTAGAATAACTCTCACCTTCTAGCATATATCAATAAACTCTGAATACAATATTAAAACATCCTTACATTTCCTTATATTTTCTCTCAAATGGACAGGACAGTGTCTTCTGTTAGAAGTGTGATGGAGTTTGAAAACTTTCCTCAGAGGCTGGCATGCTGACCTGGTTCTTGCACGCTACAATGATGTGCTTCGGTGCTGAGGAGGCTGCGTTTATCTGGACCTTCAGCGTGTCTGTCTTTAGCCCCGGGTAGCGGTAGGAGTTGAAAAGGCGGTAGTACTGCTCCATGCACAAAGGGGTCCCAGCTAGCTGGCCTCGAGCATAATCCACAGGCAGTGCTCGCCTGAGAGACATTATTACACACATCAAATTACCTCTAGACTCTCACTTATTATAGGTACTTCATTTTATTTTCATTTTTAATTCACTAACTTTACTCCGTGCAGATAACATAGATGAGGTGTACGGCATGCAGGTGGACAGGTAATTCATTTGAGGTTAAACTTACGCATCAATGAGAGCCTTATAGTCCAACACTCCTGTGATGAGACGAGCAGCAAATCTTAAAAGTTTGAAATTTAAAAAACATGAAAAACTGAACACACACAGCGAACTGGCCAGTGATTATAATTAGATCTACTCTCAAAGGACTAACAGTGATCACATTATGGTAAATTACTAGGATACAGTGGGAGAGCTGTTTGCGTTTATCTGTGTTTGTGAGAGGGAGAGAGAGAGAGTCAGTCTGTATGTGTGAGTGGGCGGTGTGGGCAATAAGGGAAAACACAGAGCCCTGTCAGGTCTTATGTTGCATGTCATTTGTCTTGGTGTTATTACGTTCAAAGCCAGATCAATACAAAAGAGGCGGCTGCAGTGCACCACACCCCTAAATGAGGCCTGAGTAGCAGTCTCTGTGGAGAGCTTGGCCCTGTCACTCCCAATCGAATAAGTGTCTGTGTCAGTACATTCCCAGCTTGGCATGCTTTGGAAATATTCAGTTAGTGCGGCGTGAGCTGACAAAAGCTAATGTTGAGTTACAGAGCTGGGTGGACTGGTGTAATGTCTGATGGACCACAGCTCATTTAATAATGGGCAGAGATTTGCCAAGAGATGATGCCAGTTATTTTCTTCATGTTTGTAATTCAGATCTTAATCTGAGTCCAGTGCATGCTGAGAAGAACATGAACCCTGTCAGTGGCTGCAGAACTGGCTGATATACTATGTACTTTATATTGTTAGTGATGGTGTTGTATTGTGGTTGAAAAACTGGTTGTTTTGACTTAAAGTATCAAGCAATTTGCAACCATCGCAACAATCTGATGTTTAGTGCATTCTGGGAGTTATTATGTGATATGAAGTATTGTGATTAGCTGTTTTGGTGGAACTTGGTGCATTTGTGTAGCGCCTCAACAACTAATTGATTAGTTGTCACCTATTAAATAAATTGCCAACTATTTTGATAATGGATTAAAAATTTTAAGTCATTTTTTATGAAAAAAGTTTAAAAAAAAATTGTGATTCCAGCTCCTTAAATGTGAATATTTGGTTACACTTTACTTGAAGGTATCTACATAAGAGTGACATGACACTGTCATGAACGTGTCATAAACATTATAAACAAGTCATACATGTTTATGACATAATGCTTCTTTTAGTAAGTGTCATTCGGTTTTTGTCATGACAAGTTATGGTTAGGGTTAGGGTTCATGTGTCATGACTGTGTCATGTCACTCTTATGTAGATACCTTCAAGTAAAGTGTTACCAAATATTTTCTAGTTTCTTCATTCCTCTATGACAGTAAACTGAATATCTTTGAGTTGTGGACAAAACAAGACATTTGAGGATGTCTGATCAACATTTTTCATCATTTTCTGTCATTTTATAGAACAAACAACTAATCGATTAATCAAGAAAATAATCAACAGATAAATTGACAATAAAAATAATCATTAGTGTCAGCCCTACATTTATGTACTTCTACTTCAATTTGAGATGTTCATATATGTATGTTCCTATATGTAAAATTAAAAGCAAAGTTAGAAAGAGGGTTTCCTACAGAGCTAAATAATTAGTTGTACAAAACAAGCAACTTGAAGACCTTGGACTCTTGGAAACTGGTGGGAGATTTTTTGGACAAATCGGTTAATCAAGTAAATAATTGTATTTGTTGTATTGTATTCTGTTTGATAGGCTGCTGTCACAAGATAAATACATATTTTTTTATATTGTCTTACATATTGTTACCTTATCCTAAAGTGATTGAAGATACGATTTTCTTTTTAATTGCTCTTCTTATTGACCTACACAGTTAGTAGCAGCTATTTCAGAGTCTCGAATGCATCACAGCTAACGAAGGAGGGTGGACAAACTCAGCACATGCAATCGTTTTACAATATTACCAAACCAAAAGTCCAGCACATACCTGAGGGCGTCTTTATGATCTCTGAACGTCTGCTTAGGAAACACCATGACAGGACTAGAGTTGACCGGTAGGGCCAACCTGTTGTTCAAGTACATGTCTTCCAGCCAGTAGTCATACACCTAAATAAAACCACAGGGACACTTTTTTGAAAAATGTGACTTCATTAAGCGTTTTGGACTCGAGTTATTACTTTCAGAGTTGAGACCTGTGGGCAATGGAGTAAAAAACCATTACAGTGTATCACTGCCAGATGAAAAGGAGAGTGGGAGAGAGTATGTGTGAGAGTGGGAGCGTGATAGATTTCACTGAGCTGGATGAGTTGTGGACTGACCAATCACCTAAACACAGGTTGAGAGATTGAAGCAACATCGAATAAATCTTTATCACCTGGTGTTTCACTTTCTTCAACTCTTTTATGAATGGGTTATATATTATTTTTTTAAAAGTCTGAGGTCATTTTCAATTTTTTTTCTCAAACTAAATAGAGCAGATAGAATTGAATACCTTATTATTACAAAATAAATACAATAAAAGCTGTATTGTAAAAGGTCAAATTCAGTATATTAGATTGTAATGATAATGAATGATACAAAAAGTGTATTGACTGAAGAAAAATCATTGGAGAAGGATTTTTCAATGACTGCATTTAAGTTTCCAAAATGAATGTTTGATGAACCACAAAAGGAGAAACACATCCAACTTTTAAAGACTAATAAAACAAAAGAAACTTTATTGGTACAGGGGGACCTAGGCAAAGAGCAGCAGTAGTGTTTTTTTTTTTTTTTTATCTTGCAGATCAGAGAGTTTACCCAGTTGGTCGTCTTGTCCCTCCTCTCTAAAAGCTTCTTCTGGAGAACCTCTCCGACGCCTCCAGGAGCCCCAAACTTCTCCACCATGGCCTTTGTTTTCTTGAACTGCTCCTCCTTCACCAGGTGTTGGACACACTTCAAGTAAGTGTCGAGGGTTTGTTTCAGTGGGGGCACAGGGACCTTTGGCAACATCTGACGATCATAAAAACAGCAAGTTGGTATAAATACTCATGACAAATAATGAAATGACAGCAGCTGTTCAGCATTTTTATGTCTTTTCCCCGATTCACGAGGGCTCATTAGCTAAAGGGGTAATTCCCTCACATCTTTTCTTGATTTTTTTTGTAATTACTAGAACCTGAGTTAATAATTCATCTTTAATGCTTTGAGGCGTATTTGATAATACATTCTACAGCCCTCTGGGACTTGAACACTCCTATTTTTATAAGGATGGAAAATGCAACTTGATACTTTTCTGTCTGATGTTTGATAATTTTCATAACAGTACTGTTAGAAGCCCAATATGTTAATATTGACCGGTACATTGGAATTGTAAAATAAGTTGTCTAGCTGTTGCTTCCAAGAAATGGAAATTGTGTAGATTATTTTATTTTTTTGTAAGTTATAGGACAGAGGTGTTACCCTGGGGAAAAAACACAAGTTCAGAGCCAATCAAACCACAAAAAACAACTCCATAAACAACTCCACAGCAAACTCCATAATAACATAATCCACCAATTGCTCTATGTGGATTAAATGACAGCACAAAATGAAACATGTCCTAAATCAATGGAATAAGGTCTGACACCCATGAAAGGTGAAAGGCCTGCTATCACGTTGCATCATTTGCATAGCATATTTGCACAGATGCACATCTTCATTGCTATCATATTCTGTTCTCACTCATTTGCACCTTCCATCTGCCCTGTTATGCAGAACTGTTTTTTACTTACAATTGACTCTTTCAACATGTATACAGTCTGTCTATTCATGCATATTGTGTTACCCCTAAACTACATTAGCACCTAGACCACTATTTGCACTAACTGTATATTGACTTTTCACTACATTCTGCATTTTATATAGACTGTCTATTCATGTTTACTGTGTTATTACTGATCTACATCACTAACTAGACCACAATTTGCACTAACTGTATATTGACTCTTCACTACTTCTCAGCAATGTTATAGACTGTCTATTCATATATTTTGTGTTGTTGTTACCTTATTTATTCTCGCATATCCTCCGACTTACTTACCCCTCCCTTCGCGACGGATTTGTATTGCCTACCTAATCTGCACTTTATGTAACATATTGTATTCTATATTCCTGTATTGTATTGAATGTGAAACTGTATGTTGTCTTGCACGCTTATTCTTTTCTTGGCCAGGCCTACCTGGTTAAATAAAGGTTAAAAAAAAAAAGTTAACGTAAATGACGCTGCCGCTGTCTATGGTGCTGAAAATGTACCATTACTTTGTCAACTTCAGCACCAAGGACAGCGACAGGATTTTGATTTTAAAACTGAATTGAATTAAAGGGAAGTTATGGAATGAATGCTGATGTAAAAAAAAAACACACACACGTTCACTTTAGAAACAATGACATGTTTTCATACTTGGCTGTCTTGGTCTCTGGCCGTTTTTTTTCTCCGAGATGGGCATCTTTGCATTCCAGTCCAGTCAAGGTAAAATAATGTAGAAAGAGATCGTCTGGAGACGACGGGAGGTCAGTCTTCCCTGCATGAAGCATGTTAAGAAATTTGAGAAAGAGAGCAGACAAGTAAATAAAATTAGGCCTACTGAGCAATGGAGCTACTTAGTGCTGTCTTAAAAGAGAACCAGCAGGCTTCCATTCTTCACCATCTTGCAGCCTAATGCAATTTGTTGCATGTCCTTGAATTCCAGCTGCGCCTCACCGCTCACCACTGCAAAGAGATATGCATCTTCAAAACTAATTTCATCTCTGTCAGTTTTAAAAGCTTCCTGTTTCCTAAACCAAATGAAAATTCAGCCAATAAAAGGAGAAATTTTCAGTGCAGTTTCACTTTTTAATGGCAATTTAATAAAATAGTGCCAAAACCAAAATATAGAATTTGTAGATAATTATGTATCATTGGATGCAAGTTGGTTTGATTGAAAACAAGTTAAATGATTAACAATTAGACAACTTTTGAAAATTCATTTTCACAGCAAAGTGGACCTCAAGAGATCTTAAGTTTTTAAGATGCATAATCTTACTCGCTTTTCGCCAAAGATACATTTTTAATAAACACGTATTACTAAAGAAAAGTTACCTTAACTGACCGGTGGGCCGCTCAAGAGGTCAGAGAAGTGTGTGGAAGTTCACATTGCCTCCCACGTCCACGCTGTGAAATCCCATGTTAGTGTAAAGCTCCGTTCAGGCGCTGGACTTCTCCCCCGTCCCCTCGCCTCGCCATAAGGCTGTGACTCCACATAAAGCTCGCCTTGCAAAAAGATGCTGAAGGTGTTTGCGTCTACCTACTCCCTTGGGGCAAGAAACTCCTCCCATCGAAATCTATTCGCGGAACATATTATCTGACAGCGTGCACATCCTTCTTGGGTTGACAACATTACTCATGCCTAGTATGCTTCTGTGTCTGTGGCTGGACAACTTCGTCCGATAATAACTTTAATATAGAAAAAAGGAGTGAGACGTTTTTGGTTTGTCATTCATAGGTACTGTGATGGTCCTGCGGGTCGACAGAGATGACAGTCTCGGTGCTTTTACGGTTCAGATTTAAGTCCTACGATTTCTGCAGAGTTTGTGAGCCTGATTTTAGACAATACTGAATGCACTATTGCGCACTTGAATCTGTTGATGTATATGTTTTTATACTATGGCTAAGGTCTGTTCTCTCTGTGCTTTCTGAATGTGCTTGTTGTGGATGTGAGAGAGCTATAACTTTTGGAAATCAAAAGTCTGAATTTAACTTTAGTCATTATTTTACATTAATCACAACAAGTTGCATACTTTTTCACCTTGACATCCAAATGTGACTTGTATAATTAAACCATTGTTTGTTAATACTTCTTGAATTATAACTGTGCATTTCTTACGAAACAAGTTCCACACTTATTTCGTTTTTATTCGTTTGAAAGTTTGAAATAAGAATGAAATCACCAGTTTCACACAGATCCAAACAGAGATTTATTAAAACGACAATTAATAAATGAATACATCTTTGTTCATCTGAAGGAGACTGACTTCATTTGCTACGTCTTGACAAAATGTTTCATACACGCGCGCGCACACATACACACAAACACAAACACACACATACTTTGTAGAGGTCCACGTATGTTTTAAGAATTTACATTGTGCTTATATCCACATATGTACAAAATCAATTTATTATGATACATTTAATTTCAAACAACAAAAACATATAACAAATAAAAAGAAATGACAAACAGGCCCACTTGTTACAAAATTAAAATTCACGATTTTTTTTAACAACCAAAAAGGAAAATCGGGCCTTTGATGTGCAAGTAAAAAAGTTTTTTTTCAGAGACTAAAAATATAGGCTATTTTTGTGTAAGGACGGGGAATGTGCTGTTTATAGTTGGTCCCGTATAATCTTGTACGCAGATTTATCTATTTATATCTTTTTACAATACTCAGTGATACACACAAATTTAACAGTAGCTTATTGATCTCTCACAAAACTCCAGTTATACGTCCATGACAAACGCTACATAGACTTGTTCGACACAATGAAATCTACAATATACTGTACTCTGGAAAGCGGATCAGTCATCATGATTTTGGTGATCGGGTGTTTATATTGCACATCGGTACTTACATAAAAGTTTAAATTACTTTACTACAACCTGCCTCATCTCCAAATCTCTTTAGGGGAATGTTTCGTGGGGCGGTAAGAGTGTGGCCGGGTTAAGTGTTCTCCGGACCGGACGACTCTTCTGACAAGGACCGCTGTGCTTTGAAGGTGTCAAACCCATTTTCATCTACTGACAAGCAATTCCCTGCCGAACTGTAGCCCTTCTTTTTAGCTCTTCTCTCCTCCATCTTGATAGTATCGTACAGCCCCTGCGGAGCCTCCTCTAACAGGTTATCTCTCTCTGAGTAGGACGGTTTCATTTGGCACACGTTGCGCAGCAGCAGCAGGGCTGGTGCGTAAAGCACATTGACGAGGCCCATACCCAAATTGAGTTGTACAAATCCGAGATTGTGCACTATCTGGCCGGCTACTATAGGACCCATAGCATATGCAACAGAATAGGAAATATCTGCTATAGCGTAAACACTACCGTACACTGAAGTATGACGCACGTCAACTAAAAACGCAAGTGTCGGCAACAGAGCAGTGTCTACCAGTGCAATTCCAAAACAAATGCCGCACAACGGGGCGATAAGCTGCCCAAAAGTTTTACATGCAGGGACTGTGCAGGAGCTCGCCCCTATTATAACCATACCCAAAGCTCCGTAGAACCACTGCAAATGTGGATGCTTTGCTGCTAATTTCACAGTTATGTACACACCGAGGACATGAGGGAAGAAGGCTGGGAGCCAGGTGATCCCCATTTCCCACTGAGAGGAGTGCATGGTGGTCTCCATCCAGTTGGCTATGGTGGGCTCTAGAAAGGCCAGGGGGATGTTACACACTGTCAGCGCCCCGGCCACCACAGCTATGTACGGGTCAACCATGAGTCTGTATATGGGTGTGCCGACTGGCATGTTTTCTCTAGTCCTGTTGGAGAACGGCTTGATCACGGTCAGCACCAGAACGCCGTCCGCCAGGCAAATGCAGGCGAGCACGATGAAGGGCACTTTCTTGCCGGCAAACTCGTACAGGAAGCCCCCGAAGGGAGGCGCCACCAGACTACCGAAAGAGATAAACGCCAGAGCGATGCCCAGCGCCCTGCTTCTCTCTGATTCCTCCGTGTATTTGTCAGCTATCATCGCGATTCCAGAGGTATCCGCGAAAGCAGACCCCAGACCCTGCAAACTTCTGGCCACAAAGAGCGTCGCGTAGTTCTCACCAACTGCAAATATGCAAGTGGACACGAACATAACAGACAGTCCAATTAAAAGTGGAATGTCATATCCAACACGGTCTATAAAAGTTCCCGACAGTGGGTTAACTAGCAGCTGCAGGATGGCTTTAGATGCGAAAAGTACTCCTATCTGAACATCTAAATTGTCCTTGTTGCTTTTGTCTTGACTTGTGCTGTTGGCTGAAGAGTTTGGGTGTATCACTACATGGACGTGCTCTGCCTGCTGACTCTCCAACTCAACAAGATAGTCTGGAATAATTGGCACGATTACCATGTAGAGCATATTGTCCAGCAAGAGAGCCACGCAAACAATCACTAATATGATCCGTCTTTGCTGGTGAGGATCCTTTATCGCGGTGCCTAACTGCTTGGTTCTTTCGCTCATCTCGGATAGTTTTACGGCGGCTGATTTGACCAGCCCGGATGATCCTCCTTCTCCATCCATGATGTGCTTCTTTTATGATTTTCGATTCAAAATGGTTGTTGTGCTTCTCCCGTTTGCTGCCGATCGTTCAACAACTTGGATGACGCATTGGTGTTTTCTTTACATGCATGTGATGCTCTCCGTCCTCACCTCGCCTGTGCGTAAAGGGAAAAGCGAAGGGGAACTTGGCTGCCTGATCGGTGAAGATGGCTTTCCTCAGCTTCTTCAACGTGTCCTCGCCTCAGCCACATCCGATGTTGTTTCATGATCTCCCGAGAAGTGACGTGGTGAAATCGTAGAGTTTCTGTACCGTTTCGCTCGCTAATCTTACATGGCAAAGTTTGTTTGGAGCGTTTTTGATTACTTATTTGCAACACATAGGACGCTCAATCTTTCTCATCTCTGTGTTCATACCTCCTATCACCTGTGGCACTTTTGCGCTCAGCTCTGAGACCACGAGTGACTTCGTGGTCATTAGTGCACGTTAACCCGCAGGTTCGGCGTTATTTTAGTCCTTTGTCTCCTCTTTTCACCAAGTGCTATGACGCATCACTAGCTTGCCCCCATGTTCGCCACTTGCCTCCTTTATGTTAATGTCCAACCATGGCAGCAATCACTTCAACCAATAAGAGCCAGTGAGCACCACATCACGACCACAAGAGACTCAAAGAAAAAGAGGCTTTCTTGTTCTTAATGTCCAGTTTGTGACTCTTGACTTTGGTTCTATTCTTTAATGCTTCAGACCTACGCACACGCACATCTTCCGTAATACATCTTTTGCCAAAGAAACTCTAATACTCTCAAGATAAGATACAAACACATACAGTAGCCTATACAGCCGTGCGCACACTCAGTGGGTGCATATATAAATGTAAAGAAGACTTTAAACACCACACACATCAAACAACTATAAACACACTTCTCGCCACTGAGTCTCTATACATATAGATGTTTTTGGAAATTCAAATATTAACACTTGATAAAATATTCAAGTCAGTAATTGCCTTAAAAGGACACGTTTGTAGTTTACGATATTAGCTTTTTAAATGTGTACCAGACATGAACTCATAAACGACCCACTGCTGCAGGAGCTGAAGAGATTTCAGCACCCGTCACCACAGACAAACATGAACTGCAGCTGAGGAGTTTTTTTTAAATTTGTGAATGAAAAACTGTTCGTTAAAATTTAGCCAAGAAACCAAAACATGTCAACAACGACATGAATTAAACTGCCTATATATATAAACTATTGCATGCAGCTCTTACGTTCTGAGAAGGAATCGTACCAAATGTACGGGGAAGTGGAGACCTTTTTAGATTCAACACAAGACACCGGCGACATCTTGTGGTGGACATCTACCAGTACACACAACACCCATACAAATCGTCTCACTACCTAATCTAACTGACGTTGTCCATTAAGTTGAAAAATAACTAAACATTTTACATCATTATAACCACTTTAACCAAATGGTGTTTCCTGTTATCAGTTTATGTTTTTTTTGTATTATTCTGTTCCCCAGGTTTTGTCTTCTATAGTTACATTCTTATTTTAGATTAGTTAATTTTATTATGGGTTTAAACAACAACAACACAACAGATTTTACTTTTTAATTATGTTTAAAGTATAAAAGCCTTGTTTATTGAATTTGTATTTCTTCACTAGAACTTTCATTATTTGTCAGTAGAGGGCGACGAAGTCTTGCAAATAATACTCAATGTGTAATCCATGGTCCAACATAGGGTAGCACCCACGAAAACTCAAAACATAGGACTGGAAGCTCCTTTCTCTGACATAAGGCAACAAACAAGGGATCTAAATGTACCTTAGTGATCCAATCTAAGTTTAAAGATAGATAAATATTGTTTTCTGGTGCTACACAATGCTATAAAATGTTTGTTTACATCAGTAATAGTTGTGAAAACAACAATTTAACCGGCCTATTTTAACAGGAAATGTTAACCTGAATGTCAAACTCCTCAATTTGGATACATACTTGTATAGATTATATATGCTATACTTTTATTTATTTATTTATTTATTTATTATATTTGTCCCCCTATGAATAAATGAAAATTATATAATAATAACGTTTGGAAATTTAAAGTTCAAACAGGTCCTCATAGATTTTACTTATTTTACAGCTAATAATAATTCTTATTAGAATAACAATCACATTTTGATGATTACTGTTATAACAGCATATTGGAGGATGAAGTAGATGGCAGAGGGGTGTTTCTAGGGTGTTCTGTGGATTATATGAGGCAGAAAAGGCAACATTAATACACCAACAGGAGGATTAACACACCATAGGAAATAACTGCCCAATTTCACTAATGAGAGTGGCTTGACACAGCAGCAGCCGTTAGATAAACACACTACAGTTTTTTTTTTTAATACACAGATTTAATACGAGTGACAGTGGAGAGATGTGACTACATGGATAATCTCTAACTCATTCTGGTAACTCGGCAGTGTCTGCAGGAGTTTAGAGTGTCAGCTTTGTCCTCTGGGTTGAGACATGGACAGTGACATGGCCTCTGATGTGAAGACGATATGAGAGAAGTTTAATCAATGAGACCAGAAGAAAGGCTGTCTAGTGACTCAAATATCTAATCCAGATTATTAAAAAAAAACAATTCTTTCAAAGTCATTTCAAGAGAAATCCACAAGAAATGTGTCACATCTTGGACACAATTTGTTGTGTTAAAATTAAAATATCAGTTGGTGAATGAGAAATCATTATGGCTTATGAACGGACATGCAGTGTTATATAAGATCTTTGTTTTTGTCATGTGGCATGTCTCCTTCCACTGAGTCATCGAATCTGACCCGTGGGCTATAACGTGTAATGTTTAATGTAAGATTTACTCTGACCTTTGCTTGTTTCTCTGTAGTAGCTCTCAACTAGATTATTATTTAACATCAACCATTGTGCTTATCAGGCCAATACAAAGTTGATCATTAACTTGGGGCATAATGCAAACATTGTTTCCCTCATTTGACCTCTGTTCTTCAAACCTTTACTCAGTAAAGTCAGTTATACGCTATTTATTGATTTCCAAAATTGTAACATAGCAGCGGATCTTGTGCACTTAAACAGATCATCAGTTGGGAAAATATAAAATGCTCTTCAACACTAATCCTCCTTTTAAAAGTATTATGCTTTTTCATTTTTGTAGAAATGTGATCCAGCTAACATTTATATTGTACACCTACTGCAAAATCTATAACTTTAAGAATTTTAAAATGGCAAATTTAAGACATCCTGACAGCATTTAAAACATAATTTTTTTGTACTCTTTTGGAAATTTAAATCATAATTTCTGTATCGGTGCTTCAGAAAGTGTTTCTTTAGTTTGGCAGTTTTTGCTCAAATGATACGTACTGTTACACTGGTAGAAGAGAAGAGAATTATTGAGAAAACTGGTGATGAGATGATTGCATCTGGGGAACCTTTTGGCTACGTACCTGTTTTTCTGGTGCTCTTAAAGTCAAAATCTGACTGATTACCTACAGTCAGGTCCATAAATATTGGGACATCGACACAATTCTAATCTTTTTGGCTCTATACACCACCACAATGGAGTTGAAATGAAACGAACAAGATGTGCTTTAACTGTAGACTTTCAGCTTTAATTTAAGGGTATTTACATCCAAATCAGGTGAACGGTGTAGGAATTACAACAGTTTGTATATGTGCCTCCCACTTTCTAAGGGACCAAAAGTAATGGGACAATTGGCTGCTCAGCTGTTCCATGGCCAGGTGTGTGTTATTCCCTCATTATCCCATTTACAAGGAGCAGATAAAAGGTCCAGAGTTCATTTCAAGTGTTCCATTTGCATTTGGAATCTGTTGCTGTCAACTCTCAATATGAGATCCAAAGAGCTGTCACTATCAGTGAAGCAAGCCATCATTAGGCTGAAAAATCTAAACAAACCCATCAGAGAGATAGCAAAAACATTAGGTGTGGCCAAATCAACTGTTTGGAACATTCTTAAAAAGAAAGAACGCACCGGTGAGCTCAGCAACACCAAAAGACCCGGAAGACCACGGAAAACAACTGTGGTGGATGACCGAAGAATACTTTCCCTGGTGAAGAAAACACCCTTCACAACAGTTGGCCAGATCAAGAACACTCTCCAGGAGGTAGGTGTATGTGTGTCAAAGTCAACAATCAAGAGAAGACTTCACCAGAGTGAATACAGAGGGTTCACTACAAGATGTAAACCATTGGTGAGCCTCAAAAACAGGAAGGCCAGATTAGAGTTTGCCAAACAACATCTAAAAAAGCCTTCACATTTCTGGAACAACATCCTATGGACAGATGAGATAAAGATCAACTTGTACCAGAGTGATGGGAAGAGAAGAGTATGGACAAGGAAAGGAACTGCTCATGATCCAAAGCATACCACTTCATCAGGGAAGTATGGTGGTGGTAGTGTCATGGCGTGGGCATGTATGGCTGCCAATGGAACTGGTTCTCTTGTATTTATTGATGATGTGACTGCTGACAAAAGCAGCAGGATGAATTCTGAAGTGTTTCGGGCAATATTATCTGCTCATATTCAGCCAAATGCTTCAGAACTCATTGGACGGCGCTTCACAGTGCAGATGGACAATGACCCGAAGCATACTGCGAAAGCAACCAAAGAGTTTTTTAAGAGAAAGAAGTGGAATGTTATGCAATGGCCAAGTCAATCACCTGACCTGAATCCGATTGAGCATGCATTTCACTTGCTGAAGACAAAACTGAAGGGAAAATGCCCCAAGAACAAGCAGGAACTGAAGACAGTTGCAGTAGAGGCCTGGCAGAGCATCACCAGGGATGAAACCCAGCGTCTGGTGATGTCTATGCGTTCCAGACTTCAGGCTGTAATTGAATGCAAAGGATTAGAAGTATAAAATATACTAATAGAAGTATTAAAAAGTGAAAGTTTGATTTATGATTGTTAATCTGTCCCATTACTTTTGGTCCCTTAAAAAGTGGGAGGCACATATACAAACTGTTGTAATTCCTACACCGTTCACCTGATTTGGATGTAAATACCCTCAAATTAAAGCTGAAAGTCTGCAGTTAAAGCACATCTTGTTCGTTTCATTTCAACTCCATTGTGGTGGTGTATAGAGCCAAAAAGATTAGAATTGTGTCGATGTCCCAATATTTATGGACCTGACTGTAAATCTCTCTCAAAATGCCATGTGTGCACCCATTTGTGGTGGGGCTGCTGTTTGTGCTGTGTAAGGTTTTTTTATGACAGATGTTTTTCTTTTTTAACACCATCTGTCTGTGACTAGCATTATATTTAACATACTTATCATTAGCCTACTTTTCAAGCGCAGGCAGACCTTCACCTCACCTTGTGTGTGGACTGTGATCTATATCCTGACTGAATTAAAAGAATTGTAGTCAGATTAAGTTACTTGCACAATGTGTTGTGAGAAAGCTCAGTGAGACTATATCTTTCTGTGGCAAGTTGTTCTTTCTTCCTGTGAACTTGTTGCTATTACTGCTCCTGCTATCTACAGCTCTGACCGAATTAGATCACTAGTCCACAGACACTTGTCTGTAATCAGCTGGCTGTCAATGATACAACTGTTTCCAAGAATGTGATGTTAATCTGTTGGATTCCACAGTCTTTCCTGGGAAATAACCTGATCAGCCAGGTAGATGAGGAACGGAGTTTATGAGGAAGTGCATGACTATACCCAACATGTAATACCTGCTAATTAGAAAAGCTTGTTTTCTGTGAAAGGACAGTAAAGAGCCGGCTGCATAACAGCACTCCTGATTTAGCTTCTGACTAGTTTTTTCTTTTGTTTCTTTTACCAATTTAGCTTTTTTTTTTTTATTTACACTTACTTTCAGCTCTTTTTTTTTGACACAGACTTTTAGAAGAAAGATACATCATGCAAAAATCCAAAATCCAAAGATTTTAACCTTAATGTCTTGTTACAATGTAACAAGACATGACATGAGTATACAGCCATTCTAACAGCTCTGTGAGGCTGTACTTAGGCATGGCTGTGCTTTGAGTTAAATGCTAACGTCAACATGCTAACATACTAAGCAGGTATAATGTTTGCTATGTTTAGTTTGGCCTATTTAGCACGCAACGTCTGCTGATTAGCAGTAACACCCACAAGTTGCTGACACAAGGGTTGCTTTGATTGTCATAACATTTTGCCTGTATTGGAAGAATGAACACTATGATCTGATGATGGGGCTAGATGACAGGTCAGGGGATCAATAAAAAATAGATTAAATCATCCTCTGGGGTCCATGAATGTCTGTACAACATTTCATGGGAATCCATCCATTTACATCACTAGAGCCACACAGCTAACATGGCCAATAAAAACTTGCTTTACATCGAAAGGAGAGTTATATTTTGTTTCACTGTTTCTTTGATTTAAAATGAATGCCTTTGAGTTGAACTAGTTTACATTGACTCTGACTCTCATTAAAGGTTTCTGTCTCATCTTTGTTATTTCCAAAAAAACAAAGCTCACACATTTCATACTGAAGACCTGGCCATGTAATCCCCTGTTTTATGCACTGATCATTTCATTAGATAATGTATCATGGCTGGTACATGTTGATAACACTGCAAATTAAGAGTTGATTACATATGAAATAAATGTGTTGTTTTTCTGATTTAAAAAACACAACAACATCTCTTTGCTATTTTTGCTCATTAGGGCCGACTCCTCCTCTGTTAAGACTGAGCCATTGACAGTGAAAGGATTTCACCTGTTGACGACTGGCAAGAACGTAATTCGTGTCTGAGGTTAGTGGGCTTATTTCTGGAGTCCATGTATTTAGCAACTCAGACATCAGAGTGCTGTCCTCTTTTCTTCTCTGCGCCATCGCTGACACCGAAACACTTGCTATGAATGTGGCGCATATTTAGAAAAGACAGAATGGCATGCATGTAATCCAAGAATTTGCAATTTGTCTCACTAGAAAGGGCTGTGCATTTACTCTTTAACAACTCAGCACAATATAATAAGTGTAACAACTGCTAAATAAGTTTAATTTAACGGAATATGAACTAGAATACACCATAACATTTTAATGAGTAGCTCCAAGGTAAGAAAGTATGTGATCTACCACACTATCTACCTCTTTAACAGTTTATGTACTAAGCATGCAGTAAGTTTCACTTTGCCTCAGGTGTTGACTATAGTATAATTGAATAATACAGTCTTAACACAGTGACTGCTTTTCTCACCATGTATAGAAGGTACATCACCTCACACTGTGAGGTGATTTCCGAACAAAAACACAGTTCATTAATCTGTTTAGTAAATGCTAGAGATAAGTGTGTCATGAGAGGGCATCTCTTGACGCTGGTCAATTGTAGAAATCAGGGCTCTTCTTTAAAGCAGCTCAGTTATACAGCTTTTTAAAACACACATTTTAAAGTAGATGGAGCATACAGTAGAAAAGCAGCAACACAATGGGTTTATTGTCAGTGGTCTCACACGGACAGAGGAGCAGTGCAGGTTAAAGACAAATTGCTGTAGAAAGAATACAGTAATTTGAAAGTGGATGAATTGCCTGCAACACATTTAATAGATTTACACAAATCCAGCATGAGGCTCCAAATGTAGAGATTGTCAGGAGTTACTGTCCACATGTGAAAATATTTCAACTGACAGGCATCTAAACGACCCATTCATGCTTACAACAGGAACCTGTTATGAGAGTAAATTATACTAGACTCTGCACCAGAATGTAATGAGTTTCCTTTTATTTTGACTTCTTAATAACCGGATCAACGATCTTCTGCCCGGTGAGGAAGTGCCACACGCCGCCTCGGTAGAACTCATTTCCAAATGAGAAAAGGAGAGCGTTGAAGATAGGGTTTGTCTTTGCAAGAACTGGAAGCACCTGCAAGCACAAACAAGGATTTAATCATGAAACTACTTGATTTAAAGGACATTTCCAGTTTATTACAACTTGGTCTCCTTTTTGCTGTTCTGGCCATCATGAAAACAAAGTATTTGCTAATATAGGAACATGGTTACCTCGCTACAACAAAAAAACATGAGTGGTCAAATAATCAGATTGTAAACAAGCCAACAGTTTAGCCAGATTAAATAAACTAGAATTCTCTTTTAAATTAAGTCAGCAATAATATGACTTCCTTCCTTCCTTTCTTCATCATTTTGACTGTACAGTATGTTCCCTCAAACTGTCAGATTAAATTAAACAAAATAAGTGCTCACCATTCTTAGTTTGGGAGATACAACCTTGACGTTCTGAAAACAGGCGTAGATACACATGAGAACGTAGGGCCCCCAGCACGTCAGCATTACCCTCAAAGGCACATTGGTGTTAAACTGGAAAACAAAGATATTACACATGCGATGTAGTGGATTTAGAACATTGGTGGTTTATTTTTTAACAATATTCAGCTGGAAATAAGAACACCACATTTCAGTTTTGTCGGTTACAGTTTGACTGTTTGTGCAGTATCTGTAAGCTAACTAGAAAGAAAAGGGTCTGTGCAACTGGACAAGAAATAGTTCCAGCACATATGTCTCAGTTGTATCCTTTTGTAGTGCCATGACTTGCTGTTTTGTGCACAGATTAAACAAATCATATAGACTGTGTTAATTAGTGAGCTTTGCTTTGAGAGGTGCTGGTCAATGTATTTTCTAACTCTGGACAGAAAATACTGTTACCCTGTTTCCAGTCTTTATGCAAAGCTAAGCTCAGTGTGGCCAACTTGGCAACTTTCTCGCTAGATTTAGCGGCTTTATTTCAAAAAAGTGATTAGCGACAAATTTGGCGACTTCAGGCCATCAGGGGGAAAGTGAGAAATATTATATTGTAATTCATTCCCAG
Organism: Sander vitreus; assembly: GCF_031162955.1. Classification (NCBI taxonomy): domain Eukaryota; kingdom Metazoa; phylum Chordata; class Actinopteri; order Perciformes; family Percidae; genus Sander; species Sander vitreus. The sequence goes on from NC_135875.1 coordinate 9,901,062, forward strand.
GCTCAGAGTAATTAGTTCAGGGTTCATCCAGGGGCTTTTAGTGACTTTTTCAGGTAGTGCTAGTAACTTTCATTGGAGAAGACTTGGCAACACTGGCTAAGCTCAATTCTGACTCCACTCCAGCACAAACATTAGCATGCTAACTTAGCATCTACAGTTGTGCTCCTTGTTATTGTTAACAAGTAGATGTCAGTGAGCACACTCAACTCTATTAGCTGGTGACATGTTGGAGGCATCATTGTGTGTCTCTGTGTCCAAATATAACACAATGAACATTACGTGCACAGCTAAAACAAGTTTTTCGAGTTCAGGTTAAGTAGAAAAATACATTGTCTTTGCCAAATCTGTATTCCTTTAAAACGGGTTTTGCACATTTACCCTGTGGTGATGGGTCTTCTTGAAGTGTTTGTGGATGGCATCGTAATTTGAGTACATGGTATAAGCTGGAAACATCAGGTAGAGCACCACCAAAGTCAGCATGTAGGTCACATAGTCCCTGTTGAGAAGAGAAACATAAGTAAATAATATGTAATATGGTAAATATTTGTTAAAATGCTATGGACGGCTGCATTTCATATACTTATAGTGTAGGTGTTGTTTAGTCGAAATAAGTAATCATCATTTTGTGCTGACTATAGACATCGCAACATTAATTGATAGTGATGAAAACAACAGCATACTGGCCATTTCGTCCATGCCAACATTTCAGTTTTAGTATCATTTATTTACACAACTCTACCTGTCCCCTCTGGTGTAGTCCAAGGTGCAGCAAGTCTTCATAGGCTCAAAGTCATAGACACCCCATCCCATAAGAGGAACAGCAGCCCAGAAGATGGAAAGAATCCAGATGATGCTGCTTATTGTCAGCGTAGTGCTCCAGAAGAGCTTCTGTCCTACAGAATAAAGACATGCATAATGTAATTTGGATCTAAGTAGACATTTGACATATTATTTGTCGTTTGGAGATAGCTAATGGCATGTGTGTTGACATTTCTTACTGCTATTTCTGCTGCAAAAACAAAAGCAAACTGTGACAGAATCTAAGGAATTCAGTTTGATGCACTATTTATATATATAAAAAAAAAAAACTCTAAAGAAACTTAATGACATGATTAAGTACTGAGTGTCAAAGTCTTTTACAAATACAGTCACCATGATGGCATCAATACATCTGTTGTTTTGTTTTCCAAAATTTGTCTATAACTTAAATATCTATCACTTAGTGTAACACTGTAAATTAGATATATTTACTTTAGTTGAGTTTTATATTACACTGGTGCAGTACTGGTGATATGTTGTACTCACTGGTGCAGTACTGGTGATATCTGTCCCAAGCGACGGCAGCCATGAAACTGATTGATGCCAGAACCGCTATCATGCCCTGAAAACCATGATAGGCACATCCATCTTGACCAAAAGGCCAATATCTAGAAAAGACAATTAACTTGAATCATACTCCACCTTGCAGATGAATGTTGCCTAAACCCAATATTACACATTATATGACTACATCAGGCTGTAAAAGCATGTTGGTTACATTTTTGAAAACGGGTGACCCTTTGTAGCCAAGCAAAGCCTTGCAACCTCTTTATCAAAAGTTGAAAATGTCTAAGAACTGTGAGCGGTTAATCCAAAGTGCTCTTCTCAGACTGTTTCAGTCAACGTCCTAAATAGGTATAACTCTCCAATGTGTCACCCAAAAAAGTAAAAAAAACAACAACTAATCATCAGATTTATCTTCCCAATTCCCAAGGCTTGATTACCAGAGCGAGCTACTGCACCGGGGCCCGTAGGCTCATGTGGAAGTTAGTCGGTGGTAATAGAATACATAGCAAATATGTTCATTAATTTTGTATGGATCACTAATCAGTTAATATCTAGTTTTACTATTTTAGTTTATTGTGCTTTCATAGTTCATTTTACTGAATAGATTTTCCCATGTTGGGGTCAATAAGGAGGGGCAATAGGGGCCCCTAGTGTGTTAATGCCATGATCTACTACAACTACTCTTTCTAGTCACTGTTCCATTATCTTTATTGTGACTATTATTGCCACTGTTCATTACATCCCCAACCGGCACCGTCAGACACCGCCTACCAAGAGCCTGGGTCTGGCCGAGGTTTCTTCCTAAAAGGGAGTTTTTCCTCGCCACTGTCGCACTAAATGCTTGCTCTTGGGGGAATTACTGGAATTGTTGGGTCTTTGCAAATTATATAGTGTGGTCTAGACCTACTCTATCTGTAAAGTGTCTTGAGATAACTCTTGTTATGATTTGATAGTATAAATAAAATTTAATTGAATTGAATTAATCCGGTCCTGCTGACGACCCGGTTGGGAACCACTAAATAAAATATATAAAAGGTTGAAACAGGACATAAACATAGCCTATTTAAATGTTGCAACATTTCAATAAAGATGCTGTTAGGTAGCTTAAAAAACTTGAACTTTACACACTGAATAAATGGGATTGTGGTTTATGAGAGCAAAAGGCTTATTAAGTTTGTGCTACCCAAATACTATGCCTTTTTTGATTGCCAAAAGAAATGCAGTACCCCCACCATGATAAAAAAAAGGGCCTGTGTAAAGAAAATATCTTTAAACCCTCAGTGTGTCCTCCGTCTGATACCTGAGGTAGCTCGCATATGCAGCTGTGAGTCCATTAATATTCAAACACAGGTCAGCCACAGCAAGATTGAACACAAAGAAGTTACTGGGAGTCTGCATTTCCTTCACTCTGAGGAAAGACACAATGCTGATGGCATTGAGGAAGAATCCAAGCGTGCCTAAAAGTGAAAAAAAAGAGAAATGCCCCTTTTAGTTTCTGGTATCACATTGTTATTATCAGCCTGAATTTATCAGCACAGTTTTATGGTTGTAAGTGAAAAAACGGCTGCACTTCAAACATCACAATGAGGAAAATGGTTGGTGTGTTCTTGCTTTAATAATCAAAGCAAATGGTTTCATAGTGAACTGTCCCTTTACTTCTTGCAGAAAGTGAAACATGTCTTCCGGTGTGATCGGTCCACTTACCCGCAACAAGAAGCCCTGTGCCGAATGTAAACATATCAAACTCCGTGAATCCCTCCGGTAATATATACGCTGCCATGTTGAAATGCACAAAATAAACTTTTTCACAAAAAGACAAGTCCTGTTTCAAGTTGTGTAGCACAACACCACTCCAACAAAAAGACGCCTTATAAAGGCTCTTTTCACGTGGAAAAGCACGAAGAGACTAATCTTAGTAAACCCCTTTTAAAATCCCCCGAAGAATGTCCTAACGAGCAGACTTTCTTCAAACTTACTGCAACTTTGTAATCGCCAAACGTTTGCGCGTTCGCTACGCAAATCTTTGATGTAAAGTGTGTTGATTCAGAGCTCAGCTGTGATTTTTTGTCCATTTGAGTTATGGCTACTGCAGGACACCTTCTGGAGAAACCCCCTAAACACACTTAATTCAGCTGACAGTGTTAATGTTGTTGTGGGTGATAAGGAAAAATGGAAACATGGGAAATGTTGTTTATAGCAAACTCATTTTATAGGCTGAACAACAGGAGGGCATATAACGTTAACTCTTAAATATACAACAAGCATGGTTAAATCACTCTGTTCAGTGCTTATTTAGCTTTATGTTAAAATTGTATTTGATTCATTTAGAAAACATGTTTTTCTACTACATGATGGAAGCAAGATCCCTCCTCTGTTGCTCTTGCTTTTCTCCATTCCCATAATTGTCGGTACATGTGTTTTTTTTTTCTTGCATGCAAAAGTGATTTTCACCGCAGCTTTCGTCTGTTCAGTCACTCTGTATAGTGGAGGATTAACTTGGAGTTGCCCTTTAATCTCCTTTGCTTGTTACTGAACAATAGGTTACTACGTTTTTCTCAAATAAATGCCTAACTGTATTATTTTTTATGTAAAATGAAAGAAATTTTGTTTTTAAAGACCACTTCTACAAACCCCTACAGTTTAAAAGTAGATTTAATATTGTTCCTTTTAATAAACTATCACATTTTTATTTTATTTTATTTTGGGGAGTTTTTCCTTAGTTGAATCAGCGGTCTAAGGATAAAGGGCTTCGTATGCTGTAGCCTACATATCGTAAGCCCCTTGAGACAAATTTGTGATTAGGTGCTATGTAAATAGAATTGACTTGATTTGACTGCTCAAGTTCTGGAAATCTTTTCACCAAATCATATTTTTTTTAGGCTATTAGACTTATCCATGACATATCGTCATGTTTTTTTCTTTTTCCTAAATGTCTTTTCTTTGTGCCAGTAATGCCAGTAAAATTGGGAAGTTGTGAAGACATCACTTTTATTCAAACTGCATACATTTATATACTGTACACAGAAATAAAGGTTCAGTTGTATGTTGTGTAGTAAAATTGCAGAGAAAGTGTCCCCTGAGTCACAACTCAGTCCCAACAACCAGTTCTCTACTGTACACCTGACTGAGAAATGACGACATAATCTCTTCTTTTAAACTCAAAATACAGTTGGTTCTCTCTTACTAGCCACAGTAAATGTGAAAGGTCGATTAAAAAGTCTGTGAAAGCACCAGGACCTTATTAATTTACTTATTTATCTGTTGACGGAAATAACCCTAAAAACGAGGTCAGTAGAAAAGTGACCCTTTACTCAGGCAACAGCCTGAACATTTAAAAATGTACCATTTGGGCCGAGTCTAATTGCACCACTAATCTGCCCACAGATTACCACAAACTCATTAACTATGAAGTAATGATGTGTCCCAATGGACTCATAATACCCTTTTCTCAAACTGCCCATATTGTCCTGACTGAAAGCTCAAACTTCTACTCTTTGTACATTGACACACAGTGGAAGACCACCATAAAACCATAAATCCTTAAATTACTGAAGGAAATAGGATCTCATTTAACTTCTTTATTAATATTATTGTGAAGCTAAAATGTGGGAATAAATCCTATGACTGTATCTGACGAGGATATCCTGTCTTTACCCTTGCAGTGGTTACACATGAATGCATTGGTTAACAGTTATTACACCATCATAATCTGCTGAATGGTTTTGCAATGGAACAAAGGTTTCACTGTTGAAATTGCATTCGTACTGACAGACCCGGAGGATCAGGAGCAAGATGAAAAGCTGAAATAAATGTTTTTACGTAGGGGAGACTAAGACTGCTTTTTCTCTACAATTCAGAGGGAGATATATAGTTTATATGAAATATAAATAAAAAGATATAGAATATAATTGTATTCCACTTTATCTGATGTGAGATACTTTGCCGATTCAAATTTTACATTTTGTATGCTATGGTGGAAAGTAACTAAGCACATTCACATGTACTGTATTTAAGTACACTTTTGGGGTACCTTTACTTTCATTTGATACTTTATACTTCTACTTCTCTACATTTCAGAGGGAAATATTAAATTGTTTTACTACACATGATGAGCCCATAGAAATGATGTGCTTTACTCACTAAAAGTGGCAACACATTGTCAAATTACAACTTTAAGTAGCAATATCTAATAATACAATGTATTATTAATAATATAACCCACTGAAAGAAGTATTTCTGTATGATGAGTATTTTTACTTTTGACACTTTAAGTACATTTAGCTGATAATACTTCTGTACTTTTACTTAAGCAATATTTTGAATTCAGTATTTTTTAAACTATGGTATTTCTACTTTTACTTCAGGATCTGAATACTATGTATAAACCTGCAGGATTGGAAAAAACAGCCTTGTTTAGCATGTTTTACATAATACAAATGAACATTTCTTAGATTAGAGATCACAATTGGGCAGTTTTCATTTCATTTTGTATCTTCCTTCTTTCAAAAACATTTTTTTTCATTATTTCCCTTTCTCCAAGTATGGGGCTTTTTAATAATTTTACATTGACAGGGGCCATTCTTTATTAGGATTATTTTTTTTCTTGCAAATATATTTTTCTTTGCCTGGGATAACCCTCGTGAAAGAAAATAGAACAAAGATGTATTAATAAGAGACAGAGAGATGACTGGATTAAAGGATTTGAAATCCCGCCTTACAGCCGTGTCTTTAAACCTCTGCACCTGTGGACAAACCCTCAAAGACTGTGACAACACGACAATGTGTGTCACACATATATATATATATTATTTTATTATATATAACTACATCATACAATATGAAAGCAATAGTAATCTTAAAGAAATTGAGGTTATTGTCACATACTTCTTTGAAGTTTCAAAAAGTATTCTTTATTTGATATTTATGCCCAGTGATCAACTGCATGTGGTTACATACAGTAGTGTTGTCATTGGTCTAATAACAAGAGAGTGAGTAACACAATAAAGTACCCATAGCAACTCTCCACTACCATCTAGTGGCCACGTGTTGCTAAGTTTCTAGCCATCGTACAAACTACAGTCTGTCAATGTATTCAATTTAACAGACTAAATCAATAATTATAATAATTTAAGGAAAGGCTAACATAAGAAAAGCTGGTGTTTATTAAAATGATTTGAATCTGTAGCACGTCCCTGTGCTTTAATATCAGAGTTGTTTTTAGATGGTTATGTAATATTTTTGTTTACCTGCAGCCTCCACTTCATATAGGTGCTGTACAGTTTTTTGTGTACATAATTTACCATCCAATCAATTTTTTGGAAAGTATTTCCCTTAGAATGAGTGAAAATTATGCAGCCTGTCAGCTTCCAGGAAGCAATAGCCTAATCGTGTGAATGGAAATAACCCAAGTCCTTCACTAATCCCTGCCTATCCTTTTTATCTCAGGATTCAGACAAGTCGGAGCAGTATGGAGCTGTGAGCCTGCAAACCACCACGATGCATCTGATGAGCTGTTAAACTCGAGCTGTAGCGCCAATTTTTTTAATTGTAGTTTAGCTGCATAGAGTTAGTAGCTTGCAGGAGAGAAAATGAGTCGACATTTTACTGCTGCTGTTTGTCTGGCTTTAGTTTGTCTTCCTTTGCTGAGCAGTTCATGTCCTGCACAATGCAGCTGCTTCTTCCACAAATTAAGCGATGGATCAAAAGCAAGGTAAATATGTCAATTTATTATATTAAAGGTTATTATTTGAATTTAATTCACAGTACATGTGTTTTTTTTCTTGCATGCAAAAGTGATTTTCACCGCAGCTTTCGTCTGTTCAGTCACTCTGTATAGTGGAGGATTAACTTGGAGTTGCCCTTTAATCTCCTTTGCTTGTTACTGAACAATAGGTTACTATATTGTTCTCAAATAAATGCCTAACTATTATTTTTTATGTACAATGAAAGAAATTTTTTTTTAAAGATCACTTCTACAAACCCCTACAGTTTTAAAGTAGATTTAATATTGTTCCTTTTAATTGTCTATATTGTAAACTATCACATTTGTATTTCTTGCAGGAGTGTACTCTGCAATGATCCGGAAATCACTGTGGTTCCTCCAAATTTCCCCATTGACACATCGAAGCTGCGCATCGAAAAGACAGCAATCACACGGATTTCAAGCGACAACTTCCACTACCTCAACAGCCTGGAATATCTGTGGATGTCTTTCAATTCACTGAATACACTGAATGTTGACAGTTTCCGTGGTCTTTACAACCTGGATGAGCTCCGGCTGGATGGCAACTCCCTCACCTCCTTCCCCTGGGAGTCCCTGACTGATATGCCAAACCTGAGGCTTCTCGACTTACACAACAACAAGATCTCCACCATCCCTGCCGATGCCACCATGCACATAAAGAATCTCACCTATCTGGACTTATCCAGCAACACTCTGACAACTGTTCCTGCTGATGTTCTCACAATGTGGCTGAGTGTGAAACCATCCCAGGATTCCTCCAAACTAATTCTCGGTGAGGATCAAGCTGTGACATATAAGGATCCCGGAATGTATTCTTTTTAAGCTGCCTTGCATGACGACCACTTCTTTGACATCAGAAGCATTTTAAGCTGAGTTGGGGATTATGTTCATTGTGTGCAATGTGTCACGTTAATTCTTGATACATTGCAACAAGTCATTCTATTTATTTGAACTCACAGCCACACATACTTGGTCTTAAAATTACTTGTTGGTGTTGTGTAAAGGAAAATGTATTGGATGGTAGTGACATTAGTTCATAAAAAGATGCTGAGTTTTTTCTTTTCACTGACAGCACTTTGTCACACTTGATTTCCTCTGCAGGTCTCCATGACAACCCATGGCTGTGTGACTGCCGGCTGTATGATCTGGTCCAATTTCAGAAATCCCCTTCCTCATCCGTTGCTCTCATCGACACCAGGCTGAGGTGTGCTGATCCAGAGAGCTTGTCAGGGGTTCTTTTCATTGAAGCGGAGCTGCAGAGGTGCCAGGGCCCTCGGGTGCACACGGCCGTGGCACGTGTACGAAGTTCACTGGGCAACAACGTCCTGCTGCGTTGCGGCACAGTTGGAGTTCCCATCCCTGAGCTGTCCTGGAGCCGCGCCGATGGCAAGAAAATGAACGGCACCGGTATGTTCTCCTGAAGTAATTCCAGATGTGCTTAAATTAGAACAATATCTATTTCTGTCCAAGTCAAAGTGTCAATGAGATTACAGTTATTCTTTTTTTGCTAATCTGTTTAACTAATCTGTGAGTGTCTGCTTTTTGTTTTTCAGTTCAGGAAGAGGTTTCAAAGGAGGGCATAATTTGGTCGATTCTGAGTGTGCCTGCAGTCGCCTACCGTGATTCTGGGAAATATGTGTGCAAAGCAACCAACTTTGTGGGCACCGCAGACGCTATTATCTCTTTGGTGATCACAGATTCCTTTCGGTCAGAGGAAGCAGGTGGGGGTGTCCCTAAGAAAACCAGAGGGAAGAAACCTGGTGGCATTGGAAGAGCAGCATACCAAGAGAAACTTATTGCCAGATATGTTCCTCCACCAACCACCACAGCTGCCCAGCCCATCATCGAACCTCTTAATGGCAAAGGCGCGACTGGGAAGTATGAGATCGAGAGCTACAGCATATCTAACGGTGCTTCCGAGGGACGAGGCAAGCCGCCAGACCCTCAGAAACCGGTGGAGGTGGATGCTCTGAGCAACTTAGCAGCCAATGCTTCATCCTTACAGCAAGCTCCGGAGAAAAGGGTAGTGCGTTCTGTGAAGGTAATTGGCGACACAGACCATACTGTCTCTCTGAACTGGAGAGCCCCTACAGCCACAAACACCACAGAATTCAGTGTCCTATATGCTATATTTGGTGAGAGAGACATGCGTCGGGTAAACGTAGGTGCCGGAAAGAACCGAATCACCATTGACGGCCTTGTGCCGAAGACAAAGTACATTGCTTGTGTTTGCGTCAAAGGCCTGATCCCGAAAAAGGAGCAGTGTGTAATCTTCTCAACAGATGAGGCGGCCAGTGCAAGTGGCACTCAGAAGCTCATCAATGTGGTGGTGATAACGGTGGCATGCGTGATTGCTGTCCCCCTCACACTGATTGTGTGCTGCGGGGCGCTAAAGAAGCGCTGCCAAAAGCTGCTAGGGCGGCAGTCCAAAGACTTGCAGGACTCGTACGTCACGTTTGAGACCCTGGGCCCCACGGCCAAAGCTAAAGGAATGGAGGGCGAGTATCTGACTAGGCTAAATCCTGACGAATCCAACAGGTTGCTCTCAGCAAGGTCCAGTGTTGACTCGGAGGCCACAGCCAGGACTGAGGGACCACCTAACGAGTACTTCTGCTAAAACCAAATGAATGCCTCAACCTCCAGAGGATGCACTTTGTTTTTTAATGGACTGTTTTGTGAATAGATAAAACTGCTGTGCTCAGAGACTCAAAAGACAGAGGACACTGATGGCTCAGTCAACATGGGAAGTATGAAGTTGTTTTACAGCCTTATGGGAATAAAAACCACCATTCATTTGGTGGCAGCAAAAAAGGGAAAACATACACAGTGACACAGTTTCAATATTTACATGTGGTGTACAGTATATGTGTAAAAAAAACTTTTTTAATTCATTATGCACTTTTAAAGGTGATGTTTTGCAGAGGAAAATGTTGCCCTAAACTGTCTAAAACCCAATAATTTTGATTTTTTCCGAACTGTTACCTTGCATTGTGTTAAAGTCTTTATTTAAAACATAAATTAGTTATAGAAATTATGAACCAGCAGTTATTAGTTTTGTATGTCAGTATGATGTTAACGTGCCAGGTTTACTGTTGGGTCAGAAAACATAAAATACAGTACATTTTATAATGTGTAAATATTTGGGACCTGTAATATATGTGTATGCATGAATGTACTGTATAACAATAAAACTTTTTTTATATTGATATATGCTCTCAAGCTTTTTTCTTACATATCAGAATATTGATTTTTGAATAGATGAATAGTCATCTTGACTGAAGCAGAAAATGGCTTGTTATGTGCATTAAAAAGTAACAAACGTAAACATATGCAGATCGCTAATTCACTGAATAATTAGCACCTCTGTGCCAAAGTACAGCCTCACAGAGCAGCACACATCTTTCTTTAGTCTTGTTAGCACATACAGTGAAGCATCGATAAAACCTGCAGTTTTTTGATAAAGATTTAGGATTTAATGAATTCAACTCAAGAGCCTAAAATACATACAGATGTGTGGAATTCATCCTTAAATATGTAATTTAAAAAGAACGCTGAATCAACTTCAGGACAGTTTGTTTTGTCCCTTCAGGAAAAATAGTGTGTAGTAGGCCTATCTAGGTAGACGAAAGTTACGTCATTAAAAAGTATTCGTTCGGGTGCTGGAATAGCTCAGTTGGTAGAGCGGGCGCCCATATATAGAGGTTTACTCCTCGATGCAGGGGGCCTGGGTTCGACTCCGACCTGCGGCCCTTTGCTGCATGCCATTCCCCCCTCTCTCTCCCCTTTCATTTCTTCAATTGTCCTGTCAATAAAGGCCAAAAAATGCCCAAAAAAATAATCTTAAGTATTTGTTCAAGACATTTGGAAAGTGTCTCTGGATGAATTGTAGGCCTTCTGCCATGCAAGTAAACCAAGGAATCATCAATATATATCCTTAACATAAAACGTATGAAAGAAATGTATGATAACTGGGAGATTTCTTGCATTACCAAACATCTGATCTATCTCTTTGCATGTTAAACTAGCATGTTCACCAATAATAAAAAAAGGATATTAAAGCAAAAATACCTGTTAAAGATTGAACCTGAAAGGCTGTAGATGTTGTCTGTTTTCACACTTGCTTTATATGCTGATTTAACAACCTGAGAGACAACCAGTGTTCAGATTATTGAGGTCAGATTACAGTCCTCTCCAGACATCTGTCTCTCTGCAGCCCTCCCTCTGTGTGCTGCTAAACCCAACGGGCTCCGGCCCACTTAACAGATGGCCATCCTGTCATGTCAATGCCTTGGCTTTGGTGGGGAACAAATAAATTGAATTAGACTGACAAATCTTGATTGAACATTTGTGGTGAGTGTTGTTATGCTTTTGAGGAGTATTGACAATGTTATCGAGACAAAGTGGACCTCCGCTATAAATACACCTTTCCAATGTGTCTCACATGTCACTTGGTGTCTTAAGTCTTACGTCAAGGAAGATTAAGGTAATAGGCTTTCTTCCATGCAGCCCATGTCCTGCCTCCGCAGGCCTATTCCACATGCTCCCCTAGGAATATGGACACCTTTTATGTCGCATTACATATCGCTTTGATATATTATCTCATCACCCCTGGGTCACCAACTTGTCTGACTGGTTGCTCCTGCACAGATGACAACTTGGGAAGGTATGTAAACACTGAAAATATACAAACTCTTAAAAGTATGTGTTAGTCATGACCCTGTTGTTTTACATGTAACCTGCTATACCAAAGTGTTCTAAAATATACAAACACTATCCATACATTTTTCCAGTGGTGCATGTTCATGGGTAGCTATGAACATAAAATATACACTGCTCTTGTCTAAACATATCTCGTCTTAACCTTCTAGGTCTTTACTATGTATGGAAACCTCCATGGGACAAATCCCAGAGGATATCCCCCATGATTTCATTAAAATCCGAATTGAAAACTGCCACCTGACCGAGTTACCTCGAGGAGCTTTCTCTCAAATGAGTGCCTTGGAGTTTCTCTGGCTGAATTTTAATAAAATCACTTTGATGAGCATCAAAAGCTTGGATGGGCTGACCAACCTGACTGAGCTCCGGCTGCAAGGTAACAAGCTGACTTCAGTAACATGGACAGCGTTTCAGGACACACCGAAACTGAAGATTTTGGACCTAAAGCACAATCGACTGGACATCCTGCCCGAACACGCTTTGAGACACTTACCTGCACTGACCTACTTAGATTTATCCTTCAATCAGCTTAGTGTCATATCAAAAGATGTCTTCATTAATTGGCCTCTTTACCAAACAGCAGCGAAAGCGTGGGGGAAAGAAGGGCTGGTCTCCAATATGGTTTTGGCGCTGCATGACAACCCTTGGTTGTGCGATTGCCGCCTCAAAGGCTTTGTTGAATTCATCAGGGCGGTCAGCCCTCCCATCATTCTCATGAACTCTTATTTGATGTGCTCGGGCCCTGCCTCCAAAGCTGAAAAGTTTTTCCACGAGATCCAGTTAAAAACATGCATGAATCCGGTGGCCTCTGCCCCAGAGACTAACATCACTTTACCTCTCGGAGCAAATGCAACACTCACATGCTTAGTAAAGGCCAGGCCAGGTCCAACCATTCAGTGGATGTACAGTCTGAAGATTATAAGAGGATTTGCTGGTAAGATTTTTTGTATTACTACCATCCATTAAACTGTTGTGAACCTGCTCAGGGAGCACGTTGTGTGATATATTTTGAACTTTCAGGATGCATCTGCTTAATGAATACATACACAAACAATACCGTCTTTAGGGTATTAGGGTTACTATGTCTTTATCAGATGTAAACAAGCCTCTGATTGAAATGCTGTGACACTCTATTATCTATTTGCAGCTACAGAGACTCACATAGACGAGGAGACCGTCACCTCCCAGCTGGTGATCCCCACTCTTCACCTGGCAGACCGAGGACTCTACACCTGCATGGCCAACAACTTTATTGGCAACTCCTCTGTCAGCATCACGGTTAACATCAACTCCTCCGATTCCTCTGCTCCTCTCCCTCCACCTGTCCCCATGCTGTCATCCGATGAGAATGCCTACATTGACATCCGCATTGCCAAGCAGACAGTTTACGGTATCACCCTGGAGTGGTACGCAGCAACGGGCAACCCAGCAGAAACCTGGTTCACCATCCACTTTGGCAAATACGATTCACACAAAAAGGAGATGATCTACATTGGCCCCGGCATCAACAGCTACACCGTCAGCGACCTGCTTCCTGTCACCAAATATGAGGTGTGTGTGACCCTGAAGAACCATCCACCGAGAGAAGGCCAGTGCATCGTGTTTGTGACGGGAAGTGACATCAGTGAGCTGGAGCAAAGAGAGAGGCTCATCCACATTATCGTCATTGTTTGCGCCATGGTGTTGGCAGTGCCGGTCGGCATGTTTGCCTGCACCACGGAGGCCAGGTTCAGCTGCCTGGATCGCTGCATGAAACTGTGGAAGAAGCGCAGGCTGCACGGAGAGGACCTGCAGGGGGCGGAGAGGCAGGGAACCTTCGACAGCCTGCAAGCGGCCAGCGATGAAGGCCTGTGCAGGGACTCGGAGGAAAAGCCGAAAAAGAGGCGGAAGTCTGAGGACAGGAGCAAAGGAGGAAGTGCAGCTCATCTGTACTAGTATCAAAGTCAATACATGTACATATATATGTGTATTTGTAAATAATGTCAGTTTTGAGTGTAGCGCCATTTCTGCTTCTTGTATATTATCTTGTTTAAAGGTATTTTCGGAAAATCTGATGACTCAAATGTAATGAGTCATCAGATTTTCCGAAAATACCTTTGATCTTAGAAAAGTAAGGAATGGTAAGGTATTATTAACGTATTTTCAGAATCCTCAAGGACTATTGCAACCATCCGGATGAAAAAATATTCAATCTGCTGCATGATAAAAAATATTCTAAAGTTGCTCCGTTTCCTGTCCAAGAAGCCGGAAATGCAGCCTGTTCTCATGAACCATACGCCCGAAAAGCTACGAAAAGAAGAAGCGGCTACACACATCTACTAACTGCCGATGATATGACGAGCTGTGACAGAGGTCTGTAGCCGCGTCACAAAGCTCTGTAGAGGCTTAAACATCTAGCAACTGCCGCTCTGTAGCATGGAGCTCTGTAGTCGATGGCACGTGGCCATCCGGCGGTCTCCTAGTTTTCGTACGTTTTAGTGTGTGTAACTTTTCGTCAATATCATACGAACCCATTCGTGAAAATGCTTTGGGAAATTACACATCTCCTTTCCCTTTTATGTACAATATTGGGAATATATGTTAACCCATTATTTTTGTTATAATAATGGTAAAAAAAATTAATGCAGACAAATAAAGTTGATAGTAAACATTTTTTAATTTGATTTACTCTTCAAATTGAGCAACTATATACATAATTTCTGGCCATCAGAGATGCAGCAAACATAATATTTTTTTATCCAGATGACCAGTATAGTCTTTGAGGATTCTGAAATGCAGAATAATGTTTTTTGTTTGTTTTTAAATGATCATCTACATTTTTAAAAGATCGCAGGGTATTTTTTTTCTTCCGGAAAGCTCTGTGACTCGAATGTAGCACTTGCACATTAGAGGCACAAATTGGTGCTATAAGTACTGTATATAGTCGCCCTGTAAATATAATTCTCAGGCTATTAGCTCAAAGCGGAGATGCCTTTCTTCCTTATCATGAGAAGAGTTTTATTACAGCTTTTCTCAATTGCTAAAACACTAAAACCCATTGGCTGAACAAAGTTCTCAGTTGCCTGAACTCATTTAGCTAATTGTCTGTTGTCAATACCTTAAACCATTTCACATGGTCAAACACAATTTTGCAGATCTCACTTAGACTTTTCAGCAAAACTCTCAACACATTCTCATTCTCAAAACACATTCTGCACTCTAATGCACATGTCATCCATACTGGTAAACACAAGTGGCAACAATCAAACACAAAGAGAGAACACATGTCCTTGATTGAACACAACCACTCAAAATTGATTTCACTTGTTTCAAATTATGTGACACAACCAATATAAGCCAGTTCAGAGAGCAAACAGGTGTTGAAGGTGGGAAAGTACTGACTGCTCAATAGATTTTGACTGGTTGCAGGTTTATATCAACAAAAAACAAGAATTACAGTATCACAGAGACAAAGGACAAGTTTGTGAGATGCAGGGTACAGTACTGTAAAAATAGGGGTAGAGGAAGAACAACAAAAATTGCAAAGAGCAAAGCAGAGTAGTAATTTCTAATCAATTCTGAGCTACTATGACAGAACATGTTTTCATTCATCAAAAGACAATGATGGAAAAATATGAAATTTGTTTTGAGATTAAAAATGTACTTCTCCCTGAGAACTATATGTTGTATTGTTTACTGACTGCTTGATTGTGTATATCATTTTGATCACTTTGTTTATGATTTGAGAGCAGTGTTTGATTTTGAACAGGTAAAACTGTTTTGAGGCGAAAGTTTCATTTTGCAAGAGGAGTCAGAGGTTTTGTAAATAGTGCTTGAAGATGAGGTTTTGTGTTTAATGTTTTCAGAAATTGTGTTTTAGCAATTGAGAAAAACTGTATCTGTGTTAATATACATGTACAGAAAGAAGTTTGTGATGAAATGCATTTGATGATGAATAATTATTATTTTGTATATTTCTTAATTGTCAACTTCACCAAACTAAATTGTAATTGTGTGTGTTGGTTCATGGTTCAGGAGACTTCAATCCATTTTATGTTTAAAAAAATAAATATTTTTTTATTGGTTTTCTTTTCACAGACTGCAGATTTGCTGTCTTGTAATACAATTATGTTTGATGTGGATGAAAGAAAAGTCAGAGACAAATGCTGAAACATACTCAGATTTTTTAGCACAATCACTCAGAGGATTTGTTACATAAGCAGTGTTTTCCCATGCATTTATACATACACTCGAAAGCAGATTAAAGTGATTTTCTATCTGAATCCTAGTCAGCAGGACATGATATTTCCATTTAATGACAGTTTTGAGCTTACTGTGTGTCTCTATGTACACTGTAGGGAAATAGAAGGTATTTTTATATTTTCAATTCACATTTTTCAGTCTAATTGAAAAAACCCAATTCCTTTTTATGTAGATACACGCAATTAAATAGATATATTGAGTATGATGAAAATTAGTTTTAGTGTTAGATATTGTTGTTTAGTCAGTTCAAATCCACAGTGGAATCATTGCATCCGTTATGATTTTTTTTTAACAGATGAATTAAAAGGTGTTATTCATTGCTAAATATTATATAGCAATATGCAAATAACTATAATTATGATGATGTAATATTTTGAGCAGTGGTGGAAGAAGTAAAAGTACCAAAACCACAATCTAAAAATAACTATTCAATTACAAGTAAAAGTTCTGCATTTAAGTAAAAGTAAAGAAGTTTTATCCACAAGATGTACTCAAAGTGTCAACAGTAAAATGCTGATTCTGCAGAAAAATGGCCTTTGTAACTGATATATTATCATATATTAAATCATTAATACCAATGCATCAATGTGTAAGCATCATTTTATCGTTGTAGCTGCTCGAGGTGGAGCTTAATTAAGTGTATACAGTTACTTTATATTACTTTATATACAGTTAGAGTTACTTTGGTACAGTGGTTCCAAACCTATGGGTCGGGCCCCTCCAAAGGGTCGCAAGATAAATCTGACAGGTCATGAAATGATTCACAGGGTAGAAAAGATGAAAAACAAAGATCTGATACACAATTCTGTATCAATTCTTCGAACCTTTCCTTTAACCTTTGCTTTTTTTGTGAAACGTTGAATACTTTGGGCCTTGAATAAAACAATCTGCCCCACCTACACTGCTTTATTGTAAATGGTTACAAGCCAAAAAAGTGGGGAACAACTGGTTTAATCTTAAATGATGCAATGTATTTTATGTCATCATATATGTTATGTAAAATCTGAAATCTACAAAGTGACTAGTAGTTATAGAACTCAAATTAATGTAGTTGAGTATTTAATACAATATAGTAATACATTAAAGCATAAAGTAGCATAAACATATATTCAAGTGAAGCAAAAATATCTCAAAATTGCAAAAAGTCACAGTACAGTATGTTGAAAAGAGTCATATAGACTGCCGTAAAAAGTCTTAAAAAGCCAAAGTATAGTATGTCGAAAAAAGTCATAAAAAAGTCATAGTGTAATATGTTGAAAAGAGTCAGTATAGACTATTGAAAAAAGTCATAAAAAGTCATAGTATAGTAAGTCAGAAAACATCAAAAAAGGTCATAGTATAGTGTGTCAAAAGTCATAGTGTAGTATGTTGTAAAAAGATTTTTTTTAAAGTCTGAGTATAGTACAGTATGTCGAAAAAAAGTCATAAAAAGTCATAGTATAGTACGTCATAAAAAGTCATAGTATAGTATGTTGAAATAAAGTCATGAAAAAGTCATAGTATTGTATGTCGAAAAAAGTCAGAAAAAGTCATAGTATAGTATGTCGTAAAAAGTGATAAAAAAAGTCATAGTAGCGTATGTAGAAAAAAGTCATAGTATAGAATGTCGAAATGAGTCATAGTATAGAGACTGTTGAAACAAATCATAAAAAGTCATAATATAGTATGTTGAAAAAAATCATAAAAAAGACGTACTATGTCGATAAAAGTCGTAGTTAAGTATGTTGAAAAAAAATCATAAAAAGTCATAGTATAGTAAATCGAGGGGAAAAAAAGTAATTGTATAGTATGTTGTAAAAGTCATAAAAAAGTCATAGTATATTATGTCGAAAAACGTCATTGTAGAGTATGTCAAAAAATGAAGAAAAAAAGTCATAGTATAGTATGTCAAAAAGAGTTATAGGATAGGATGTTGAAAAAAGTCATAAAAAGTCATAGTATAGCAAGTGATAAAAAGTCATAGTATAGTATGTCGAAAAAAACGTCATAGTATAATAAGTCATAAAAAGTCATAAAAAAGTCATAGTATAGTATGTCGAAACAAATCTTAGTATAGTATGTTGGAAAAAAAAGTCATAAAAAAGTCATAGTATAGTAAGTCGAAAAAGTCATAGAATAGTATGGCAAAAAAGTAATATAATACTATGTCGAAAAAGATTTTACAAAGTCACAGTATAGTATGTCGAAAAAAGTCATAAAAAAGCCATAGTGTAGTATGTTGCAAAAAATCATAAAAAAGTCATAGTATAGTAAGTCAAAAAAAAGTCGAAATTTAAAAAGTCATCATATATTATGTCAAAACATTTCTTAGAAACAATGCACCCCAGTAGCTCAAGGGGTAAGGTGTGTACCATTAAGGTTCAATTTTAATCACAACTGCCATGGCTCGATTCCACCCCTGGACACCCTGCTAAATGTCTTCCTGTTTCTGTCCAAAAAAAATTGTCAAAACGTCAAAGTATAGTATGTCGAAAATAATCATAAAAAGTCAATGTGTAGTATGTCGAAAAAAGTCATAGCATATTCTGAAAAATGTTTAAAAAAATGTCATGGTATAGTATGTCAAAAAAAGTCATAGTATAGTATGTCGAAAAAGCAATAGTATAGTATGTCATAAAAAGTCATAAAAAGTCATAGTATAGTATATAGTATATAGTATGTCGAAAAATGCATTAGATACAGTGCATCCAGTAGCTCAATGGGTAGGGTGTGTACCATCAAGGCTCAATTCTAATCACAGTTGCCATGGTTTGATTCCAACCCTGGATACCCTGCTCAATATGTTTCTGTTTTTTTCCAAATAAAATGCCTATAGAATACCATTTTTAAATATTTCATAGTACAGTATGTAGAAAAAAGTCATTAAAAAGTCACAGTACTGTATGTCGAAAAAAGTCATAAAAAAATCATAGTATAGTATGTCGAAAATATTCTTAGTATAGTATGTCGAAATAAGTCATAGTATAGTATGTTGAAAAAAGATTTTAAAAAGTTACAGTAAAGTATGTTGAAAAATGTCTTTGCAACAGGGCACCCCAGTAGCTCAATGGGTAGGGTGTGTACCATTAAGGCTCAATTGCAATCACAGCTCCCATGATTCCATTCCAACCCTGGATACCCTGCTGAATGTTTTCTGTTTCTGTCCAAAAAGAATGCCTTTTTGAAAAATGTCACAGTACAGTATGTTGAAAAAAGTCATAAAAAAGGCACAGTATAGAATGTAGAAGAAGTCATAGTATGTCGAAAAAGATTTTTTCGAAAAAAAGTCATACAAAATTCATAGTATATATAGTATGTTGAAAAAGTCATAGTATAATATGTTGAAAAAAGTCATAGTAAAGTATGTTGAAAAATGTCTCAGCAAAAGGGTATCCCAGTAGCTCAATGGGGAGCTGAGATTGTAATTGAGGTCTTAATGGTACACAACCATTAAGGCTCAATTACAATCTCAGCTCCCCTGGTTCGATTCCAACTCTGGACACCTTGCTGAATGTCCTGTAAAATTTCTAAAGAATATCTTTCTGAAAAATGTCATAGTATGGTATGTTGAAAAAAAGTTCTAAAAACGATAAAGTATAGTATGTCGAAAAAAGTCATAGTATACTATGTCGAAAAAGATGTTAAAGTCATAGTATAGTATGTCGGAAAAAGTCATAAAAAGTTACATTTGACTTTAATAATAAATAGCTATTGATTGTAATCAAACTCCCAAACTCAGACTCCACAACTGGTCATTGAACACACTGATAAACAAAACAAAAAAAACATTATAGTATAAAATGCCTTAAAACGACACAAGAAAGTCATAATTTACTATGGTTTTATTTCAGTTAGCTTAATAGCTGGTTTGATTTGCATTGAGAGATGATTTTATGGAAAGTACCCCATGCCAATCTCTAGGTATGGTGAACGGTATGTGATGATGTGCGGCTATTTCAATTCCAAAGGCCAAGGGAACTTTATCAGGATGCATAGTATCCTGGATCCATGAAATAACTGGCCTTTAAAAATAAACATCTGCCTGCTTCTATGGGAATTTAACATAGGGGTGTACTCACTTATGCCCCCTGTATTTTAAGGAAGAACATTTATTTATTTACGATACATTATTCATTCACAAAGACCATTGGTGTCCTTAAAGATTGGATTTTTCCTCATTTTTTTAATTAAGGCATTAAGCTCAATTTGCAAAAGATGATTTTTGTATTCCTCTTTTTAGTCAACTTTAGCATGGGTGTCCTAATTTTTTCACGACTGTAAATGTTCTACACTAAACTAACTTAAACTAATATACAGTAGTCTCTGGACAAAATAGAGCAGAGACCAAATCATTTTCAAATATTTATTCAAAATCAAAATCAAGACAGTACAAAGACGGTACAAATATGTTACTTGCAAGGACCATAAATTGTAATTTATAGTGGAGATTTAGATAGTTATAAGTTAAGATATAGTCAGACACAAGATATGGATAACAGCAATTAAAATAATTCTGTTTGCCTACATTTGAAAGCATTGAAGAGTGACATGGAAAGTAACTGGGAGTGGAACCTAAATATTCGACACAGACTCTATATTTCAATAAATATTTGTAAATGTCCTGGTTATATACAGTACATAGTGATCTGTGCTTGAAATCTTAAGTGGAGTTAGATAGTTTATTTTGGACCGTATGTAATTTACTGCTGCAAGATACAACTGGGAAATGTTCATATCTTGTAATATATGCATATATATATATATATATATATATATATATATATATATATATACATTTAAAATGGACCCATGTTATGTATATAAAAACATTTTCTGTCTAGAATTACACACTCAAATGAAGAAAAGCAACTCTATTAGCTTGTGTAACTGTGAAACCCTACAGTGGCACATTGTAATCATACAAAAGAGCAACCTTGTAGCTTTTAAGCTGCTGATGTAACACAGTAAAAAAAATAACACACAGGTCCGTCAGCACTTTATAAGAAGCAGTGTTGTTCATCATGACCGTGTCATTCAGCTGCACGCTCCAGTGAGCAAGAAGAAATGTTTATTTAGCATGATTGATTGGATGAAATCCTAGATGTGTTTAAACCATTAAATTACACTTTGAGGAAGTTATATAACTTATGTATACACAGTAAATCTTAGTAATCCTCTCCCTGGGCAATTTACAGTGATACTTCCTAAAATGATTTAATCTTCCTCAAGATGGCAGTGTGGTGAATTGTCTCCCCCTGCACCAGAGACAGACTTAAACGGTCCTCTCTTCACCTAAGCCAGGCCAACTGAGGATGCCCACTTGCTTAATATCTCATTTTAAGACATAAATATCTGTTAACCTTCCAGTAACACCTCTGTTATCATTTACTAGTGAATAATCTACAGGTAGGCCCACACTACCAGATCATCACATGAAGGTGAGAACTCTCGGACATTAGATAAGCTAAGAGCAGTAGACTTGTCAAAGAACCTTAAACAAGACATTTACATGACAGAGTTAATAATAGCCTTGGTTGTTTTCAATTATTTTCTGCTCAAGCTTCATTTTAAGCTCCGACACCAAAGCAGAGCGGACATTTCCCTCTTTGCAGCAATTAGATTTAGCTTTCTTTGATCCTTTGGAGGCCAGCACGCCAGATATTGTTGGGATCGCCCGAGGCCTCTCATTAGACCGTGTGTTGGATGGAGGCGGAGGAGCGCTGGGGAGAGGAGGCTTCGGCCGGGGGCTGCTGGTGCCCTGCTGGTGGCTGCCCTCTTGGTTGAGAACACGGAACTTATCTGCAGGGTTGATGAATCTGACAACAGGCATGTTGACGTTCCAGGGCTGCTGGTCCCTTGGTCGCCTCTTAATGATGCGACGTGCCGGCATGATCCTGTTTGACTTTGAGTTACGCATGTACATAGCCGTAGAGATCAAGACAGTCACCCCTACCAATAAGCTAATGATAACAGTGACCATCCCTAGAGCTTTCATTGGATTGTCCCTACTTTTCAATAAAAAGGCCGCCATAGGCCCCTTGAGAGGAGTCTGTGAAAAAGCACAATAAAATAGTTTAAATCAAGTCCAAGGGACTGAATCCAAGCATTAACGCAGCATTTTTCCAAAGCATGCATGCATGAGATGGATATGCAAAGCACTGACAGAGGAGGCCCACACAACATGTCTACCAACAATGTGACACTCCCACACTCACACTCAGTCATCCTCCTGTCCTACAGTACAGGACTGCTGATGCAAAGCTAAAAACTATGCACAACACTAGTTGTTGGGAATGCGTCTGGCAGTGCGGTGCGTTAGGATTTCTCTTTGGCATGTGACTGATGAGGTCTGAACAAGAAGGATAACAGTTCATCGGACCAAAATGGAGTGAAGTGCATGTTTGTGTGAGACAAATGTAGATTAACTGATCCAAAGATAAAGGCTCCATATTTGTCTCTTTGACAGCTTTATAGCTTTAGACAGCTAAAAGTGTTTTAGATAATCAAAGAGGATTCGGTAGTGTAAAAACACAAACTACATTTTTAGAAAAATTATTGCATTTTAAAATATTTTCCAATAAAAAAATGTATAGGAATTTTACAAACATTATATTGTTTTACTATTCCTTCAAATGTGCTTCAGTACTCTTTGACAGACAAACAATGAATAGCTAACCAGTAAAAAAATAGATATCTTTTTAAAGGTTATGAATGAATGTCACTTGGTTCTGCGCACCACTTTGATATAGTTACTCTCTGGGTTTATTCGGGACTTTTTCACTGAGTTACAATACATGATTGTGGATATGCAGACTGTGAGTAAAAGGAGGGAAGTGACAATGCTGAGACAAATCCCAAATACAGTCAACGGACGCTTGCTGAGGCCCATGAAGTATGAAACAATTCGACCTTTGATCTGAAAAGCACGATGCACAACATAGAAACAACACCAAAGACACTGAGTCATCTCATCATGTACAGTGAAGTATTGAAAAC
This sequence comes from Sander vitreus, assembly GCF_031162955.1. Lineage (NCBI taxonomy): Eukaryota > Metazoa > Chordata > Actinopteri > Perciformes > Percidae > Sander > Sander vitreus. The sequence goes on from NC_135875.1 coordinate 9,924,064, forward strand.
ATGGTGAAAACAGAGTAAAATATGGGTTCATGTAAATGACTGAAAACTTTAAAGGATAATGCTGCTGTTATTTTATATCTTCAAATTTCCCGAAGAGACAAAAACCAGTATGAATTTATATATTTAAAGTAGCTGTGTTTTTGGCAAATCAAATTATTTTCTAGTAAGCAAAGAAATAAAGGGTTTGTAAGTTGTAAGTATTGGCATTTTCAACCATTTAGTAACGTTTTAAAGATCAGTTATAAGTCCTCAATGAGAACAACCTTTGGGGTTACCAAAATGTGAAAAACTCTTTTGACCAAAAACCATGTATCAACAACATGTACAACTGCAGACTTTATAGATTAAAAACCTTTTATGATGTATTAACATGTAAAGCTGCAAACTATATAACTATTAGAAAGTGCTACTTTATTACAACTATGTGTAATAAGAAAGTGTGGATCATTGTAACAAACCCACAGATAATTGTTACCAACTCTGCAGCTCTATGGAGCTTTTTAGCCTTATTTTTATGTTACATGTCACATTTAGTGTTTCCTGCTGCAGCAGGCAGATGATTTTATGGACAGATAAAGTTAGCAACTGGTTAGTGATGAAAGAGGAATAACTAACAGCTTACGAGACAGATGTTTTCCCCTTGTTAGTAGGATAAATTCATCATTGGTTTTGGTCTCTTCATTTGACTTGTTGATAATAATACAAGCATAAAAATTACCGGCATTATCTCTTAAAGAATATGAGATCAATGACGTGTGACTGGCTGAAACAAGGATGCTGAATTAGCAGCTATGAGCATGACAACAATGCCTATTATCATATGTTTAATTGCTTGAATCTATAGTTCATGCTGCCTAAAGCTTGGAATAGGAAGTGCTGCAAGCATGCTGCAAGTCAGAACTAAGTCTTACCGCCTCTGTGATATCGATGTTGACCACGGCTGTTGTGCTGAAGGATGGAGAGCCTCTGTCCCTGGCTTGGACCACCAGAGACCACTTGCAGTGCTTCTGCTTGGTGATGTTCTGCACAATCTCCATGGACTTGATGTACGGCTTCAGCTTGATATCTCCAGTCTCTGCATTGATATCAAACGCGTTGTCAGGATCAGCCGTCATTATGGAGTACTCAATGACGTTGTTCGGAGACTCTGCATCTTCATCCACCGCCTGTAGAAAGAAGCAGAATAACATAAAATGATTGGATATTTCGGTAACTTTAAGTCAATTTATTCAATTGAAAGCTTAATATCTGTTTTGTAAATCAAAAAACTAGCCCATAAAAGTATCGTCATGAAGATTATGTACAGCAACCTTTGTTACATACAAATTTTCAGTAAAAAAAAAAGCAGCTTGGCACTCAAACACAAGTAATCGCTGCATTCATTCGGGACTATTTTCATGCACGGATTATCTGTCGTAATGAAGGATCATGTCTTCCACAACAATGGAGCCCCAATGGCCTCAAAGGAAACCATATTAGGTTTTAGATACACAGACAACACTTGTTAAGAGGATCAAGTATAGAACATCACCAGTTTCATCCTTTAGTTTTGGCAGTAACGATTAACTCTTAAACATTAGATTTTGTAACATTATTTAATCAGTTTTGTTATATATGATCTGTGCACACTAATGGCAATTGGAATTCTAATCATTTAGGATAATTTCCTTTCTTTATTGGCTTTCCTGGACTTCTATACAATGTTCTCTAAATGTCAGTTTGATCACAAACAACTAGTGTTTTTATCGACTTTCAGTACAAGAGGAATGATTAGACATGATGTACCTCTACTCTGACAGGTATACCAATTATCATAGTCTTTTCCAGGAGTTTTTCATCAAATGCTGGAGAGTGGTCGTTCATGTCCAGTATGGTGACAAAGACTTCAGACAAGCTGTACTTTCCCTCCGAATCTTCAGCCTTGACGTAGAAGTTGTATTTAGACCTGACCTCTGCGTCCAGGCTGGTCCAGGGCTGTGTGGAGATGAGGCCTGATGACGGTTGGATGGCAAACCTGCAGGTTCAGAGAAAGAGCATGAGTCATAACCACAATCCATTCTGTGTCAAACACAAACCAGGTGTCCTAATTAACAGCACATCACATCCTGTGAACCTCAACATGACTCACATTAAGAGTACACTATAAAAAGCTGATTTCTGTCCTTTATCTCAGAAAACCATCTATTGTGAAAATAAACAGATGGTTAAGAGATTAAAATGTGTATCACCATTTGTCTCAGAAATCAGGAAGATAGAGTACGTATAGCTTTTGAATTTCATTTCTTTAACTTTTTCATTTAATTTGTTTCATTTTAAATAATGTAGGTCAATTTATCGTGTCTCTTGTGTCTTGTGTTCAGGTGTCTTAGTTATCAATATAAATAAAGTGTTATGTTATCTCCTCCAATTATGTTATGTATGGGTTTTTTGTCCAGAAACTTTTGTTTGTTTGCGTGCTGATTCTGATTGAGATTTAATTGTATTGCCTTTTCTGGGAAGCTACACTCTTATGAGCTTTGTGCTTTTCCTATTCAGGTTCATTTCTACTGTGACGACCCCTCCCAATCTGCCCGCCTGTATTGTTCTGCTCCTTTGTTTGCAGGTACTGGGAGTGGGCGGGTAGGTGGAGCTGGGAGGGTCGTCTGTACCTGGCCATCTGGGTGTGGCTTACAGAAGGCATAAAGGACTGCCCTCCGGGGAGTCTCACTCTCTTTCAGCTGGTCCTACTGCAGCCATCCACCATTTTGTTCTTTGTTTGGTTTGCTGCACTTTACAACACACATCACACTATTCATTCACTCATCAACACATGGCAAACACGACTGATGTCTTCTACACTTACATACCCCACCATTACATTTATGTTGAGTTAAGTTGTGTTATTAGTCTATATAGTTAAATAAACTACTTTTTGATTAATCTATCTGTATGTGACCTCCCTTTTGTTGCTGCCCTTGAGCCAGATGGTAACACTACATACTGCTGTGTTTTTCTTTGCAGCGTTTTTCTTCTATCTGATAACTCAATTACTCCAACAGATTTCAACGACATTTGATAAAAAACTTAGGATAGGTCAATGAATAACTGGTTAATTTCTGGTCTGGATCTGGATCATGTAGCATCAACACTGATCCATCTCTACCAAGACTGTGTCGTTTTTCTAGAAGCAAAAACATTTGCCATCAGAATAACTTCAAAGATGAAAATAAGTGTTTTACACATAAGAAATGAATTTACAGCATAGGTGCAGGTTTGTGCTTTCGAAAGTGCTTTCTAGTTCAACATCGGGCTTGGTGCCATTTATTCAGCCACCGATTCTGTCTTGTTTTTTCCACTGTGAAAATTCACAAGTTGCCTTGAAGCTGATAACTTTCACACAATTAACTCAGGTCGCTGCCTGAGGATGAGCATAAATTCTCACTTTTCCTCCGCTGCATGCTGCCTTGCTTCTCAAAGCTGCCGTTTCTGTGGCTCCAGCTGTCACATTGCATGTTAATTGGCTCTCCCTATGTGAGACGGGCCAGGCTGTCTATTTTTAACCCACCAATCCAATTAGAAGATTAGCCCGCATCTTGCAGTCATTTTAGAGTGAGCTGTTTGTGCAGCAGAGGGGCCAAACAAACCGGTTTCCTGCTTACCTCTTTCATCAAAGTGACAACGATGAATCAGGACTGGTGTCATGCTGAGATTACCAAACACCCTGAACCTCTGAGCAATCTTGAGTCATATACGCATAAGAAATACTTTTTAGTCTTTGTAATGTGTTTAGTGGAAGTACAAGAGTTAAGTATCTGATCGGACCAAACCTAAACTGGCAAGAGTGAAAGGTTTTTACTTACAAATCTGATCCTGATCCATAAATCGTGTATTTGACTTCACCCCAGGGCCCTGAATCTGGATCATTTGCCTGGAGGGCGGGACAGGACAGAGATTAAAAGGCAATACTTATAGCACATATAGTATATAGTGAAACATGTACACTTTGTTAGCAAGATTATTTACCAATTTGATACATTTAATTTAATAGAATTACTCTTGGGGGGATGAATGTGATCAATTTAGATGTTTTTTTTTTTTTACTGCCACTGGCTGAGGATAACCAGCTAGGGTCTTAAGCTCATGTGGGTGGGGCAGGCTATAAGTCTCTTCCTGTGGTGAGTGGGGGTGGAGGTATACGTCAGCATGATTAACCTTGGGGCAAAATTAAGCTTTTTACTCCATACTGTGTAGCTTGGACATGTTGCCTGATTGCAGGATAGATACAGTATAATTAAAGGGAAGAAACAAACATGCCAATATTACTATTAATGAAAGCCCTCCTTGACGTGGATATGCTCTTTTTTATACTATACAAGAGCATATACTAAAAAAGAGCATATGCCAGAATGTCACATGGGCACATGAATTTCAGGACCAACAAAAACAAAACCAGGGAGCAGCAGGCTTCTTTTGTCTGTCGATAACCTGCTTTTATCTAATGAACTGCCCCAAGTAATATGCATTTATTGGAGGATTGATGGATTATATAATCACTCTGGACAGTTAAAGCTGAGTTTAATCGTGATTGACTCACTGTTACAGACACAACGCTGGAGCCTCCCAAAGAGTTCTCAGGGACCCTGGCGATGTAATACTCGGATGTGAATTTGGGGATGTTGTCGTTGGTGTCCAGCAGATTGATCACTATGTCAGCTGTTGCACTGAACCTCTCTGGAGTGTCGATCTCCACCGCCAGTAGCTGCAGAGAGACACATGCAAAGTGTAATTAAATCAGTGCTGAAAAGTTATTAATTGACTAGTTTATTATAAGAGTCACTGTAGCAGCTTTGTGAAGCCAAAATTCATTCCATTGTCATTACGATATTTCAGTCTTTGCCATCCCTAGAGCCATGCTGATAGCGTGGCTAAAGATAAATCACCAACAATTTTCATAATGGATCAATTGTTTCTAATTTATGAAGAAGAAATGGCAAATATTTGCTTGATCCAGCATCTCAAATGTTGGGTCAGTGTAAACTGAACATATTTGGGTTTTGGGCTGTTGGTCAGAGAAAACAAGGAATTTTAAGGTAAGATGTCATCTTGGGCTCTAAGCAAAGCAACTAATCGATTAATCAAAAAGATAACAAGAAAAATGTAAGTTAATAATGTGTTGCAGCCCCAGATATTGGAGTTATTTCAATAATACTCATTAATAATTTAGTGATATATGAAGTCAAACCTTAAAATAAAGGGTTGGTCCCTTTTCATAGTCGATGCCAGATGTATCTTCCACAATAATGGTGACCTGCGCTTCATTGAGGACTGTCTGGGGAACCACTCGCAGCACTCGACTCTGCCCCACTAGTCTCAGTTTAAATTTAGCATTTGCTCCCTGCAAAGAAAAAACAACAGCAGAATTTAGAAATTGTGAATTAGTAGCTGCCCAGAAAAACAAGAAAACTAAGATTTATCAGACTCAAGATGACTTCAGCAAACCTTGCTAGATAAAATAAAAGGGAAACCATCTGGCAGATGTCTTGATGAATGATTGTTAGTTATTTGTTAGTTATTGAAGTACAGCAGGCACACATAGACCAATAAACCAAAAGGAAGGAATCAGCAGCGTAGAGGAAATTTGGGAATACATGTACCTGATCGGAGTCATTGACGGTGATCTTAAAGCCTCGCAGGATCTCCCCTGGAGGAGGATGCTCGTACATGGTGACCTCAAACTTGCTCTGTGGTCCGTTCTCTCCGTAAAAGGTCGGAGGATGGTTGTTGAGATCCACCACCCGGACCGTCACCGCCGTAATGTCGTAGTCCTGCAGCTGATTGTTTGGTCCTACCTCAAACGCCTGGGTTTGAAAATGAACAATGCATTCAGTAGTAATAATAATAGGTTGAATATATATATATATATATATATATATATAGTGTAATTCCCAAGAAATAACTGGGGGGAGACAGAAAAAAACAACAACATTACCTTGACTATAATTTCATATAATTCGTATTTCAGCAGAGTTGGAGAAGTTGTCAGGGTGATGCATCCACTCGTGCTATTTATGTCAAAGACACCATCACTACCTAAAAAGTGACAAACAACATGTTACAACAAGATAGTGTAACTTGGAATTAATTTGTTGATGTATTGTTCTCACCGTTCATAATGGAATAATGTAATGGGTTAGGATTGCCTTGATCTCCATCTTTAGCATACACGGTGAATATTTCAGAACCCTGGAAGAAGAAAAGCATAATTAATCATATGCGTATTTAGTGCATGTAAACAAAACCAGTGCTCTGACCTCTTCACTGGTGTGTAGAGAATGCAAGGAGGACCTACAGGAACTGAGACTTCGTAGACATAACCAAAGTAAGGGGTTCCTATGAAGGATGGAGGCATGTCTTGGACATCAAGTACATTGATTGTCATTGTGGCTGTGGAGGTCAAAACCTGGTGCTTCCCCTTGTACTTTCCACCTCCGTCCTGAGAAAACAAACAGTGAGACTGTTGAGTGAGATTATACTTTTATCCATGGCAAATTAAGTCTTAAAATAAAATAAAATAAAATAAAAGTCTTAGTACAGAACATTTTATTTTACATTTGGCAGTTAATGGAGACACAATGTTAGATAGAGGCTTTGTTAATGCGCCGTTTTATGAAGTAATATCTGTTTATTAAGTAATATCTATAGCATTGAGGTATTTTTGAAATCGCTAAACAGACATTTTATTTTACTATGAGTACTCCCCATTTTACCCAACTAAAACTATATTATGTTATATAGTACCCAGATGTCTAGCTTGAAATGGTTTGATGAGTTTAAGTTAACTAGTTATTACGAAATAAAATACAAGCACTATAATTGCAAATTGCGCCTTACTGGTTACTGTATATATGTCTGTTTAAAACTGGTACGTAAACCTCCTAATCCACACTTGTCAAATTCAGTATAATTGGAGACAGTGGAATCTGACATTTCATTTGCATGGCTTTGTTAATTATGGTATGATGCTTCAGTGACAGCAACGATGCAAAGACACATTTTTCTGTGTGGACAAAATGCTGCAATGTATTTTATTACATTACATACATTAGTGAGTTAAACTGATTATATTGATGGAACTTGTAGCATCAGAAATCATTTACATATAGTATTATTCTATATTATTGTTTTATCAGAGATTCAACTTCTCAGTATCTGATTTGTTATTTACAGAGCAACTTTAAAATCAGGCTTTTATGAATCTGTATGTTATTCCACAGGCACACATAGGAGCTGAGGCTAGAAAAACAAACTAAAGCCGTCTCCATCATATTATTATCCACAATGGAAGGATCACTGTCAACTCTTCAGCAGACTCCCATTCACTTCACATCGAGACTGTGGAAATTCAGCAAAGTGTTGGTGTTCAGAAAAGCTTAGTCAAGACTGAAGTTTTCATGACATTTGAAACAGACCTTGCTTTACCGACAATTGTTTTATGTGCACAATTGTACAGATGTAAACCTAACCCCTTAAAATCGTTCTGTTTTTATAATAAACATATCAAAAGCCAAGCTGCTGCACCCAAAAAGACACATCCAAAGGCAAGGGGGCGACAGTGACCTCTCACCTTTGCAACCACCGTCACAAAGTGTGTGGGCGTGGTCTCGTAGTCCAAAGTCTCACCAGGTTTGACTCTTAGGATTCCGCTGTTCCCATCGATGGTAAACTTGGAAAACGGTGAGGTCTGATAATGTATAAAGCCACACAGCAGTGTTAACAGCAGACACAAGTTACATTTTTTTATTTATTTTTAGCTAGTTTCAAACATGCTTCTGAACAGTATTATATCTTGATTTACCTCACTTCAACCTTGGCATTTTTCTTCACACTTCCATTTGTCTCACAGTTGACACATGGACAGTAACAACTACTGTGCAGTCAGCTGTTGGCCCAGACCAAACCTAAGCTGCTATCAAACCTTCAGTGCCTTGCTCAAATGTAATTGAAATTTAATCCACTTAAGTCACACTATTTCCAGACTGCTCTCTGGTATGAGATTAATCTTTTCCTCCACACAAGTCTCATCACTCAAATGGCCACTGTAGATAATAATGGTGCTGTCATAATAATAAAATTATTTTCCAATGGATTAGAAATTAGAAATGTTAATCAAAAACTAGAAAAACAGCAATAAAAAGTAGCCTAAGTGTGGAACAGTAAAAAGATAAACAATAGTATAAAATTGTAAACAGATAAGCTTGCTCATGCTTTCAAATAAGGATTTCGGAGCTGAGAGGATACACTTGCTGGCAGACTGTATTCCAGGGTGTAGGAGTAAAGAGCCCAGAGATGTAGGCTGGAGCCAAGCTACGGCTCTATATGTGATTAGCAAAATGTTACAATCAATTCTGAAATCAATTTGAGGCCATGTGCAAGAAGGCGAAAAAAAAAAAAAAAGCCTGGCTGCTGCATTTTGGAGAGAGATTTTCTGCCTAATGCCAGAGATGCAATGCAAAATAATTACATTAATTACATTACAAGTATTTGGTTCGGATGTATTACACATTTGGATAACTCTCTTTACCAAAAATAAAGATTTAATGCTTAAAATTCTACATGTGTGTTCCTGAAGACTTAGGCAAACAAAACAGAGGCAGCCTTGGGCAGCCTTGTTTTAATTCAGTTGCAAACTTTTCCAATCTAGCACTCAAATTCACCAAGACTAAGAGTGTCACAGGATCACAACTGTGCATCATCTGCATAAGAATGAAGCTGTAGGGTTACCTGTAGATAATATGAGACACTGCCTCCTGATCCCATATCTCTATCCACTGCTTGGACCTTGTAGATGCTACTTCCTGGAGCAGTATCCTAAAAGAGACAAGAGATTTAAAAAACCCTAAAATCCACTATCCTCTATTTGTTTGATTAACTCAAAATATACCCTTTCTAAAGATCGATAGAAAGGATGTATTACATTTATTATATTGTACGGGTGTATTTATTGGAAAACCTGTACCTCTGGGATGTCAATGATGAAAGGCAGGTTTTGAAATTCAGGTGGTTCATCATTGACATCAGTGACAAACACTCTAACCGTCTCAACAACCTGAAAGTAACAAGAATACAAATTCTCACAGGTTAAAACAACATAACAATTATTTATTTATTTCAAAGCTATATCTTTTTTTCAGAGAGGAATTATTAACTAAGAGTGATCAAAAAAGATTATTCTATATACATTATTATGTATATAGAATGTATATTCTATATACATGATAATTTATATTATTATGTATGCTATACATAATAATATGTATATTAGTAAGATGCTTACAGTCTGTAAGCATCTTACTAAACAACAGGAATTTTACCATGCTTACAGACTGTAAGCATGGTAAGATTCCTGTTGTTTACATTCTGTAACAGCACTTATTTTGTACTGTAGTAGATATCTTTTTCACAGTTCTATCTTTGTTTTTTCTTTTCCTTTTAATACAGATCGTATAGTGTCAATGGTGTAATTATTGCAGTGAATTAGTGACTATAAAGTATAAACAAAATTATATCATAAAAACAGTAAAAACGTACTTTATTGCGACCATCTGTTATGCTCACGAGCGCTGAGATTTCATGTTGTTTCTACAAAGAAAAGGTGAACATCACTTTGAGCCACAGCAGTGTCACATTAACAGCAGGTTTCTTCAAAACAAGAGTGTCATCCACGGACTCACCTCTCTGTCGAGCTCCTGAATCAAAGTCACGTTTCCTGATTTGGAGTCCACCCTAAAATATTCTTTGGAGCCCATTTCAAAAGTCAGACCATATCGCACCGGATCTCCCTCTGGATCTGTACCATTCAGAATGTATATCTGTGTCCCTATATGGTAAAAAAAAACAACAAAGAAACAGTAATGCCAAAGAAAAACATGACATTTCTATGTTCATTAAAAATCATTCAAACCATTTGTTTCAATTCTTGTTTCTTATTCAGTGTAAATGGTATTTAATAATGAGGTCAGATGAGCCACCACCCATATTGTTTTCTTCTGTAAGTCGTGATGTACGTCACAATCCAAAAGGTTTTACAGTGATTAGCTGCGGGCCCCACACCAGCGTGATAATTACATATTTACATCTACACATGAAAAATGAACACCTGTAAACTACACAAAACGTTATTTCATACTAAAATTAACCAGATCTGTTTTGTGAAAGTGAGACTTACCAACTGGTGTATCCTCAGAGATGCTGAACAAGGCCATATTACCATTTGTACGGCTGGGGCCGTTATCATAAAAATACGGAGCATAGTCGGATTGCCCTTTAAACAAATAAACATGCTCCAAGTTATTTAAGCAGAAGTGACTTCAGATACTGTATAAAGCTGAAAATGTTTACATAAATCACATGGATTTTTTTCTATTTCTAATGGAAATGCTTATGTAATTAAGACATAATTGTTGCACTCACTTGCTAAAAAAAAGGGCAGGAACCAAAAGTAGTGGGGGAGGAGGAAGAGGAGGAGGAGGAGGGAGAGGAGGAGATGAATTATACATGTACTTGGATTTAGGTTTTCCACTATCACAACACCAACATACTATCACACATTTAGATATAAAGTACAGGCAGCATGAGCAGTCTACACTAAGATGGACATGCACTCTGTGTCAGAGGATTAACCAGATAAGAGCAAGGCAAGAAGTCTTAACCACGCATAAGAACATAAAGAAAAGAAAAGCAGAGCCTTACCCAAGGTGAAGTGAAGCAGAAGGAGAAATAGTAAAGCATGTGTTTTCTTTTCTTTCTTCATCCTGGTGGGGAGGCACAGCTTGGCTGGCTCATGTGGAAGGCTTGGTGGAGGGAAAACGGGGCAAACGAGCAGAGAGTGTCGTGTCCTTCTGGAGGAGTCTCAGCAGCTCAGGATGAAGAGGCTGGGACTGATTCTCAGGCACTAATCCAGTGACGCATCCCTTCCCTACGCAGACATCTTCCACCACACTGCTCTCTCTCACCAATTTCTCCTGAAAAACTATGCATGGCGTGAAGAGAGCTCAGGTTTCACACAATATGGTGTGATTCTCACACCTCTGTACACATGCAAAAATTTATACACGAGGCATTGCATCCATATACTGTTAAATCAAAGACTGATGACATACAACAAATACATTCTTTCTGCTGCATTATGATGCAATGAAGTATTATATACATTTTAAAAAAGCATTTAAAAAAAGCATACACATTGGGAACATTTGTTTCTCTTTGTTAATTAGTATGGACACATGGCACATTTGGCTCCTCTCGCTGGTGTTTTAAAGGGTTTTAACAAAGTCATTAGTCACATGTAGCGAGTTCCACTGGCCTAAGCTTCCCCAGGGCTGCTCTGGCTGCTCTCCTTGGCAACTCGCTGTCCAACACAAGCCTCAGCTGCACTTGTGATGCACTTTCTTTGGCCTTTGCATTCCACTTTCCCTGTGAAGCCCAGTGACCTGTCAATCACTACGCAAAACAAGGCTTTTAGCCAGCATTGTTTGATTTTACATTTTTGAGCTGCAGGCCTACTTTACATTTTTTAGTTCAGCTTAACAAAGGTATGTCATGTTACAGGAGATGTTTGCCATTAAGCACTTTCGAAAATTGTAAGAATGCCTCCTGGTATGAATCACTTGCAGCTTAATCAGATCAAAACCAAAATGCTGCTCTCAAATTTACGGAGATACAGCCCCCGAAAAAAACAGCTGATCTGATAAAAAAAAAAGTGACGTTTTGATCTATCTGCGTATCTGATGGCAGCCAAGAGCCCGAAACATAATACTTTGGCACTGAGAGAGTCTTGCACTTTTTAAAAACAAATAAGATCCACTCATAAGAAGATGTCATGTGAGTGCACGTTTGCCTGCTGTTTCAGCGTGGTGTGTTAACTGTATTGACTTAGTCACTTAGAGGTGCAGACTTGTGCACTTCCTATTTTCACAGGTATAAAAATAGCGTCTGACGTTCAATAACACACTCATGCATCTTACTCGTTGGCAGCCAATGACAAATCTGCTCTGTTAACTAAAATAAACACAGAATCCATAAAATGCCCAGGGTTTATAACGCACTTTGAAAGTGTAGACACAAGAATTAATGTTACAGAATCTTAAGGATTTAAGGCAGAAAAAAACATGTGGAAGAACTATGCAGAATTAAAAAATACTTCAAGTAGACATCCTGCATTCAAAACATTACTTACTGTAATTAATAAATGGGACGTATAATCAGCTAAACGTAATCATGTATTAATAGCACAAGTACACATTAAGCAGCTTTTAGAGTGTTAAATAACTGGAATATTATAACTGATTCATGAACACGTAAGCAACATTTTTATGTTGTAGTTAGTCAAGGTGGGGCTCCTTTTAACAACTTTTATATTGTTAGGTGCTTCAATCTAGAATAATGAGTCTGATTTTATGATCTGATTATTCCACAGATAATCTGAATCTGCAAAGTAAATGTAGCAGTAGTCAGATAAATGTAGTGGAATGAAAAGTACAATTTCCTACTGTAGTTGAGTAGTTTATTTTTAAAATAGTATATTTAGTAAGTTTAAAGTAGCATTTTATATATTATGTACAGTTGCTAAATATATTGAGAAAAAAGTACATAGCAGAACAGCTTTTTGAGGCTGTACTTTGGCACAGTGAGGCTTTGAGCTAAATGCTAACTTTAGCAGGCTAACGCAGATGTTTTGCAGGTATAATGTTTACCGCGTTCACTTCACGCTTAGTTTAGTGTGTGTAAACTGTGGGTCTGATATGTGGCAGTTAATGAGAAGAAACAGTACGATGGAGATGGATAACTTTCTTAAGCAGCTTCAGCGAATTTTAAATTGTTGTTAATGATTGTTGAAACATTTCACCAACATTTACAAATTTTGATCTCATGGTAATGCTAGAGAGGGATCACTGAAGTCTGTAGGATTTATCCTCTGGGGATCCCAAATGTACAAAATGTTGTGCCATTCCATCTAGTAGACAAGATAATTCACAGGATAAGTGAAAACTTTTTACCATGAAATTTCAAGGCAATCCATCTGACAGTTGTTGAGATAACTCCTCTATTTAAGAAATTAACTGAAATGACGATGCTTTGGCAACATTTGGCAACGTTATTGAAACTTATTAAAGCTTCTTTGAATTGAAACATTCTATAATGCACAACAAAGTGCCTGACAGAGTTCTTAAGGTATTGTGGGTGAAAGTGGTTAAGCTATAACTATACCCATAGCCATTATTCCATGGCTACTTAACTTATTCTCTCTTTCTCTTTCTCTCTCACAAGCACCATGTCAGGGCTACATTATGCAATAAAAACCTTGGTCCCTAACCAAATATTAGTCATCAATCTGAAAATGACCGCCAGAGAGCAACATTTATCCCCAGTAATGCCAGATCTCCACATGCTGAAGCTTTCCCCAATCTCATCCATTATTGCCCTCTTTATCCCTCCCATCTGCAGTGGGTTTTTTTTCCGGATACACAGTATATACTGTATGAGTCATACGTGTCCTTAACATGAACATGATCTGAGATTGAAACACCCCCTGGCAGCTGTGTGCTCCAAATGTACATACTTTAATGCATCACCTGCATATTTACAGATGTTAGCATCTGTTGCGAGCGTCCTGGTTTGAAGGTTTAATTTTAGAGGAGCAGCCAGATGGTGGACAAGAGGATTACTACGCTAAGCCTTTGTCATCTGCTGCTACACACTGACTGTTTATAGGAAAATACAAGGTGGACCTCCACCGGTCCCTTATAGTCTGGTCAGAGCTGCTATGAGTGTGGATGTGTATGTATTTTTTGGCTTATGTAGTAGCAGAGCGGTGAGGGGTTGAGGACAAAACTGTACACTAACATTTGCTTGCAGATTTAATACACCCCTCATTCGAGTGTTGGTGGTATTGCAAGTTGAACTTATTTGTAATGTTATTGCAAGGTCTAGCCAATACATTTCTTATAAAAGGCACCTAAAACATAACTGTTAGCGTTAAAATCTTTTCAACAACTTGAGTGGATGATACTATTGTTGGAATAGTCCATTCTTTTCAACATGATTATACTACAAATGCCAGCATGCAAGTAAATGTGTTCAACCAGGATGAAAGCAAATTTATGAATATTTGGTAGTATTTTATTGTAAATGTCGATTATGTGGTTTTCCAAGAAAATAATTCATTGACTATAAAAAGGGTTCAATAATTGATTTAAGAAGACATTTTAAGAACCAAAACCTCTCTGTGAAATTATTCTAACTTATTAGACACAGTGTCATAATATAATTGATTAGGTATATGAATTATATTATTATAGAGCCCAAATATGCAAATATGCATTTCTCCTAAAGCTGACACAGATATGGATCCCGTCATTTTTACATTACATATTTCAATCACAGATATTCTTGGTGACTTGCCATAGTAGCAAAAGCACAGGAGTTACTAAAAACATATTAACAATGGCTCTCTTCAAGTGTACCAGCAAGTAGTGAGTGAGACAGCTTGCATAATACCAAGACCCTGAAACCAAAGCAGCTAAATAGAATTCAGCCACAATTAATTTTAATATTTAATAGGGCTTTTCCTTCTGTGACATACCTTCTGTGTTCTGTGAAAAAGGCCTATAACAGGAGTCATCTCAGCTCAACCTCTGCTGGATTTTATGATCACTTTTCAACATAGGTAACGAAACAATCTGACAAAAAAACATCACTTTTGACTTGTTTATTGAGTGATTCCATTGTTGAAATTACTGTTTATTTTCTCAGAAATATATGAACTAGTGCCAACCATTTTAACCCATCACATAAGTGCAATATCAGTGTATACTGTGGTCATTTATTGTACTGAGTCTGAACCAGTCTGTGATTGACATGTGTGGCATTTCTTTTGCACATACCAGATATTCTTGAACTTTCATCCTTATAGAAACAGAAACACATCACCATCAAGTTGAAATAAATACAAAACATGAAGAATACAAACGACATCTGAGGCAGGCAAAATGATGCTGACAGACAGATTTAACTCATCTGTAACCCCCAGGGTTAACCAGATACTTCCACAACCAAGGTAAGAGCTCTCAGGGTGTTATCAATATACAACGATTGGTCTTTTTTGACAGTGCAATACTCTTCTTTACACTTTTGCAAAGCATTCATGTATATTTACCAGTTAATCACTAAGAGAACACCTGGCGTATGCTGCTAGTAATAAAATATGTTTTTGTTTAGCTCTGTGGAAGGTAAAACTGAAGCTCAAGTCAGGATGCTGCTGTTTACTTTCTTTTGCCGCTGCCGCCGTTAGACAGAATCATCACCAGTCTCATGAAGATGTTCAGTGTGTCCATGTAAATCCCCATACACCTGTACGATAAAGAAGAATGAGATCCCTACCTTGGTGCAAGTACATTACTAGCATTCTGCTGAAAACAGCATTTAAAGTGTAATGGTGTGGGTGTGGGTTTAAAGTGTGGGTGAATATTTTCTGGTGTGACTTACGCGTTAATGGGGTCATATTTCTGTACACCATAGAGTGGGTGTGTCTCTGCCCTCTTGATGACCTTCTGTGTGTCATAGAGGAGGAACATGCTGAACAGGACCAGGCCTCCGTAGATGGCCACAGAGTACAGGCCTGCTCCGAACGCTGAGGTGGGTGGCAGGAACATTGATCCTGAAAAAGACAAGAAGATTCGCTGCGAGACTGACAAGTACAGATTCAAAGTGATAGCACACAGACCTAAATAATTCATTATAATAATTATAATATGTATGTATGTAGCTGATAGATCAGCTACCTTCCTAAAGGGTTTATAAAAATGAATGAGATGTTAAGCTGCTTGGCATAGAACTTGATTTCAGCGAATAAACAATTAATAAACATACATGCATGTGACAAATTGTTCTATTTTATCTGACAGCTATTTATTTTTTATAGATTATGCAAATTAATTCCTACAGAACAAAGATACTTTTCTTTTGTGTGACATCAACCAAATTAATTTGCAAATTGGATTAGCTGTCAGTGAATTTCCTCATAAAAACACCTTATACCTGGCTAACGTCTAAGCATTAAATGGCATTATGTACACGTGATGTAATTTAACTTATTGACATTTTGCTAAGATGCTCACACTTCTGTACTCTAACTTTACTTTTAACGCAATGCCATTTTCAGTCTGAAAACCCCAAAACTTGCATTCAGTACTGCCTGTAGTGCACCTGAGACCAAGTTTAAGAGGTGAAACTGCATTATACTAACCAATTGAGGAAGCGAAGACCACTCCAAAGCCAACAGCCAATGGCCCGCCCATATTGAGGAACTTCTCACTAGGGGCACACATTGCCACAGTGGACAGACCTCCCACGATTCCTGCGGTGTACCAGGCGGCCCTCATCACCAGAGGCCCTCCCAGGAGAGTAAGGGGAGCGATGACAGCCCCCATCACACCTAATCAGTAAATTAAGTAAAAAGACAACTGATAACCACATTTACAACAAACAACAACACAGATCTGTGCCAAACGTCTAGATGTTATTCTCTGCCTTTACATGACTGCCCTCTCGTGTCAAACTGAGGCAACTACATATCAGAAATAACGGCTGAGTGAGACAACATAATAGAATAATCATTTTCCACAAGACATTGTCTTACAAACCTGCATGGAACATCCAAGCCAGGTGTTTGGGTATCGGGCTCTGCTCATATGAAATGGACCTGACCAGCATGCCGGCACCAATCATAGCCGCAAAAGTTGCTCCGATAGCCTGGGTTAGAACAAACATCAGGCATTCATATTAATAACTGGTAAATACACCTAAACACGTTCTTTGAGTCAGTTTTGAAAAGTACAGATATTACCAAAACAGCTCCTTTGCATATTAGCCTTCGATTTAATTTGAAAATAAATGTTGCAATGCAGTGAGGACCTATGTTGGGTCTACTTGAGTTATAAAGCTTACCAGCCAAGATCCTCTCATCATCAGACCCATAAGTGCCGGGGTCCTGCTCACTGCTACAGCTGACAAAGCCGTCAATCCAATACTGCCTGCAAAGTACATGTAGGTGGAGTGGATCCTGTCCTTCACATACTGAGGCCAGATCCTGCACAGAGAGGGAAGAGGCAGGTGAATATAGAGCTCTTAGAAGGTAACAAAAATGTTCTACTGGCCTATGCTTCAAAACAAAATTAAAGAGCTGCTTGTACACAAAGCTGCTACTCACACTGCTTTCTCAATGGCACCGATTTCATTGGACATGCCAAGTCCATAGTAGCACAAAGCTCCAAGGCCAACTGCTGCACCTCCAGCCAGAACCAGTCTTCCCATGCTGTCAACTGTGGACACAACAATTAATATTTTACATATTTTCCATTGCATGCATTAAAATTACAAAAAAAACACACAGTGACTGTCACAGATAAAGGATTTGTGATTCAATAGGAGATTTTGGCATTGTGGCAATTTAGATAGCCATCAAAGAAGGATCTAAACTATGCAAACTCATAGTTGGCTTGTTCAAGAGAGTGGATAGCATAACATAGTTCAGTTCAGTTATGTAACAGTGCACTCCACGTAACAGCATGTAATAGTATATTTAACTAGTATATGTAATAGTGATTACTTCTAATGGCGGTATCTGTTGCTGGTTCAAAAGCTGCTTCACTGAGCTGGTCTTTGGTCGTCTTCCCACGGCGGAAACCAAATCTGGCCTTGGAGGAATAACCCTGGTCAAAGAAAAATAAATGTTACACAAAACTGCAATTGTTGATTTTGTGGCTGGGATTTCACACCCACCCTTGTTAATAAAAACTGAAAACGATCATGCTGTGGATACACCATTTCAATGAACTTCATTTCAACTGTCATTTCACAGTGTAGGTGTTTTGCTTGCAGTCGTGATGACAGAAACTACACAGAAAGATGTTTAAATTCAATTAATAGGGGCACTGATGGTACAAGACAGCTGCTGCAGGGTTCAAATTTGTGACCCACCTATTACAGGACCGTTTTTTAAGCCTTGTGTCAGACCTCTGAATTGTTGCCAACAACTGAAAATAATGACACTGTCATACATTCTGAATATTAGACTGCAGCTTCCTACCCTGCAGGTCACTCTAAGGCCAATCACTTTGCTCCATCCGTGGCCCTGGTAGAGGCAATTGGTAAAATCTGAGACATTAGACTTGCTTCATAACAAACATTTAGTCTGTTTCTATCCAATGTAGACGTTGTTTGCTATCTTTATCATCCTTCGTCAACAAAAAGGTACATATACTGAAAATATGCATGATAAATTGAAAATTGAATTGGATGTTTTAAAAAAAACATTCTATTGATTTGAGGCATGACGTATCATATGCAATATTTCCTTTGCATTCAGGGCACACTACCTAATTTTATTTGACCGTGTGTGTATTTCAATATCTGTTGTGACTCAAGACAAGGGTCTAATCTTAGTAAGAGAGGTACAAAGTAATAATAACGTTAGTTGTGGTACTGGTGCGGTCATAACGGAAAGTTAAAGCAGCAATTAGAAAGCTTAGAGCAGTGTTAGAGAGCCATGAATAGCAGCCTGTTGGTGTTGACAGTACCTGCTGGGGCCTGAGCAGGGGTGGACAGGCCTTCAGGGTGGGTGTTCTCAGGGCTGGGGAGCCCTGTGACAGCACAGGACGGAGCCCGGAGAGAGGAAGACTCCTCAGGCATGTCAACCTCGCCACCAACATGGTTACAATATATTATCCTGTATCAGTCTGAAAGATAAACAGAGCGTCTGGTAACTTACAGTAAGCGACAGTCGTGTTACATAATGTTTAAACACATTTTAACACATAGGCCTACAGTATATTTGAGTAAAGTCACAAACCAGTTAGGCAACACTGTTAAAAGTACTGTAGCAATACCACTGGCCATATACTGAAGAAAAAAAAAAATACAGTTTGATATCATAACATTTCACGTTAGTAATTTCACGCTAATCTAACGTTAGCTCACATGACATTATGCTAGCTGCGGAACGTTAAAGACTAATTTCGCTAGTCTTTGGGAACTTCTGGTATTACGGTGTTCAGCCTGACCACATCCATTAACTATTACCACTAACAATGAATTGTCTGATGTCCTATTTCAAGAAATTCAGATGTAAATTAAAGTTACTTACCAAGAGAGCAATGTTCGACGTTCACCTTTCTGGAAACTGTAGTGCGCAACTTACTGACGCAATTGTTTTGCAACCTTCGTGAAAATTCTCTATTCGTGCGTCATCATTATGCGACAGGTTTGATGGGAATTGTAGTCCTAATTCGGGCTCCATAATCAGTTGTTGAAGAAGTAGGCCTATTCAGATTATAATAAATCAAATAGAAATACCAAAATGTAAATAAAAATACTCATTTGAGCAAAGTTCAATATTTAATATAAGTAAAAGTGCAGATGTATTATTTAATGAGCAAAGGGTAGCCTGATTAAAGTCTCAAAAGTAATACTATATTAAAAGTTTATACTTTTTATTGATTCCCAGTATGGAAAGTACAGAGCTGTTAGAACACACATGCCTGAAATACAAATACATGCACAAATGAGACTTGTCAGAGTAGGGCTGCGACTACAGGACAGGTTGGGGGGGGATTCGGTGTCTTGCTCAGGGGGTGAACTGGCACATTTCTAACTACCACTCCACACTCCGTACTTCAGAGACTTGAACCGGCGACCCTGCGGTTCCCAACCCAACTACCAAAGGACTGAGCTACTGCAATACAATTTAATTTAGCCTACCATAAATCACGTTATAGACTGAATCTTGTGATTATCTGTACATACAGAAGAATGTATAGGCTACATTGAGACGCACACTGTGTTATATTTCCACTAGGTGGAGTGCTTGCCTCTTCTTTTGTTGTGACTATAGACTACATCAATACAAATATAAAATAGGCCTAAATAACAGCACCACTCCGGCACATAACAACAGTATCAGCCCCTCGCATTGTTTACCATGTGTTTTATGTGTATTAAGTGTGTTTGCCAAATCATCACAGACAACAAACAAGAGTCTGTGAGGGGCAGTGGCAGTGCGCCTCCTACCTGAAGCCCCGCTCCTTTGGACCAAACTTTCCCATGTGATTCACTGAGTCTCAACTGTTCACAGACTTGTCATTCAGTTCGGCGGGCTGCCTGACCTGCAGCCTCCTCAAACATGAGTCCATCAGATCCAAAGGTTTTAACTAGTCGAGCTACTTCCTCTTTCGGATTGGACTGTTTTTTGTTACAGGAGTGAAGTATTGGGAAGTAATGGAATTAAATTCTATCCGGAGTCGCTCTTTGAGGAAAGGCTGATCAACTTTTCATGCGTGAACCAAAGCGGGACGCCTTCAGACAGCGTAGCTGATCATGATGGTGGGTATGGAGAGCGGATAAACCTTATACATTTGAATGATATTTTATAAATATCAAAGACTAACAAATAATATAACATGGGAGGAATTTTTAAACTCGAATGACCCTAATAAAAAAAAAGAAAAAAGAAAAACATAAAGTAGCCTACAATAATATCACCATATAACAGTTGTGGATCTCTAACATAAAAGTTGAAGCAAAGTGGCTTTTTCTTTTTAAAGAGTTTTCTTATTAAGAAAGCATGACTTCAGTTTGGCCGGTTTGTCCTTTTGACCTTTGAATGCAGCGCATGCTCCCCAGAGACCCACTGTTGCATTACGACTGTTGCAGGACGTCTTCCCAAATTGAGGTTTCTATTCATTATTCTGTTTATAAATTAACAGAAAAGTTGCTCGCTAAGTCACTGTCTGGATGTAGGCTATAGTAATACCATTCATGCATACTTTTTTGACCTGTGCTGCATGACCACTACATCTACTAGGCTATATGCAAAATCACCACATTGTCCCAAACATATTCCATCAACAAGCATTAATCTCGCCTACACTCAGACTTAATTAAGCATGCATGCATGCCATACTCCAGTGTCCTTTTAAAGATGTTTAGACAAGATTCTTTTTGTAGGCCCACTAGTATTTATGATCATCTCAAAGACCTTGTCAAAACCTCTTTTGATGTTACCAGATAGCCTAATAACTCTTACAGAAACGGACATATATCAGTTAGTCGGACCAAGAACAAACTTTTCTACAATCTACTCATGATTGTAAAATGTACATATTCTGGAAAATAAATTAAGAAACATGTTTATAGATAAAATAACCAGATGGGGATGTCTGTGTTTGGCTAATTAAATACCTGAATGCATCCCATTTTTAAAAGGCTGATGATGTGTTTTACAGTAAATGTAAAATCTTAATTTGCAAAGTCAAAACTAAATCTATGAAATAAATTACTAACAATTACTTAAAAATAAAAATAAATATTACAAAGATAGATATCACGGTAAAACCAGTACAGAAAAAATGATGGTTTACAAATTTCTAACATCTCATGTTGTATATAGTGGTATAATGCCCAATCTTACACTGCCATTATTTTTCAAAAGTATTGTATTCTGTTATTTTTGTGTATTGAGACACACATCCTGTAATTATCATGCCTACATACTGTATTTTAGAGAGGATTTTTAAAAAAATTCCCTTTATCTGTTGGCCACAAATAAAAACTATTTTGTGCATACAGTGCTCACTTGCAATATCACAGGCAAAGTGGGTTTGGCTGGGTGGTGTTCAATTTGTCTTCACATAAGATTTACATTAAATAAGAGGCAGCTATTAAAAGCATTTGTAGCAAGATGATAAATGGTGCAGTGGTGGTTTTGTTATGAGTAGATGATCAAAAGTGTCATATGCCTCAGTGGTTTGTGAATATTCAACAATGTCAGCTCATGTGTGTTTTCTTTTTTTTTAACTTTACACAGCAGATGCAGTAAGCTGAGATAATTGGTGTACATCCAATTTACCATATAAATGACAAAACCTCAGACCACTTATTTTCTTGATGAAATGTTGATGTGGCTTACTTTGGTTAATTTTAAACCATATATGGAGATTACTAAAACTGCTAAATTTATAATATGTAACTTTTCCAGACTAAAATGTATAAAACGGACTAGACCTATGTTATATATTTTGATGAATTGTGTACTTACATTATCCCGAATGTTTCCAACTCTGTTCAAACCCAGAGAAATTAGTAATTTTAATCAAGGTAACGGCCCATACAATTAGTCGCCTGTTAGTAGGGTCATATCCTCTTTGCGCATTCGTCAGCATTGTGGTGTCTTCCAGAAGCTGTCATGAATGGACTTTTTATCCAGTTTGAAGCCACATTTTTACATTACACTTTTTAGATTGTTTTTAACCATATATTTTCGCTGCGACTCGCAGCCCCTCCGGGACGTCCTGTATCCGCCGAACAGCTTCAGAGAAACAGATCTTTAATGCAAAACCGCTTTATTCAGAGTTTTTACCGGATTTAATCACCGGTTTCTTTTGCAAAGGAGGAGATGATTTGACTCCCGGTGAAAACCTCCTGAACGATCAACTGAACACTATGTACATGTATTTAAACACGCATACTGTATTGTGTGTTTAATTATATAGTCTAGTACTCTAAATTGATTTCAAATTAACTTTTTCACTCAAAGAACAGTCACTCGTGTCTTATTCATTAGGCCAAATAATTTTTGCCGTACAGTCACAGTAGAAAAAAACTGCAGACCAAATATGCTGTTCTAAAATGGTAGATTTACTAAGATCTTCTGGTGGTTTACTTACACAAACTGTGACTGTATTTGTACAATGTTAAATGACCACTGACGACTAAAGGACAGAGTAATTTCCTTTGGTGCAGCTGACTATCTGACATGTTCAACATGACTTGTTACATCAGGGGGTTAGTCACTGACCCTGTGACGTGGGAGTGACCTGGGAGTTTATGTTCTGCGATCTCAGCCCAAAGGAGGTTTAGAGTTACTCCTGTGTAAAGAGACCTTTGTGGTTGTGGCAGGGTGGTGCAAGACAGAGCTGATTTTTCCTCCCGATGAAAACGTGTCTCAGTAGACAAGCTGTTCGCCATTTCTGTAAACTTCCCATTCCCCCTCAGAGAATTTCGCAGGAAGGGTCCAACCATTTCCCTGTTTAGACTGCAGTCATTTGAACTGGCTTCTGTGCTTCAAAACTGGGGACAAAGGTTGCAACAGAATGTGAGAACTGGACCACCAGACGTGTTACACAGAAACTTAAAAAGGCTCATCAGAATTTAGAAAATGATGCTCATGTAACAGGCTTCCAACACCATGCTGCTTGTTTCATGTCAAAAACTCGACTACCTTGCTGAAGTTAGAGAAATGTTGGCCTGTTGGCTTGTGGCTCTGCTGATTAATAGCAGCAGTTTCACTAATGTTTCGGCCCTGAGGCTAGACCTGCAACCGGTTAAAAGTGATCTATAAGAAATCACAGACATACTCAGGAGTCTGTGCGTAGCACCTGACGGATCCAATAAACAAATGTTTTCACAAACCCAGACGTCTAATTCAGGATTTAAAAAGACTGACTGTACACATTTAATGTTTCTAAATGTCTAACTTAGGCATTTTTGTGGGCACACATCAAACTGACATATTGCCAATTTCCTCAGGGTGGAGACTGTCTCATTTACTCTTGCCGTGTTATTGACCCTTTCACAGGCAGACGAGGTAAGGCAGGATTATGCTAAAATCCGAAGATTAGTCAGGGATCTGAGCCAAGCTGCCATTATCTTAAAATATCAATCTTTCGCTTAATGAGAAGTATGATAGGTATTATCATTGTCTGTAATGTATGGACCTGGAAAATCATAATAAAAAAAAGAATTAAAAAAAAATATATATCAATCTTTCAGGAATGTACAAGACATTCCCAAATACACACAGGCATAATTAAATCCACTCTTATCTTCATTTGACTACCCACTGCCCGCCCTCCACTGTACTGAACAGCCTGCAGGCTCAGAGCACTACAATTTATGACTCCACAACATGCAGACTTTCCCCTTCAATTTCAGCACTGTGCAGTTATACATCTCAGAGTTGGGACATGTGTCTCCCTTAGTGTCAGTCAGTGTTTTAGAAGTACAAAGGAATATTATGGGGAAGCAGCAAGCCATTAGCCCGCCACCAGATAGTCTACTGTACCATTAGCCCATGTCACTGTGGGCCTCTGTTGAAAAGGTCTCCTCCCAGTGTTGACATGGAGGAGCAGCTGGCAGTTTGGACCACACTGCTCTGCTTCCATATAAGTGGGAGGTAGGATTATCACTCTAACTCAGACAACTGAGTTTTTAAGCAAGCAGCTTTGCACTTGTTTTATTACAGTTTAATTACAGAATTGTGCTTGGTTGGAGTCTCTCACTCATATTTCACTTGTGCTCTCACAATTGTTTTTTACAAAGACTGACACATAAATACAGCTTTTCTATGTGCACCAGCCTTCGGTCTTGCAGTGTGGGTGGGCATGTTCCTAAAATGCACTGGTGCACCTAAAGATAACACGGACTTCCTCGTGGGAAGAACTGGCTTAGATTCCAGTCTAGCACACTCAGCTATTTTCTATTCTTACCTTCTGAAGATATGATATTTTTGTATATAGTTGGTTTTGCAGAACACAGTACAGTGATGATGTGCTTGAATAAAAAATAGAAAAAGAAAATAGGCATGGGGAAGATGAAGCACTCTGTATAACCACAACTCTGACTCGGCATCACAGTGCAGTTGTACATATGCAACAATAGACTGTCAACTTCCCCATTTCCATGAGTGGTTAAAACAAATACCTTGATGTGTCTCAACAGAAAGAATTGAGACCAAAGTACTTACTCAACGTCATGCTCAAATGTGCAAATGTGTAACTGACAGGTTGATGTTCATTTCATTTACAGGATGAAACATCGTCTACAACGGGGAATACAAATAACTGGAAGGCTCTTTAAGAAGGCGACTGGAGACTTGCAAGATTGGCAGAACCCATTAAGAAGCAGTCTGTAAAAGCATATCCAGGCACAGCTACATCCAAGAATGAGGATCAAATATACAATACCCATCGTCTTTATTGTGGCACTTGTTATCATTGAGAAGGAAAACAACATTATCTCAAGGTAAGTCCATTTCAGTGATCAATGGAGTGCTTTAATAATTCCCAGCAGGTTTGTGTGTTTAAGCTTTTAACAAATATTTAACAAAAACCCCTTCAGCAACACAAAATTGCTGCAAATGTTGAGTTAAATAACACAGCTATGACTTCTTTCTGTTAACTTTGAAAGATAATAAAACTCTGTGACTCCTCTCGCACTTTTAGGGTGTCAGATAAGCTCACCTTAAAGCAGACCCCCCAGACCCCTCTACAGCCCAGTGGTTTCTCCCACATACTGCTGAAGCACAATGGTTCCTTTACCTCACTCAGCAAGATGGACTCTGCCTTCACGCTGATGAAGCGGCGCCTGGAGAACTACAGCCAGCACCAGGAGGTGGTGACAAGGGGCAGGAAACACATCCTCCTGTTAGCTACCACCCGGACGGGCTCCTCGTTTGTGGGCGAGTTTTTCAACCAGCAGGGCGACAACATGTTTTACCTGTTTGAGCCGTTGTGGCATGTGGAGAAGATGTTGACGCTGGAGACCGGTGGCACCAACGCCACAGCAGCAGCCAAGGCATACCGCGAGGTGCTTCAGCAGCTCTTGCTGTGTGACTTCACCCTGCTGGAAAGCTTCATCGACCCCGTCCCTGTGGACCACATCACCACTGCCCTCTTCCGCAGGGAGTCCAGCAGCTCTCTGTGTGAGGAGTCGGTCTGCAGCCCCGTCATCAAAGGGGTCTTTGAGCGTTATCGCTGCAAGACCAGACGCTGTGGGCCCCTGAACCTGACCATGGCATCTGAGTCCTGCCTCCAAAAGGAGCACAGGGCCATCAAGTCAGTGAGGGTGCGGCAGCTGGAGAATCTTCGTCCTCTGACTGAGGATCCACGCCTTGATGTGAAATTCATTCAGCTTGTTCGGGATCCTCGAGCTGTACTGGCCTCACGCATGGTGGCCTTTGCAGCCAAATACAAGAACTGGAAGCAGTGGGCTATGGATGGGGATGTGCCCATTGATGATGATGAGGTGAGAAAGCTGAAAGGGAACTGTGACAACATCAGGATGTCAGCGGAGATCGGCCTCAGACAGCCACCGTGGCTGCGCAGGCGTTACATGCTGGTGCGGTACGAGGACATTGCTCGGTTCCCCATGACGAAAGCAACAGAGATGTACAAGTTTACTGGAATCCCGTTCACTCCACAAGTGAAATCCTGGATCCTGAAGAACACCCAGGCCTCCAAGGAGACAAGCGGTGTTTACTCGACACAGAAAAACTCCTCCGAACAAGTAGAGAAATGGAGGTTCAGTTTACCATTTAAAATAGCCCAGGTTGTACAAAAAGTTTGTGGACCAACGCTGAAGCTTTTTGGATATAAATTTGTAAGCAGTGAGGAAATGCTAACAGATAAGTCTATTAGTTTGATTCAGGACAAAGTGTTCAACTTTTTGTAGACTTTGACGGACATGAACGGAAAAAAACAACCTTCCAGAAAACTCTGGAATGACTGATATTTATTAGGGTATTTTATCCTGATACAGAGAGCTATATATTTTCTGATAGTGTGCTATTTAAAGTTTTTTACTATTTAAAATAGTTTGATGAAGAAAATGTATTGTTGAGCAGAAAATTCCTATTAAGCTTTCAACTATTGAAGCAAGGATGTATATGAGACTTTACATATGGGTATAGCATAGTGAAAATAGGAAGCTATCTTTGTTTTTGCACTCCGGACTATTTTCTCTGTCCAAACTGTATAGTTTGCTTGTCCTGCAAGCCTGTCCAAATTGAACTCCTTAGCAAATATAGGAAAGTCCTAAGGGAGATAGCTGTGGGTTTGTGAACATGTCTGAGTTAGTGTAGGCCGCTTTTACACTAAAGAAACTTGAAACGAAATGTTTATGCAGAGCCAAAAAATTAATAGCTTTGCACAGCAATGCTCATGGCAGGAAGAGGAAATACCAATGTTTTGCCAGGTCATTTCTACACATTTAGAAGTAATGTCCCATGATAATTTATTTATTTTTTCTTTGCTAAAAGTCATAATGACTCAAGTTTTGAATGTGCTCCACAGGTTCTCTTCCCCTCTGCAGGGGTACTTTTCTTGCACACGTATACTGTAGTTTGCTGTACATGCATGTTTGTAATTGGCCAAAAGTTGTTTGAAGTTGTCCTCGGTATTGTAAGGACCCATCCTGTAAAAACAGATGTTTACACTGCCACTGTATTCAAACATTCCAACTGCAGCTGGTTTGCAGGATTGTGCGAGGTTTGTCGGCAGGTCTGTCTGTTGACACAAGTCTCTTGGCTGGTGATAAAAAGAAGCCCTGATATTCTGGCCTGCTAGACTGTTTGCTAATGTTTCAGTCTGTTTCTTTGGCATTTTGTTTGTTACAATAAAGCTTCTTTAACAATTTCCGGAAAACATCTCAATTTTGGCATGAAAATACTGCATCCATAACTATGGCGAAACTGTTATTTTAGTAAACTTGTCTGAGTTTCACATTCAACTGACATGAGCACAACTTCCCCATTTTATCATCTTTGTCATTTATCTTTTTTAAATGATCAAAGGACAGCATGCAAGATGCAGATGTGGCCGATCAATGCAAAAGATAACCTTGTGGTGTAAAATAAAAGGAACACCTGTCAATACAGTACACAGTGAAAAGTTAATCTGCAATAAATACTAACTGTGTAAAGTTTGTAATGGAGTATCCCACTCCTATCGGTGTTAGTGGGGGTCTGCTTGTAATTACAGCCTGTCTTTGCCAATGTAGGCTATTTATACCAAACGCAGGAACACTACATTAGCGAAGAGGAACAGTGGGCACAAGTAAACTCACCAACACTGAGAGACCCTTCACAGATTATTTGCCTAACAACACTACAAACTCAGGCCTTATAAAGACCAGGTGCTTCGATCTAAATGCTAATGTCAGCATGCTAACATACCCACAATGACAATGCCAATATGCTGATGTTTAATAGCGGGTATAATGTTTAAAATTTTCACCATGGTTATTTTGTCATAAATAAAGTATTGGACTATTTGAAATTTTGACCTGATGTTGGCACCAGATCAAAAGTTATAATTCATTCTGAGAGGGACATGAATGTGTGTACCACATTTCATGGTAATTCATTTTAATAGTTGTCAAAGACATTTCACTCAAAACCACAAATGGCAACTACATGTGTGACTAGATGAAAAGTCAGGGGAACACCAAAGTCAGTATTCATCCTTTGGAAATCATGAATTCCTGCACCAAACTCTATAGTAATCCACAGTTGTTGAGACATTACTAAAAAACAAAAATATCAACCTCGAAGTGGCGCTAAAGGAAAATGCAGGGTATCACCAAAGAAAGTAGGATTCATCTTTGCAGGAACATGAATATACAGTATGTACCCTCCCCCACCAAATCCAATGTTGGAAAGGTGTAAGGGGATGGGGTTTCCGGAACTATTCCACCATCAGACCACTTGTGATAGAGTATACTAGCACATTACACTCTTCCTGTTAACTGGTCCAATACCAGTAAAACTTCTCATGGCTGGTTCACATTTATTTATATGCGTATATGAGTTTGTTGAGCCGTTTTGTGCTTTGTGGGAAAAAAAGAAATCTATAAAAGAAACATTCACAGTTCATTTCATGGAGTCTTAGTTGTGAAACACAACCACTCACTGATTTCCAAGCCTACTTACTTTCTGTTTGAGTGCATGGTTAATTGAAGTCTCTGGCTTTTTTTTGGTTCTCTAAACTAAATGTTTAAGCTTTCTGCACACTGACAAGCTTCACTCAAAGGAGGCAAGAAAGAAGGATACTGTGGAGGAAGCTGCCTTGACTTCCAGTGTGTTTACCACTGTGGGCTGGGCTATTTAAGTCTCCAAACCTAGTAATTACCAACTTTACATATAATGTGGTCCAAGTCATTTTCGTCCACCTGACCCCACCCGCTTACAGAAACGCAGGGAGGCAGTCGTTTCTACAATCTTTCTGCCTCAGTCATTCTCTTTTACACAAAAAAGTGACTTTTTAAAAAAATATTTATTAATTCACTCATCTGAGCTCTCATACATTGCCAAGCAACGCCACATCAAAGCACTTAGTAAGAAGTACATTCACTCATAGCAACCGATCATTATCTGGTTAGTTCGGGCTGGTTGTTCTATTTTAATTAGAAGTGTTCCCAGGTCTGTAGCTTCTAAAGAGTGTAAACCTAATAAGAAGAGGTTGAGCATCCATAAAGTCTTATATTGGAGTGGCTTTATGTGGGATGTGTAGAGGGTGGAGTAACTGGATGGTTGGAGCAAATATAGAATAACCACTTTCCACTGAGTTAAAGCATTCTCAGCCCCCCCCCCCCCATAGTAAAATGAGGGCATTTAGGTAACCCCACCCTCCTGCTGTTATATGGTGCCCTGCCACATCAACCATGAGGGGTTTGAAATATGCAAAACAGCCTGAGCAGAGGATCTAAATTATACCTTGCTGTAAGATCTGTGATAAACAGACAGATATTGAGTTAATTCAGACGTGTCTCAGAGCTACACATAAAAGTCGTGCTGTTGCAGGCGATAATGATGGTTGAGGCAGAGACATAAATCTAAATACGCAGTAAATTATCTCACAATGAGGAATGCAATTCATACAATTCAGGTTGTTGCATGTGATAATGATTGACTGTGCCAGGAGTTGGCACAGAATTTCAATGCACAGAACTCACAGCATACAACTGATGATAGACGAGGAGACAAATTAAGCACTTTTCATCAGTCATTTAAAAACTGGTGTATTGGATATGTCAGTAACATTGAGTTTTCTCTCATCTTTGACCATTTCCCAACTATACATAAAATCCATATGTGCAGTTTTTCAGTGCATCAGCATAAGTTGCATAAAGCTCTGTGGAATAGGAAGCACTTCTTGTCCACTTCTGTTTTAAATAAATTGCCGGCAATACAACAATTTTTCGCAAATGTCAACTGTCTTGTTGTTATTAAAGCCAGACATTTTTCTAATTTTGAGCTTAAACAGGAAATGGTAACCTGGGGATTTATGAGTGCTGTTATATGTTGTTTCTTCACATACAACCCATAGACAGACATCAAAGATCTGATGTGGTTTGGTTTTCCCGCCACAGCTGTACTGATGTGTTTACCGTCAACATACTGTACTTTAAAAAAAAAAGCAGTGTAGAAATGAGTATGAACACCAGTTTGTCTCATACACAATGACAGCACAAACTTATCAGTGATGTGCCAAAACCTTATGTGCA